>NW_012105365.1:2219319-2247606 GCF_000951045.1 Mandrillus leucophaeus
GCATCTTGCTACAGTTTTTACTTACTTCAAGGCCCTTGGGCAAAGTTAAACTTCAACAAGAAAATAGTTACAACTTCTGGATGGAATATCAACCTGAGCATACGTGTCAAAGTACCTCTGCCCAGTGCCTTAAGATGATTCAAATAATGTCCAGTAAGATATAAAACTAAGAGAAAACATGCATCATAGTTAGATTCTAGAGATAAGTGATGAGTACATATTATTATCTTAACATAGAATAATAGAAATGTAATCATGATCCAGAAATGCAGGGCAGATTTGGTATTACAAAATGAAACACTACTAATATCCAGAGTAACATATTCAAAGAGAAATATGATATGATATTACAGATGTAGAAAAGCATTAAACATAATTCTACATTGATTTTTAATTTAAATAATCATAAATGAGAAACAGAAACAATGTTTCTTAATTTGATAAAATATATTTACTAGAATCCTAAAGCAAACACCTGACATAATTGTAGAGCTTTGGACTTATTCTCATTAAAGTTAGAAGCAAGTCAATTGTATTAGTTTTCTATTGCTGCATAACAAATTATCACAAACTTAATAGCTTAAAACAGTATATATTTGTTAGCTCACATTTCTATGGCCAAATACATTGGATTGAAGATTTACATCTAAAAAAACTCATTCTTCTTATCCATCAGAAATAACCAAGTTACACTTTAGTAGATGGAAAATATACAATAATTAAAAAATATTAACTAGGAAATAACTAGAACAAAATGTCATTTATGAACAAGTAAATTTGTATGATTTGGAACATATTATTTTTAATGAGGAGAACATTCAATATTGAAAAGATAGCTACAAAGTATTTACATATTTATGAAAGAAAAATGAAATCTTCAGTTATTCATGGAATGTGAATAAATAATTTTAAAATTTATATAGAGAATTTAAGTTCAAACATCATGAAAGAATGGACCCAAACCAACATAATTCTCTTCTCTTTTGGGAAGAACATAGTATAAACCATATCTTTAAAAAATTAAATGCATTGCTGAGCTAGAAAGAAAAAATGAAACATTTCAGGTTCCAGTAATAAAGCTTCAGTACAACCAGATGCTACTGCAACCCAATGGGATGTTCATCCTGGCTGTAACCATTAATGCCTGTAGAAAAGGTCAACATATAACTATAATAATTTTCTACATATATTACAGACAATTAAAATTTTAATTTCAGTATAAACTTACTTTAAATAGCAAAAGAAACCTAAGAGAATATTTTTAACAATGTATATACAAAGTTTTTATGGGAAAAATTAAACAACTTTTTGAAGGTCATCAAAATGAACTAAAGATGAACGAATATCCTATGGTGAGGAATACTGATATCATAAATATCTTTTTACAAATTCATGTCATTACAAAACTCAAACTGATGCAATGCTAATAAGCAGAATTATAAGGATTAAGTAGCCAAAACAATTCTTATACAAAAAAATCTTAAGAGCACAGAAAAATTTGCTGAACAGAACTTCAAGGCTTGCTGTAGTTTATGCTAAATAAAATAACATGGTATTGGCACAAAAATAGAGAACGCAATGGAACAGAAAAGAATATCTAGAATTATATAGACAAACCTCAGGATGAAAAAATATATACATTGTTCAATGAAGGATGTTTGGTCATTTGGATATACATGTGAAAGATGATAGAACACATTTATCATCATATAATATATGTATAGTAACCAACCAAAAAAAGAAAACACGGCTAAACATTTAGAATGATAATAGCTAACATAGCATGCTGAATGTTGTACTAACGCTTTCATTTTGTTAACAGGTGTAAAACTCAGAACAATTCTGTGAGGAAAGTATTATTATTAATAGTGTCATTTCTATCTTTTGTCATTACAGACAAAGGCACTGAGACACCGAGTTGACTAACTACCTGATTCTTCAAAAGCAATGAGGTAATTTTGAAAGAAACAGACTGGCTTCAGAACCTGTGTGCTTAATCACTGTATACACAGAACTATCCCACTAGTGTATCTTCCCAGTAAACCTAGCAAAATACATTTGTGACATCATAATAGGAAATGGTTCCTTAGGAAAGGCATTAATACTTGAAACAGTGAGGGAAAATATAGATACATTTCAACAATTTAAGCAACTATGTAACAAAAGACTACAAAGTTCAAGTGAATGAGAAATCTCAGACTTTTAAGTATGACCATTTTATCAAGTAAAATGACAAGTTTATGAAGAATTCCCACAATGAAAAAAGGTAAATCTTCCAAAGGAAAAATAAGTAGATAATTTCAAAGGGAGGAAATAAGAGTCCTTGATAGATGTATAAGTATTACAGCACCACACAGGGAATTACAAATCAACCGTTAATGAGATACTCTTTTATACTCATAAAATTATCTAAAAAACGTATAAACTAATAAAACTAAGTATATAGCCAAGGAGATGGGGCAATAGATCATTGCATGTTATAGCTAGTTGAAAACAAGACATTGGAGTCTACTCTGGAGAGCAATTCTACATTAGCTAGTAATGCTTAAATATGCATACGTGATTAATAATTCTGTTCCATGGAATAGACCTGTACTCTCTAAATATGGTAGACAGTAGCCACATGTAGCTATTTAAATTGTTTATTTAAAATTAATAGAAACCACCTGTTCCTAATAGAGACCATATTGAGCAGCACAGATCATAGAACAGTCCCATTATCACAGAAAATTCCTATTAGACTGGTATGGACGCTGAAACACCCTCTAATACATGTGTTTCAGAAAATTCATAAAATGTTGCATATTGTAGCTCCAAGAAAGGAAAGAAAGGAAATTATCTAAATGTGTATCATATATAATTGATAAATTAAAATGTATTTATCATAGAGTATACTATATGTTAAAATGAATTAATTAGATCTATATATGAACATAAATCTTGAAAAGTATTTTTGAAAACATAGAGTGATTTGCACACTGTGATACTATTTAGCGGAATTTTAGAAGTAATATTCGTTTTCATTGTTTTATACCTGTGGTTAAAGTGTAAGGTGAATACACAGTAAATTTATGGCAATGAAATCTCTTGGAATAAGAGGACAAAGGGAGGGTGGAGTGAGGACAGGTTTGTGGTTCTTTGATTTTATTTAAAATGCTTTAATCTTACAAAAATTATGGCATAATGAGGATTTATTTTTTAAATTTTTGATGGCGGGACCATGAGTATAAAATTAATTATTCTTTGTATTTGTACAAACTTTTTAAATAATAAACATAAAAGTGATTTTATAATTACAAAGAACCACAATATAAATAGGATTTCTGATTCCTCTTAGGCTGGAGAAATTTTCAAATGAGAATTTTTTCTACCCTAATAATGAGACTAAGCCAACTAAAAAAACCTTGTTTTTTCTTCTAAGGTCATCAGAGAGCAGAGTTTGCAAAGAAAACGAATGAACTAAATACTAAAAATGACTATCTCTACTCTCTAAAAGAATAGACACAGGATGGCTTTCATGCTTGACTGGTTAGCTGACACAGAATTAAGTTGCAATAGATAACAAGAAAAATGTAGATGATATAATTGTCTGTGTAGACTATCCTAAATAATTTACCAAAAAAATCATAATTACTAGGTGAATTTAGCAGTCTTAAAATACCAAATAAATATAAAAATCTATTGTTTTTCTATATAGTAACAGTGAATAATTGGAAAATGTAATAAAACTACAATATTATTTAAAATAGTTTCTAAAACCATAATATAATTAGACATTTAGCAAATGTCTACTTGTCTGCCAAATGTCTGTCTTCTTTTATACCGCAAAGTGGGAAACATTGCTAAGAGAAATTACAGAAGACCTAAATAAATACAGATATATATCACACTCATGTATTGTAAGGCACCATATTATTAAATCTAACTCTCCTCAAATTGGGGTATAGATTTAGTACAATCCATATCAAAATCCTAGCTTGCTTGTTTTTTTGTAAAAATGGACAAGATGGTCTGTAAAACATACAGAAATGTAAAAAGACTAGAATAGCCAAAAATCTTGAAATGGAGGAACTGAGTTCTAGTACTCAGTACATCTGAATTTCATTATTACATTAAAGCCACAGGAATGAAGACTTATAGGCTTATAATTGTTAGGATGAAAAAGAGACAGAGACAAGGGGTGGGAGGCACAGCTCCACAGCTCCACAGATTTGTTGGAGGAAGATACTTGCAGAGGGGGACACCAGTGAGTGCCAGAGCCCAAGCCCAGCTTATAGACGAGGGCAGTTATAGGTCCGGATGGGAGTAGGGGAGTGTTGCAAAACAGGATGGGGTGGTGTGGGTAGCTACTGATAAGGGAGAGATTTCCAGTGGTTAAGCCATTAGGCCTGAGACCTGCCCAACAGGATGTTTCTCATGGCCCAGGCCCCAGTGGAATTTTTCACTCCATCCAGGGTATGTAAAATGGTGGGGGTCTACAAGATGGCGAAGCTTGGGCTAACATTCCTGTCCTTTACTTTGGTATAAAAGGAAGGGGACATGGCTGCTTCCTTCCAAATAGGGGTATTGGTATTGTAATCAGGATTCAGGTTTGGAAGTGGTAAGTGTCCGACTTCAGAGTCACTTTCCTGAAGGCACTGATAATGAACTTGGAGGAGGAGGACAGTATCAATATGTTTCTGGGTAGTTGCCTGGATAAGAAAGTTCAGCCTTGGGAGATGAAGTGAGATATAATGTTAGGTATGCACTGGCCAATTGTTAGTAACAGAAGGAAAAAAGTTAGGGGCCCAAAGAAAAGGGCAACCCACAGCATCCATTTTAGAAGGGATGACCCTTGCCACTAGGAGTTTGTGGCTTGACATTGGATTTCTGTGGCCCTATCAAAGAGCCTGCGGGCTGCGTCATGAACAATGGCAGATTCATTAACATAAAAACAGCATTCTTCTCAGAGATATATACATGTGCCCCCTTTCTCAGCGGCTAGTAGGTCTAGGACTCACCAGTGAATTGCCAATTCCACATGTAGCCTTCAGTCAACTGGTGTCCCCACAAGGCGGGCACCTTGGCCAGCTCCCTAATCAAACCAAATAGCTCTATACTGCCACCTGTCTGCAAGTAGTCCTTGAGCTGGAGCAGCTGGGCAGGACTGGGTGGAGCAGCATCGTCCTGCCCTCCTTTGAGCATTTTCTGGAATTGCTGCTTTGGGAACAATTGCCTCCACAAAGTTAACAGCACTTCATTGGGTTGTCTATCAATTTTCCCTCTGGCAACCCCAGCCAAAATCAAATCAGTCCACATCTGCATGTGGGTAACCTGCTGGGACCCCTTCTTGTCCCACGAGGTGGCCCCTTGCAAAAAGCATGCCTTTCCCTTTTTTATGGCACATATCCCCAGTCCCACCAATGGCCCTCTGCTTCCCCTAGGGCTGCCATGGCAGTAGTCACCTCATGTATGTGGCATCCCACACGGAGTGAGGACAGCAGTCCCTAATTTGCATTCCATGCTGTGTATCTGGGTCTCCAGGTATTCTGCTTGTACCTGAAAATCTCTTACCTGTGCTGCATCCCACAGGGACTGAGGGTGCACTTCCTGTAGTGCAGTCAAAAATGCCCATCCAACTCTGCTGGCAAAGGCATGCTCCTTCTCAGTGCTCTGTGCTTCCAGGTGCTTCAGTGCCTTCTCCATACTCAGAGGGGACCCATCCACCACCACCTATGTTTTCTTCAGAGCCCATCCTAGCAGCACAGTTCTGTATCCTGATAACTACACCAATTGTCAGGTTCCAACTGGAGCTGGGGCCTGAGGGGAGCTGGTGGATGGGTGGCAGGTAGCTGAAAGAACACTAGAGGGACTGTAAGCAGTTGGAACATGGCTTCATTCTGTCTCTCTCCTACAGAGTTAGCGGTGCAGGTATGTATCTCACAGACAAAAGAGGCTCAAAGCCAGATATGAGCTCACACAAACAGGTTACATTAAATGGCTACATAAATGTGATTACATAGTGCAGGGGTTTGTGCACCTGCACTCCAAACCTGCTGTGTCATGCTGTACCAGATATCTGCCTCAGTCTACTCCTGACTGAAGCACAGTCATTTTCCTTACACCCTCTTGGACATTGTTCTTATTCTCCCATATTGAAAAGTTATCTTCAAGGACAGCTCTGGTGAGTGGCTGATAAGGTATGTTAGTGGGGGGAAGCAGTGAAGGAAGTGTGGTTTTGTAAAAAAAAGGAAATAATGGATTTTGTTCACTAACAGTCACTGTGAGTTGGAATAAGGGCTAGGCAAGAGGAAGCATGAGAGAGAGGAGTTATTGCATTCCCTCCAATGGAGTTCTGAGTACATGTGAGTGTCGCTTATACAGAGAGGTGGGGAGGAGATAGAAGAAGTGGGTGCTGAGATGGAAGGGGGGCAGAAAAATCACAGTAGATTTTTGAAGGCTGAGGAAGAGCCTGTTCAGTGATTTATTTGGTGATTTGATGATCCTGAGATGGGTTGAAAGTGAGGATAGAGTTGTACAGGGATGGAGGTAAACTGCCCACCAGAGTCCCATGGTTGGGGTTGGAGAAAGATCTGCAAAAGCAGAGGAGGACCTGAGCTATGAGTGATGTCTGGGTGGAAATGAGACTTCCAATGGGTGGTCTGGGGAAATTTGCCTGTATTAGGGATAGACCAGGAATAAGGAGTCATAGGAGGGTAACAACCCTGCATTTGTAGTTTTGAAAAGAACAAAATGTCTGTGGTGGGAAGGTGTTTAGATGACTGAAGATATATAAAGTTTCTGAAAATGGAACAGCCTTATAAATGAGGTATAGGGTCATGCTAGACCGGGTCCAGTTGCATAAGTCTGTGGGGATGGCAGGAAACTGTTGGGTTTGTGTGGATAGGCATATTCAGCAACTAGAGGAGAGGGGCGACTGGGCTTGGCTAAGGAGGCAGTGCATTAGGTTGGCAAAGGGTGCCCAACTATCAAAGGTTGGGGGTGGGGACTTAGAGCATCTCAAAAACAAAGAAGACAAAAGGAGAAAAGGAAGATTTGAGTAGGAGTGAAATTTTGGGAGGTGACTTGCAATCATAACTCCTGGATTAGTGTGAGAAATTGAAGTGGACTGTTTAGGGACATGGGAAAGGGATACCAGGAAAGATCTGAAACAAGGTACAGAATGAAAGATTTAAAATTGGAGATGGAAAGTGTTATGGGCCAGAACCTTTAGGGCTGGCAACCTCTGGAATTCTTGTTAAGTGCAGTGATTTGAGGGAGGAAGAATATCTTTGGGGTAAGGAAATTTTTGGATGTGGGTCTGATGCTCTTTTTAGTTTGGAATGGTGTATCCATTGTGGAAAAGTTGCTAGCTTTGCCACCATGGGAATAGCTAGGATAACTTGGTGAGGACACATTTACTCAGGTTGGAGAGGGAGGAGGAGTCTGCAATCCAGACCCAGTCTCCAGGTTGCAGGGACTGGGAGGAGTATTCAGAAGATCAGCCTTCAGGCTTGGGCAAGTAAGCATTAGTGTACTGTTTTATTAGATGTTTAATAAAGTGTAATGCTGGCCAAGTACCCCATATAGACAGGAGGGGAATAGAGAGAGATTCTGGAGGATAAAGGGGTACCTGTACATGAGTTCAAATGGGCTTAGGCTGAGGGGCTTGCAGGGAATGGCTTGTAAATACATGAGGATCAATGGGAGAAGTGAAGTCCAGGCCATCTTAACCTCTAGGGAGAGTTTGGTCAGTTGTTGCTTTAAGAGGGCATTGGCCAGTACAACTTTACCTGAAGATTGGAGGTGGTAAGGGATATGGAAGACCCATTTGATGTTTAGAGCCTCTGCCAGCTATTGGTTAACCTATGAAACAAATGCTGGCCTATCATCTGGCTGGATGGAAGAGGGGAGTTCAAACTGGGGAATAATGAGTGAAGAGAATAGAAGTGACAGTGTGTGCCTCTTTGGTGGTAGTAGGAGAAGATTTTGTTTATACAGAGGATGTATCTACTGTTGTCAGAAGATACTGGACCAGTTTTACAGGGTGCATGTGGGTGAAGTTGATTGGCCAGTCCTGTTCTGACAGGTGTACTTGGGCCTGGTGAGTGGTGAAAGGAGGGGCCTCATGGTTCCCTGAGGGGAAGTTTGAGTGCAAATGGAACAGGCCTTAGTAATACCTTTTGAGATTGGCAGCCATGATGGGAAAATGTATATAAGTTTTTAAGAGCTGGAGTAGCAGGCAGTAAGTGGCATAGAAATGGCTGTGTACATATGAAAGAACAGAGGGTTCCTGGGACTTAGGCGGGAGAATTGTGTTATTGAGGTAGAACCATTCCCCTTCCTGAATGGTGCCAGCCTGGGCGAGTGAGGTTTGTTCCTCCTGGGTATATACAGGGTGTATGCTGGGAAAAAATGGATAGTAGTCAGGGATTATAAGAGCTGCCTGCTAGGCTACCGAATCCACCAAGGTGTTCCTCTTAGCAATAGTGTTTGTAGCCTTTTAATGTTCTTTGTAATGGATAATGGCAATCTCTAGTGGTAGTTTAGCTGCCTCCAGCAGCTTACGTATTAACCTGCCATTTACTTTGGGGGCTTCTTTGGTGGTCAGAAAACCTCTTTCCTGCCAGATTAGGACATGAGAACATAGGATATAGTATGCAAACTTAGAGTCAGTGTACATATTAACCCTCTTCCCTTTTGCTAGGGTGAGGGCCCTGATTAGGGCAACTAGTTCCACTTATTGGGAGGTGGTATGGGATGGGAGGAGGTTGGACTCCAAGAATCCATTTTTTATCAGTGATGGTGTAGTCCACTGCAGGATGTGGTTCCTTAAAAGCACTTCCATTAATAAACCATGTAGGTGTCCCAGGTTAGGGGTTTCTGCTATATGCTGGAAAGGTGAACGAAGGGAATCTAAAAGGTCCAAGTAGGAGTGAGGGAGTTCGGAGTTGGAGGTACTCATAGGAAGGAGGGTGGCCAGGTTGAGAGCTTTGCATCTTTGGAAGGTGACTAAAGGTTGATTATGAGTAAGGCATGTATTTGCTGTAGGCAGGGTGGCAGTAGGCTGTAGGCAGGATGGCAGTAGGGAAAGGAGGGAGCAATGGCTCATGTGTTCCTGTAGGTTACGAGAAGATGCAACAGTAATGTGTTAGCAGATGCTTAGTTTTTGTGCTTCTGAAGCCAGCAGCATGGCCACATCCAAAATCCTTAAACAGGCTAACCTTGGAGGACAGACTCCAGTTGTGTGGAGAGGTAGGTAGTGGCTTGTGGGGCATTGCCATATGTCAGACAGAGTAGCCCAAGAGCAAGGCCTTGGTCGGAATAAACATACAGAGTAAAGTGCTTGTTGGGGTTGAGTGGTCCCAGTGCTGGGGCCATTAAAAGAGCATTTTTCAGTTTTTTTGAAATGGGAGTTAAAGGGAGAAGCTGGGTCCAGAGTTTTTAGGATGGACCCACATGATGCCATGTAGAGAGGCTTGGTCAGTAAACTGAAGATGGGAATTCACAGCTGGAAGTATCCTAGAAGACCCAAGAAGAAGAAGAGGTTTTTCTTTGTATAAGGAAGGGACATGTCCCGAATTAGCTTTTTGTCAGAATGGTATGGCCTGAGAATTAGGGGTGTAAACCAAAAATAAAATTCTAAGGCCCCCCAACCATCTAAATGGACTTCCTCCTCACTCAGGGCTCTTAAAATTTAACTGGAAAGACTAGTTCAAGCCATGAAGGGAAGTGGGGGTCAGACATGCCTCATTATAACTCTCTGGCATTAACATCAACACAGACTTTAAGTCTGATAAGAAACATTTTACAGCCTGTTCTCTCTGAAGCCTGCTAGCTAAAAGCTTCACCAGCATAATAAAACTGTTCTCCATAGCCTCTTACTGCAACACAAACATTTCTTTCTACTGATCCCAGGTCTTTAGATATAACCAATTGTCAACCAGAAAACTTTTAAATTTACCTATAGCCTGGAAGCCCCCTCTTTGAGTTGTCCCACCTTTCTGGACCAAACCAATGTATTTCTTAAATGTACTTGATGTGTCATGTCTCCCTAAAATGTATA
The DNA here is from genome assembly GCF_000951045.1 of Mandrillus leucophaeus. Classification (NCBI taxonomy): domain Eukaryota; kingdom Metazoa; phylum Chordata; class Mammalia; order Primates; family Cercopithecidae; genus Mandrillus; species Mandrillus leucophaeus. The sequence continues at coordinate 2,229,365 of NW_012105365.1, forward strand.
AAAGCAAGCTGCACCCCAACCACTTTGGGCATATGTCATCAGGACTTCCTGAGACTGTGTCATGGAATGTCCTCAACCTTGGCAAAATAAACTTCCTAAATTAATAAGACCTGTCTCAGATTTTCTGGGTCTACATTTGGTAACCACAGAGGGATTCTGAGTGAAGATGCCCCTGACCTTTTACGAATCTCCTATTGGTACTGGTACCAGCATGAGCTAACTTTATGGCTCAAACCAATACTACAATTTGCTGAGGTCTGAGAGCACCCCCTCGAGAGAATCCGTGATCTCCAGAAATTTGGTAGCAATCTAAAGATTATTTTATTGTGTAGCTCCTCTTTTTTTTTTTTTTGGAGTTTTACTTGCTTCCAACAAGGAAGCCAAGTTTTCCTGCTTCCATGAGGTTGTAAGGCAAATAACCTCTTTATGGAGTTTACGCTCACTTCCAACAAGGGAGATGAGTTTTGTTTTGTTTTGTTTTGTTTTCATGCTTCTATGATGGTAAAGAGCAGTCTACAGCCTGAAACCCATCCCTAGGTAAGTAAGTGAACTGGGGTTTGTCTTGGCTAGCGTTGGCTAACCACCAGTCGGTCTTAATTTCTCCTTACCATCAGAGTGTTCAGTAATCATTAAAGTTGTGTGATTATTTGTTTTGCTGAACAGTTTTTTTTTTTTTTTTTTGGTGGTGTCATTTGTTTCTGTTTTTGTTGCTGTTTTGGTCTTTTTCCCATTGGGCCTGAAAACTCTATTCAAGACTTGATTAATATAGATACATAGATATCTATATCTATATCTATCTATCTATATATATATGTAGAAGAAGCCCAATGGTTATAAGTCAGCTTAATTAAAGCTTACATCCAAGATATGTGTGTGTATATGTGTATGTGTCTATGTTTGTATTTAAAAGACTTTCAGGTTTTTGTTTTTGTTTTTATTTTCCTAGGACCTTGTCTTTTTTTTTTTTTTTCCAGCAAATTTTATTTTTCTTCTCAGTTAACTCAATTCTGTTTTCTTCATTAATACCTATTGCAACAGAGGCTACTCTGGGGATTTTTAAGGAAGAATGCAGTTTAGACACTTAGAAACGTCTCTGTTAAAAAAAAAAAAAAATTAAGTCCACTGTAAAAGTATCATGTGGTCTAACTTCAAAGTAATTTTCCCTTTCTGGAAACCCAGGATTCAATGTGGGCTCTGCCCAGAGCTCGGAGATCCATTTAAAAGATAGGTAGTCCCTATCTAAATAAAATTAGTCTCCTTATACAATCCTGTGATTGATTTCTATAATTTTATGTTTAATTTGGCTAAAAACAATAAAAGTCATCTCTCTCTAACAACACCAGACTTTTTCCCTCTGTAACTTATGATATAAATTTTGCTACTTGATTTTCACCTGAGTCATTTCCTGTAATATGCAAATTTAAGGTTATTTAGCTGACAAACTGCCTAGGGTTGTGAAGATGGTTATCAAGAATTTGAAAGTCTAAGGAAAAAAATGTGGCCTTTATTAATTTATAAAATGTACTTCTATCAGCATGCCTAAATACATCTATGTATTTATGTGTTGTGTACACAGTTTCATTATTACAAATATATAAAAGATCTCTAATTGTCTTAAAAAATAAAAGTGCTTAACAAAAGACTAGTCAAACGCTTTTTCAAGTTCACATGACTTAACTCTTTAATAAAGAAGATGGCTCAAAAATTATTGCTAAAATAATATTAGCAATGTCTTAATAATTGTTAACATTTAGTTAGCATTTTTTAATTAAATGATTTCCTGTTTATTCCTGCAGAATACTGTAAGATTTGCCATAAGGATTATAAAAATATAAAACCCAACCCAAGGCAGAATGATTTTTGCTTGTGTATACTTATAAAATATTGTTTGCTTAATGAAAACAGCCAAATCCTGAGATACTGAAATAAATACCCCTACATTTAACCATAAGTTTTTTTACTTAAGCAAAATACCTGAAATTCACAGCCATAAAAATGTTTAATCGGAAAATAACTTTAAATATTGGCTATCACAGTTTTTTATAAATAACCTAGGTAAACTATTAAATAATTGAATCAGGTAAATGTAATTGAATAAATACGTATAATCAAACTTTTCATGATTTAGGATCTAAGGTTATTAATTGATTGTAGGTATTTGGGTAGTTTCCAATTTAAAACGTTTTTAAAATTTGAAAATGTTCTTATTAAAAGATAAATATCTTTGTCTAATTCAAATCTTATTTAAGGGTTATATGTAAGCCAGGTAAAGGAATCAGGAAATAAAATATAAAGAAAGTTTAAAATATAAAGAGGTATTTTTTATAAAGAAGGTAAAAGGAAAGTAATTTTATGTAAGAAAGAATGTTATGTGGTGAATTTTTGCCCTAAAATAAAATGACTAGGTTGTTCAAGAAAAAGGTATATTTAGGCCAAAACAGAAATCCTAAGCATGTTGTGAATGGTCTATATAAGTCATAGTAAGGTTAGTAAAAAAAAGGAAATTTTAAAGGGGTTATATAATTCAGTTGGCTATGATTAAAAATGAAATTATAATAGTCTTTCTAGAGATGCATTTTTTAAATTTAAAAATGCACTAATACTAAACTAAATAATTGGTTAAAACAAGATTTTATTACAAATATCAACTTATTTTAATGCAAGACGTTTTAAACTTTTTAAATTCTAAAATCTGCTTCTAATATTCTTCAGATTGATATCTTAAAAGTGCCACTCTTTCTCTTTTCAAAAAGCTTTGACCCAGCTCCTGTAACTTTTACTAATTACCTAAAATAAGGGAGAAAAATCTTTTGAAAATAGGCAAATAAAGTATCTTTTGGACATTCCTTACACTCTGCATGCCTGTTATATCTCTGTTTTTATGTGTCATGTGGAAGTGATATTTCACTGCCAAACTACATGAAAGAACTCTAATAGAATAACTTAAAAAATGTAAGTGCTTATCAGATAGGTAGAAGCTAGCCCAGGTGCCTTTTAATTCACATGACGTTGGCAATCTTTGGTAAAATTAATTTGGTAAATCTAATGTCAAAACTCTCCAGTAATTTAAAATCATAAAGTCATGTTAAACACTTGCAGTATTTTTTCCACTGTAAATTTGAGTTACTAAAGAATTAAAATAGTAAAGGCATAAAATATGCTTTTGGTAAAATTCTATAAAACACAAGGATGTCGATTTTCAAAAAATGTAAGTTTTTTGGGGGTAAGAAACTATTTAAGAGTTGCTTTATAATAAAGTAAATTATACAAATAAAACTACATGATTTTTTTTTTTAAGCCAGGGAAACAAAAATTAACTTTGAGCTCTGTAATTACCAAGAAAATAGTCAATATGTGGAAAGGATAAAACCCAGTAACTATTTAAAAACCAAAGGATATAATGTAAAGTAATTGTTCCATTTTATAGATTGACATCATTCAGCTTCTTTAAAAAAAAAACTTTGCTATAGTGGATTGTAAAATAACCACCTTAAGGAGATAAACCACTTTAAGGTTATGTAAATAACCATTTAATTTTAAATGCTACGGAATTTAAGACCTTGTTTGGATGAATACAGAATCCACAGCTCATTACTGAACAATCACTGATGAGTATATGTGATCCGAATGCACAGGGCGTTATTCCTGAAAACTCAATCACCCTAGTGGGTCAGATAAATGTCACTGTAAGGTTTGTTTTCTCTGAAAAGAGGACTACCCAACTCTCCCTATAAATACCAAGTAAAGCACCCCAGATGAAGTAGTTTCATATGCAAGCCATGTTGGACTAGCTTTATAACTGGGATATCCTCCCATCAAATATGCCTATTACCCAGATCATGGTAAATGTGGGGGTTAAGCAGGCCCCTTTTTACATAGGTGCCCTCCCACAGGAATCATAGGACTGTTTAAGGAGCCTTATCAAATTTATTGTCCCTCATGGGTCTTATGAATGCAACTCCCTGCTAAGAAACTAAATCCTTTGTTTTTCACCAGAAAAGATAAAATAATCTGGAGATTTAAAAAACAGTCCTGGGACCAGAACATAATAACATACAGGTTAGTAGAATTATGAAATTTAAGATGTTTAAATAAGCTTTATGTAAGGTAATTATAATCCCTTTACTTAAAAGTCTTATGGAAATGGATACTATATCTAACTGAGGGATGTTTCCCCAGTCTCATTCTATAAAATGAAGGCATATAAATCTGTTCTTTTAAGAAATGTTAATTGCACATGCTAAATAGGAACTAGTAAATTGCCTAAGCCCACAAAATATAGGGTAAAGCTGGAGTGCTAGTTGAGACAAATCCTCCATTGCATAGCCCTTTATGTGGAGCTTTTATTGGGGCTCATGGCAAAATCTGTGAGTATTTTTCAATGACAAAGACTGAACTAGAGAATTTCTGTTTGGGACATTTACTGCCTTGCTATGGAATATTAAATGAAACTACCCCTATGCTAATGGAAATCATGTTTCCCAAAAGAGTGTTCCATAATAAAATAAAAATGGTTTACATAAAATCTTGCTGCCTAATGAACAGAAAGCCTCTTTCCTAGTTCTAATTATGAGGAGCTACTAAATTCTACAATGCCTAGCAGACAGGTCTCATGAGCTGTTTGGTTTGTAAATGGCTTTTCCAAGGCAAACACCTTGCTTTAAAAGTTGCTGCTCTGGTTAAAGAAGAGTCAAAAAAATATTTTTAAAAAAAGTTATTTGGGTAAACTACGTTTTTGTAAGCAAATTTACCTTTCTCTCTGAGTTCTAAAATTCAGATTGTAATTTTATAACAATATAGTTATCTGCATAAGTTCAATAAGAGTCTTTTGGAACACTTGGAGACATTGATTATTTTACTAAGACTTTAACTAAAATAGCATATTTTTAGATAAAGTTCAGGCAAGGCCAACTTAAACAAAGCCTATATGGCCAATCAATTCTTGCTGCATTCAATGCAAAATAACCAGGCCAAATATAATAAGCCTGAAACTTATTTTGCATGCAAATTGGTTTTGCTATAATTTCTCCCTTAAAAAAGAAAAAAAGCCGCTTGAGAAATTGTTTCAAGGGAAAAGCATAACACTTAATACTAAATTTCAGCCCTAACTTTTCTGAGTGCAGATTAAATCATTATTTATTGGCTACAATAATCCTCTAGAGAGTACCAGATTATAATTTTTCTTCATATTTTTAATGGGTGACCTAGTGAAATACGTTCCTTTTTCCATCCTTACAAATAAATTACTCTTATAATTGTCAAATTATAAATTTTAGTTATGTCTCCTTGTTTTACTTTCAAAGAAATAAAAATCATGGAACCATATATATGAATCTCCCTCATTTGACCTCCCACTGGGCCTGGATCTGTTTCAGTGAGAATGCTCTGCTGTTAAAACCATAAAGCATCCTTCCTCCAGGCTCAGAGACTATCACAGGAGAGGTGGGCGCGTAAGATTGTAAGGGCCAGTTTTGAGGGATGAAATTAGGTCAAAGTCAAACCCTCCAAATCAAGAAGGGGTTGAAAAATGCCTAAACCGCTGGTAAGACAAATTTAGCTGCCTTCTACACTATTATGTGTCACCTTTGCATCCACCCCAACCATAAATCATTTTTCTGCTTACTATGGAATTAAGTAATAAATTTTATATTTTAAAGTAAAATATTTACTTACAGGGTAAAAATACCCTGTAACAAAGCCTCCTGGGTACAATAATCCAGTTATAAGTTATGAAAATAAATCTATCTATCTATATATGGATATTTTCCTTTTTTCAGAACAATGCTTGTGTCTGTATATAGCTAATTGCTATATCTGTAACAAAAGCCAAGCTTACAGTGGCTCAAGTCATAGAAGTTAGAAATAAGTCAGTGTTATAATTTTGCCTTTTGGTTTTGTTCATTGGCTTTTTACTTAAAATAATACTTTTAAAAGATAATGAATACCTGTCCACATTCATTCCTATCTGGCCTAGGACAATTAATTGGCTATAAATCTTTTGACTCTTAAGGCCCTTGGCTATAGGGAGTCCCACTGAAGGACAAGATGGACCCGGGGCAGGCAGTCATGCCATCCTGGCAATGCTATTAATAAAAATAAAAATTGCTGGCCTTTGAAGTTGCCTCTGGCAAATCTTGTCCAGAAGGCGGGGGTGGGGGGGAATGTAAACCCATAATATAATTTTAAGGCTCCCCAACCATCTAAATAGACTTCTTCCTCACTCAGGGCTCTTAAAATTTAACCGGAAAGACTGCTTCAGGCCATGAAGGTACGTGGGGTTCGGACATGCCTCATTATACCTCTCTGGCATTAACATCAACATAGACTTTAAGTCTGATAAGAAACATTTTACAGCCTGTTCTCTCTGAAGCCTGCTAGCTAAAAGCTTCATCTGCAATTTAAACCTTTGCTCTCCATAACCTCTTATTGCAACCCAAACACTTCTTTCTACTGATCCCAGGTCTTTAGACATACTGAACCAATTGTCAACCAGAAAATGTTAAAAATTTAACTATAGCCTGGAAGCTCCCGCTTTGAGTTGTCCCGCCTTTCTGGACCAAACCAATGTATTTCTTAAATGTACTTGATTGATGTCTCATGTATCCCTAAAATGCATAAAAGCAAACTGTACTCCAACCACCTTGGGCACATGTCATCAGGACTTCCTGAGACTCTGTCATTGGTGTGTGTCCTCAACCTTGGCAAAATAAACTTCCTAAATTAACTGAGACCTGTCTCAGATTTTCTGAATCTACAGGGGTTAGGATGAGCCCAAGGTAGGTGACCTGGGTTTAGGCCACCTGAGCCTTTGTATGTGAGACCTAATATCCATGAGTATGTTGAAAGTTTAGAAGCTGAATGGTGTGTTGGATAGATAGGTTAAGTGAGGGGCTACAGAGAAGGGGGTTATTGATGTACTGGAGGAAGTTTTAGGATAATATTTTATGCATATATGTGACAAATAATTTTTATTCAGACTACTAACAACTACTATAAAAGAGGTAATATATAGACCAAGAAGCCACTAAATATATGGGAAAATAATAAGTAGATATTTTACAAAAGAAATCCAAATGGTCAATAAGCACACAGAAGAGTGTTTAACATTAATTATCGGAGAAAGGCAAATTAAAACTACACTGAACCACTAAGCACACTTACTAAAATGATTCCAGTTAAAAAGTCTGACATTAGATGTTGGAAAGGATGTGAAACAGCCAGAACTCATACTTTGTTGATGAAAAAGTAAAGCAATGCAATTTGGGAAACTCTTAGGCAGTTTCTTCACAGCTTAACTTACATTTTCTCTTATGACCCAATTCTATTCCTAAGGATTCATCTCCCAAAAATAAAAATGTAAGTTTACAAAACAAAAGCCTTATATAGGAATGTTTCCAGCAGCTTCATGCATAATAACCCCCAACTGGAGAAACCACAGCTATCTATCAACCAACAGATACAGTCACACCATGGCATACTACTCACTAATACAAAGGCATGAACTATTGGTATAAATAGCAGCATGAATAAATCTCAAAAATATCAAGCTGTGTAAAATAACCCAGAAAGAAAAGAGTACACACATACTGTATAAATCCCTGCATATGCATTTCTGAAATATGTGGAATTAGTCATAATGGTGGAAATAAATCAGCAGTTGTTTCTGTGAAGTTGGATTATGGGAGGAAGCACATGAGAAGGAACTTCCTGGGATGATGAGAATATTATACAACTAGAGAGGGATAGGGATTGCATGGACTTACACATTTGTTGAAACTTTTTGAAATGCCACTTAAGATCCCTGCATTTTACTATTAGTTAATTCAACCTGCTGAAGCAAAAATGGCTCTGGAGAAAGGTAAAGAGGCAAGGAAGAGTTTATTGAGCACTATTGTCGAAGGGGAGTGAAGCCAGAACTGAGTCTAAACTCAATTCAGCTGAAACTAACAGCAGGCTTATTAGTAGCTGAGGTGAAGGAGGATATTTCAGGCCATTTGTGTAAACTTCAGACAGGATGTAGTTTTACAAATTGGAGCAAGTCTCCCTCTAGACAGGATGTAGTTTTACAAATTGGAGCAAGTCTCCCTCTAGACAGGAAGTTGTTTCACAAATTGGAGCAAGGCTCGCTCTAGTCAGTTTTCACAGACACTGGAAGATAGGGGCACTATCATTCTTGATAATCACATTTCAAAGGGATGGCTCCCAGTTCTTTGAAAAAGATAGTCCTGGATAAGAGGCTTTTTAAAAAATTTACATCTCAAAGGGCAGAAAAAGGATTTTCCATTGAAAGTTTTCTAAAGCAAATGCTCTAAGGAAAGAGAGGCCGGGGGTCTAGCTAGAAGAGGAAGAAGCCTGTCTAAAACATGGTCCAGCTGAAGACATTAAGTTTGTCCTAGTCATCCTTCAACAAAGAGTCACTTATTTCCTAAAATATAAAATTTTGAAAAAGCACAACAAAAAACAATAGAATATTTTAGACAAAAGTAAATGCTGCATGTATTTGACTGGAAACAATGAACCTGCCATTTAATCTTATGGACACCTGCCATTAAAGTTTATCACAGGTCATGGGCAGAGTGACAATGCTTATTTGAGTACTGTGGTCATGAACTTTGTCTTTATGAGTACATGACGGGGGTGATCCCAGAAGTTTGCTGACTCTTTTGAAGAATAAATTTTGAATATTTACTCAGTGTCTGATCTTGGCTATACAGTGAACAGAACAAATGAGTTCGTTGCTCTCACAGAACTAACATTCAAATGGAGAGAAAGATGGACCATAAGTAAATCAAATAAACATAACATCCAATTAATATTAGAATAGATAAATATGGTATTCTAACATCAGATAGTTATATTCAATTACTGAGAAGAAATAGTGATATACTGAATACTGACAAAGCTGAGAGTCAGAAGGGGGATCTTTCAAGAGAAAATGAAGTTTGACTTGATACCTGATATAGTTTGGCTGTGTCCCCACCCACATTTCACCTTGAATTGTAATAATCCCCACATGTCAAGGGTGAGGCCAGGTGGAGAAAATTGAATCACGGGGGTGGCTTCTCCACACTGTTTTTGTGGCAGTAAATAAATCTCATGAGATCTGATGGTTTTATAATTGGAAGTTTCCCTGCACAAGCTCTCTTGCCTGCTGCCACGTAAGAGGTGACTTTGCTTCTCATTCGCCTTCATCCATAATTGTGGGGCCTCCCCAGCAATGTGGAATTTTGAGTCAATTAAACTTCTTTCCTTTATAAATTACCCAGCCTTGGATATGTCTTTATTAGCAGTGTGGGAACAGACTATTACAATACCTGAATGAAAAATATAAATTTAGGCATTTATGCAAAGAAGAAATATACAAATACTCAGAGAAGATGGAGTTTGGCTTCTGTTGGAACAGAAAGAATACTAGTTTGTTTGAAAGTCAGTGAACAAAGCAAAATGTGAGACAAATTAGATCAGGAAAGTGGCAGTGGCTTAGAACGTATACATGTATGTTCCAAATAGATCCCTTTGGCTGGCCTTTGAGGAATAAGTTTTAACAGGTTCTGAATGAAAACAAGGAGTTCATTTAGGAGACAAATGTAGTAATTCATACAAACAATGATAAGGGAGGTAGAAGAATACAATCCAGTAAACTAACTATATGGGAAAGGGGGTGCTGGCAGCATGAAGGTGGTAGAAAAGAAAAGAGTCAAAGCTATCTGCTACATTTTTGGTCTGAGAAAGTGTTGATAATGGTATCATGAACTGAAAATGTGGTGGGGAATCAAAGAAAAGTAGCTCTGGACAGGTAGAATGTATCAAGAATTCTGTTTGAGGCATGTTCAAGTTTGATATGCCCTTTACACATCCCAGTAGGCATGCTGAGTAGGAATTACACATAGTTGGAACTCAGGAGAATGTGATTAAAGGCCACAGTCAACACAATTTAACTTGTTCAATTGACACCCGACAACAAGGAAGTTTTCACGAATGGTTTTGTATCTCTGTATTGTTCCTACCATAAAATGAAATAAAGGATGAGGTATTATCTGTCCTTTTTTTTCCCCATTGTTAACACTATCAAAAGTTAGTTGTGTGTGTGTCTGTGTGTATGTGTGTGTGTGTATGTTTTGGAGGGATGGAGTCTTAAGATTTTAATGAGGATACAAAGGTATTCTTCAGTAGATACATTGCAATGCAAATGTTCTGAACCTCATTTTTTTTGAGATGGGGGTCTCATCTTGAATTTTAACTCCCACAATTTCCACATGTTGTGAGAGGAGCCTGGTGGGAGATGATTGAATTATGGGGTCTGGTCTTTCCTGCGTCGTTCTCTTCACAGTGAATAAGTCTCATGAGATCTGATTTTTTAAAAAGAGGAGTTTCCCTGCTCAAGCTCTCTCGCTTTGCCTGTTGCCATCCGCATAAGATATGAATTGCTCTTCCCTGCCTTCCACCAGGATTGTGAGGCTTCCCCAGCCCCGTGGAACTCTGAGTCCAATTAAACCCCTTTCTTTTGTAAATTGCCCACTCTCTGGTATGTCTTTATCAGCAGTGTGAGAACAGACTAATACAGTGACCTTCAAGGATATTTAGATTTCTGAAATTTAAACCATTTGCTTGCATCTTATTAATATTTTAAGAATTAAGAAACAATTCAATAGCAAGAAAACAAATAACCTGATTCTGAACCTCTTTTAAAGAATGTCTTTACATACAACAAACTTGCTGAAATGTCATATCTACAAACTTACTCAAATGTCATATTCATAATGAAAGGGTCCATTGTACACTCATCCCAAACACCAAGTCATTAGAAATATTTGCTACTTTTTCTTATAAATGTGAGGTGGATGAAAGGGATGGAATTATTCTTATGTTTAAGTTTTATAAACATATAGTCGAAACTCAGAAGTCCATTTCTATGAAGTATATCTTATTGGAATAAAACCTAAATTACTTTTAACCGTGTTTCCAAGACAGCCTAGACTTTTGCCTCTGCTTTGTGAGGCACTCTTAAACAGGCATGCTGGGAGTCTATCTAAATAACATTATGAAAACTTCTAATAAAAGGCTTAAGGATGACTTTTCTTTTGACTGTAAACAATATTTTATATTGAATAATAGTTGAATAAAATGTAAGCCTCTAATATTTTACAATGTAACTAGAATGTATTGGTTCTTTTGCTGGTGTGTTGTTCGTAAACAGCTTCCAGAAATGTGTTCCGTGTGCCTGGCTACCACAGTTTCTCCTTCTTTTTCTAATGGAGAAGAAAGAAAGAAAAGAAAGAAAAGAAAGAAAAGAAAGAAAGAAAGAAAGAAAGAAAGAAAGGAAGAAAGAAAAGAAAGAGAAAAAGGAAGGAAGAAAGGAAGAAGAAAGGAGGAAGGAAGGAAGGAAGAGAGAGAGAAAAAGAAAAAGAAAGAAAGAGAAAGAAGAGAAAAAAAACAGCAGGGGCTGCAAAATTCTCTATCCCTTATTTTTGTCAAGCTTTAGCCTATTGAAACATTTGAACATTTTCATTAGAGCAAGGATTTTCTTGACACTATAGTCAAATATCTATCAGCATTTCTATTTAAAAGTGCTTATGCCAGGATTCATAAATTTAGGTCCTAGATATGTTATGGCACGTGCTTCGTAAGAGACACTCCTAGTTTTCGTTAGATGTTTCCATCTGGTTATGAACTTTTCGATGCTAAATACAGTAAACAAGCTTTAATTATGTGTTATGCTCAATTCATTATACATCTTCCTTTTGAAACATTAAGCAATAAAACAATGTGCTTTCTCAAAGGAACTTTCCATCTGCATTTTGCACTCCAAGTTGGGAAGAGTGAATGTAACAGGTAATGTAATGATAATGAAAATGAGAGTTGTTACAGACCTATTAATTACCCAAATTATTATCTGCTATTGTTGCATTGCTCCTTTATACATCATCTTTAGAACTCTTTAGACCAGGGGAGGTACAGGTGCATGCAACCAGGGAACAGAAGGAGCCATAAAACTCAGCTTCACTCTCCTGCTTTCTTGTTTTGCACCTTTTCCTATTTTGTTTTTCCCTTTGGCTGTTTCTGTGATTTCTTTCTCTTCTTTCTCCTTTCCTCCCCAAGCAGAAGACTGTGTGTGTTTTTAGGAGGGTCGAAGGGCAATAATTATTGTTCTATTTTTCACCATTATTTGAAGTCCTGGATCATGAGTGGTGGTGATATTACAGCTCTGTTTTTGTTCCTAAAGTGTTTATTATCTTGCTGTAGCCAAAAAATCCACATACGGAAACACAATCTGGAAATAATTTTCAATGGTGAAAAACTTCATCTTTACATTTTGACTGATTTTGAATCAGTCCCCTTAATAATAAATGTGCAGCATGTAGCTCTTTTTCTAATTTTCTCTTTAGAAAATAAGGTTTGAAAATTCTGGGTTTTGCTATTGACATACATTACAGAAATAGCTGAGAAGTGATTTTCGGTTTTTTCCCACAATTTCAGTTATTTTGCCTATGTAGTAATCAATTGTAAGTCATTTCTGTATTTTGCAAATGTACTAATAATTTGGTTAATAAGTCTTAGGGACTTTACCAGCATAGCTGCCTGAACTATAGCTCTAACTTTTAACCTTGTTTCTACATGCTATTGGAAAGGATTTTTTTTTTTAATTTATGAGTTTTCATCTTGTGCAATGTTGGTAGATCTGTTTCCTATACTTTCCTGGAACATAATGTTATGAACAGTTTTGCTGCAGATAGAAGTGGTAGGAGAAAGTAGTGCTGAGGTCATTTCTCAAATTTTAAAATATAATAATCTTACACACTTAATCTTCAGTTCCCAGCTGTCTCTTATCTTGCCAACCAGACAACTTTATTGTTCTTGGAGCAGAAAAGCCAGCTTTCATAACAATACACATTCTTATTTTGTCATCTAAGAATTACCTACTTGCCTACATCTGTTGATATTTGAATCCAAGCTTTTGAACACAGAGAGCTCCTTCCTCCCTGTCCCAAGTATATATAATTTAAAAATTTTTTAAGATTTTAAGAGTAAGATCTTGTTATGTGTAACAAGAAACACATTTAGATTCTCAGCTGAATTTCTTGTTTTCACTGGACTATTTTATATCTCCCTTTGCTAAGTGCAAATATGTACTTACTGAAGTAGTAAAGACCTTTAATTTAATGAGTGGTGGTTTGTGAGGCAATGATTAAAATCTGTGAAGGGGCCAGGCATGGTGGCTCACACCTGTAATCCCAGCACTTTGGGAGGCTGAGGTGCGCGGATCACCTGAGGACAGGAGATCAAGACCACCCTGACCAACATGGAGAAACCCCATCTCTACTAAAAATGCAAAATTAGCTGGGCATGGTGGCACATGCCTGTAATCCCAGCTACTTGGGAGGCTGAGGCAGGAGAATCCCTTGAACCCAGGAGGCGGAGGTTGCGGTGAGTTGAGATCGCGCCACTGCACTTTAGCCTGGGCAACAAAAGCAAAACTCTATCTCAAAAAAAAAAAAAAAAAATCCATGAATTAACAACTTATGAACTCAGTTGTATGAGGTGAGAGACTGGCAGGACTTTTTATTCTGTTTACAACCCCGATGACCAAAACAAAATCTTGTCCAGCCAGGATAAAGTGAAGAAACTGACAATAACAAGCAGATGGCAATGAAAATGATCTCTAGCTGCCCTCATTGCTCATTGGCATAAGACACACCCACCAGTCCACCAGTGCCATGACAAATTACAAATGCCATGGCAATGGCCCAAAAGTTACTACCATTTTGCAAAGCAACAACTCAGAAATTACTGCCCCTTTCTTAGAAAGTTTTAAGTAACCTGCTCCTCAATTTGCATTGACCCACCCATTAATTTGCACATAATCGAAAGTGGATTTACAGGAGTGTAAGTACAGCTGCCAAGAGCCCATACATTAGCAAATCTGGGTGCACTGCCTATGAGTTAGCCCTGCTCTGCAAAGAGCAGTATCATTCAATAAAAGATTGCTGTCTAACACCGCCAGCAGCTTGCTCTTGAATTCTTTCCTGGGTGAACCCAAGAATTCTTTTGGGCTAAACTCCAATTTTGGGGCTTGCCTGTCCTGAAACAATACATCTGAAACAGAGAGGTAATGGAATTATCTTTCATGAAGGTCTCTGTGCTATACATTCCAAAAGACCAAGAATTCTACAAGTTAGGTAGGGGTGACATCTAAAAAGGTTCATAGCAAATAATTGCTTTATTTCCAACCAATTTCCTCTATATATTATACCTATAAATAACTGTTTTTCAAACAAAATTATATTATTTTTGCTACAAATAATCCATTAAGAGAAATAAAAATTATATTCATTTTCTATAGTATTTATTAACTAGGCTTAATTGATTTATCAAATAAAATTACATTGTGAAAATGAATATGACATAAAAAATAAATATATATTTTTATGCCTGTGATTACACTTTCTTCTGAGTTTGGGGCATAATTTCCAGATGAGACTTATATATACAAAAGGGATAGTTTATAAATAATAGTTTCACATTTTTACATATATAAATATTCTACTGTTACAAGTACCTGGAGTGAGCAGCTGCGCATTCTCTAAGTTCTCATGCTTGATAGTTTTAAATGTGAAGTTCAGGTGAAAAAACAATTATTGGTTGTGAAGTCAGCCAAAGATCAAATACAGTAGGCCTTTTTACTTATATTCATCTCTTAATTGTATATTGAGAGTATACAAAGTAAAAATGTATAAGCTTATACCGTAATAACTGTTTTTTTCCCCCAGAATATTACTGGTAAGTAGGAAAGACAACTAATTGAATTACATTTTACTACCCTTTCTCTTTCTATCTGGTGGACATGATAATATTATTCGAATTATTAAGAGGCTGGCAGTAAGGGATAAATACTAGCAAAGTAAATAATAGTTCATACATGGAATTACAAAGAGTTTAACCATTGAGTACAAAACCCAGGAGATCCAATTTATACATTATATATAATTTAAATAATTTATATAAAAACTATTTTATGGTTTTTCTCTGTCTTCAAATTCTGTTCATTCTACTTCCTTAGTATTCATAAGTGTTTCCTTTTAATATCACTCCACTACAGAGTTTATTCTTTTATTTTTCATGGATGAATTATTCCATTAATTTTTAACCTAGACACCCTTCTCTTATGTTCTTGCCATTTGCATTTTTTTACTACCACCAATATGATCTTTCTAAAAGAGGATTCTGGTTTAGATGATTTCACCACTTAAAAGAAAAAAAAAAAAGCAAAGAAAGAAAAGACAAGAGAAAACATTTTCATCTTCCCCACTAACTCTTGACTAAAGTCTAAACATCTTAGTAAAGGCATTTAAGAGCTCTTCGCAATATCCATTTCATATGTAAACTTTTCATTAAAGACTCTGCAGTCATGATTTGTTACACTTGATTACTAATTTTATTCCTTATTTAGCATTTGGATTCAATTTGCACTTTACTTTTGTCAAATATCATAGTGCTCTGTATTATCACCACTTCAGTTATTACATATCATACCCCATAAATAAAAACTATTTAGGGATAGATGCCACTGTAGCTGCTAAATTACACATTGAAGGTGCTAAAAATTTGACTGAATTTGAATTAAGTGAATATATGTGGGTTTTGTGTTTATCTGTGTGTGTATATATATACACTATGTGTTTACATATTTATATATACACACGAATGCCAATGGATGAGATGAAAAATTTCATCTTTGTAACTTTACCTTCACTATTCTATATTACTTCCCAGCATTGGATTTCTGAAATGGGTCTCAATGAACTAAAATGAAGGTATCAGTAGGACTGGATTTCTTTTGCCAGAGAATCCAAATAACTTTTCCTTTTTCAGTTCATAGAGGTTGCCCATATTCCTTGCTTATCGACCACTTTTGTATATCAAAATTGGGCCAAGTCCTTTTTATGCCACAGTCTCTCGCTTCCACTTCCCTATTCCAGTATTAAGGACCCTGTATTTAACTAAATAAGATAACCTCCGTATTTTCAGGTCAACTCATTATTAACTTCAATTCCATCTGCAACATAATCTAATCCCCTTTGCCATGTACGTTCTCAGATCCTGTGGATTAGGCTGTGGATATCTTTGGGTATGGCATTATTTGGCCAACCACATACATTATCACTTTACCTTAAATTTATATGGTATAAATATTCCAATTAAAATGCAAAGATTATCATATTGGCATCAAATAAAAAGCAAGACCAAAAGTATTCTGTCTATAGAACAATCCCCTTTTAGCATAAAAATATAGAAAGTTTAAAAAGTAAAAATAACATATGCAAATATTAATGAAAAGAGAGCTGGAAGACTATATTAATATCCCACAAAGCATATTTCAAAATGACTTTCACAAGGGATAAAGAGATGGCCAGGCACAGTGACTCATGCCTGTAATCCCAGCACTTTGGGAGTCTGAAGCAGGTGGATCACCTGAGCCCAGGAGTTCAAGACCAGCCTGACCAACATAGTGAAATTCTATCTCTACTGCAAATACAAAAATTAGCTGGGTATGGTGGCCCATGTCTGTAGTCCCAGCCACTTGGGAGACTGAGGCATGCAATCACTTGAATCCCAGAGGTAGAATTTGCAGTGAGCCAAGATCTTGCCATTGAACTTCAGCCTGAGTGACAGAGAAAAAGCAAGACTCTGTCTAAAAAAAAAATGGATAAAGAAAAATTTTAATTTTGTAGTGATAAAGGGCCTATCTGAAGAAGACATAAAAATACCAAATATGTATGGAACCAATCACAAAATGTTAAAGTACTGATAGAACTTTAAAGACTGATAGAACTAAAAGGAAAAATGGACAAACCTACAGATACATATTGTACTCCTTTTGCAGTAATTGGTAAGATAGAAAAAGTAAATAGAAAGTCTCTAAGGATACAGAACCCTTGAACATCAGTATCAAGCAAATTGTTCCGATTGATATTTATAAAGAAGTCTATCAAATAAGCAGAAAAGAGAGTCGTTCCAAGTGTACCTGGAGCAATCAAAGAGATAGGCCATCTCACGTACCACAAAACAAGCCTGCAAAATGTTACAAATGGAAGTAGTACAAAGTATGTTATATGCATGTAATGGAACTGAACTATACATCAAAAAATAGAAGGAAAACTGGAAAATCCCCGAATGTTTGGCAAGGTCACAAAATAAGTCACCAGAGAAACTATCCCAAATAAATGAAAACATATGTCCACACAAAGATGTATACCCAACTCTTCCTAACATTCATAGCACAGAGAAAAAAATTTACTGTAAACTAGATTTTATGTATTTTCTCCTATTCTCTGATGCTGAATAATCTTTTCAAATGCTTTTTTTTTTTTGCATCTTACAGTGGACCAAAAGATGGTACTATTTCTTTGGAAAATTTCTGTCAACTGGAACTATACAATTTAATTTTTTAAAAATGTGTTTGCTCAAGGATTGTGTTTTCTTTGCTCTTTTGCTTTTATTTTTGACCTATAGATGTCAGCTTCAAAGATTTGGTGCGCCAGTAACTTTTGGCTCAAATCACCTATGGCAAATTAAAAGCCATTCCTGTCCTCATCAATAGATTGTTTATGTCTCCTCAGGGTCTTTATCATGTTTGCTAAGAAAGGAAAATGATGTTTCTTTTAGATGACCTGTGAAAACTGAAGGCAATTTGGAGGGCATTTTTAAGTTCCGTGGAGCCACTGGAGAAATGTATACAGGAATGATGACTTAAAATTCCTCAGTGGTAAGGTAGGAACTGAGCTTCCATTCTTCCAGTTTGTTTTTCAGTTGTCCTGTGTTCACTCAGAGTTATTTTTAAGCTGCTTTAAGCTTTTTATCATTTGGAAAGTTATAATTTCTTTGTTACTTAAATAAGGCTGCATTACCATTTAGACTCTAATAGTGGATTTATTTCATTATTTCTTTTCTCTTTTGGGAAATTGTGAATTCTTTTAACCCTCTCATTAGTCTTTCACACATAAACTGGTGAAACTCCATATTAAATGACTGCAGTTTCAATAACTAAGGTACAAGAATTTCAAAATCCTTTATAACTTAAAGTATACACACTTACATATATGTCGCCACTACCAGCACCATCACAAACAAGAACCAAAAACCTTGGGTTTGAAAGCTGATGGAATTGAATTGTTCATTCAATATTTGCTATGTGTTGGTATGAAGAAACACTGTTGTTTTTCTTCCTTTCTCAATGTTTTATG
>NW_012105365.1:2252161-2259181 GCF_000951045.1 Mandrillus leucophaeus
TGAGCCACCGTGCCTAGCCTGATTTTTCTTTTCTGTTGAATTTCTTTATATCTGATTTTGTGTGAATTTCTGAAAAGAAGTATTCAACTAAAGGAATACCCTCTTGCATTATTAAATGTGGCAATGTCTATGTTCTCAGCCTGCCCAGCATCTCTACCCTTTTCTGTACAGGGCTCACAGGGTCACAAGCTGGATGAGACACACACACATACACACACACACACAAACACACACTAACACACATACAAATATGATATATTTCTTCCGTCTAAGGCTTGAGATCCCTTACTCAGGGAAACTTTAAAAATCCTTGTTGCAATATCCTTATACTATTCCTTATGCTATCTGTAACTCTCAATTCGCTAGTTAGAAATATGACCCCGAACACCAGTATTTCCGTAATGGCAATATAGAGAGGTATAAAAGACTGCTGGCAGTCCTTCCAGACAGCAGAATTTGATTGGTGGACATAAAGTTTCTGAGAGTATTTGGAAAGGTCTAATCTAGAGTGGAAACAAACACTAAAATAGAGTCCCAAGGAACCTGGAAAGAAACTTTGTTGTCAAATTTGGTCAAGATGAAGTGCTTAAATACCACACTACGTAAAACATATTCAGGAGTGGAGCCATCTCTGCCTCCTCCTTTCTTTCTCCTCCTCTTCTTCCCTTTCCTCCTCCTCTATCTTATTTTATCTTTTTGAGAGGGAGTCTCGCTCTGCTTCCCAGGCTGCAGTGCAGTGGCGCCATCTCGGCTCACTGGAAGCTTTGCCTCCCGGGTTCACGCCATTCTCTTGCCTCAACCTCCCTAGTAGCTGGGACTACAGGCACCCAACACCACGCCCGGCTAATTTTTTTTGTATTTTCAGTAGAGACGGGGTTTCACCATGTTAGCTAGGATGGTCCTGATCTCCTGACCTCGTGATCCGCCTGCCTCGGCCTCCCAAGGTGCTGGGATTACAGTCATGAGCCACTGCGCCCGGCCCCTCCTCCTCTTATTTTTATTTCAGGAAGAAGCATCATGCTATCTGGAGGTATGAGTAGAAATAGAGTAGCAGATCTTTCTCTATTCATTTCAAATGCAAGTTGTAATGGTTTTTAATGAAATATATCTCTGTGAGGAAAACTTTTACACATTAACAATAATTATAGTTATCACTTATTGAATATCTATCATTCTGCATTATTTATTTCGATGAACCAAATTAAACATTTCGACAATTCTTCCAGTTAAATATTAGTGTGTCCATTTTAAGGTTAAGGAAACCAAGGATTAGAGAGGTTGTATAACTCATTGAAGCTGCGTAGTGAGTGCGAGATTCAAATTCAGGTACTTCTCTCTCTAATGCCATATTTTTCTACTTTAATATTTTACCTACTTTTTCTCAACAAGTAGAAGACAGGGTTATTTATTTTCTGTACTGAAAGTACATATTTTACTAGGGAGTTAGGTGTTAGTATTTTCATTCTGTCAATATGTTGGAATGAGTGTTGACCAATGACACTCAAGAAATCTCTCATCATTCACAGAAGTCCTTGTGCTTTAATATTCGAGGTAAAATTTTAGCATTTTCTTTTACTATGCTTGAATGCAATGGGCTATGTAATCCAGATAAAGGGAAATTAGGATACCAAAGCATTATAGACAAAGCACTTTAAATTTTTGAAAGAATGAGGAACAATTTTACTCGAGAGAATACTCTTTTCTGGTTAGAACAGGTGGTGTGTGAAACTTACTAAAGTGATGAATAATGAGTCTTTTATTCATCTGTCTGTATTGAAATAGCTATCTTAACTGAGATTAATATTATCAATTTTATTTGACCAGTTTTATACTTTAAAGTAGAAATAATTGCACTCTTGGTAATATGTTACTATTATGTTTCTGTCTAATTATATTGGGTTATAAGGAAAGACTTACATGAAGAAGAGGGACAAGAAAAGGAAAACAGAGACAAGGATGATGAAAAAGAAAAAGCATCAGCTATAACTGTCTTATTTCATGGGGTTGTATTTTTTCCTTTATTTTTATTTTTATTTTTTTAAGATCTGAAAACTATGTGGAAGATGCTGACTCCTGGACCACAGTTGGGTTCATTTTATTTGTAAGAAACAATATTACTTCTTATCGAAGGAAGAAATCTGGGCCTGGGCAGTGTGGGGTGAGTGGCCCCCAAGTTGTGAATCATCTGAAGTCCTAACTCCAGACATTCCCTTGGCCTTTCACTGCTTATCTCCTGTTCCATCGTACAAGGAGAATACAGGAGAAGGAAATGAAAGTCTTCCTCAATTAACCCAAATATCTAAAAATGAGTGACTGATCACTGATTATTGTTTCAATTTTGTCTAAGTATGAAGCATAGATTATATACATTTAACAGTGAATTTGATAAAAACAGAATATGAACATTACCTCCAGTTTTAGCCCAAACCTTTAAAGAGCTTAGCATTTGCAATTCCCATTCTTACAATAAGAAATAGTTAAAGAAACTTAAAAATCGATGACTTTTCATGTACCCATCAGAGAACTGATATTACAGGGCAAACTGTCACCCTCAAATCTAGAAATACAGGCAAATTCAGATTTGCAGAGAACTGCTTACCTGGAACAGAAGCCTCTGGGGCCATAAACTAGTAGGAAAACTTAAGAGGTAATTATGAAAACTTCTGGATCCTGAATGTGGGTAATCCTTAGAGTGGAAAGTCCCAGGGTTCCTATCTTAGGGACTGTTACCTCAAAGAACCTCATCTTGTTCCCATGATGAAGAAAAGAAAATGGTTTCCTCCTATCTCTTGCAAGAACAGGGAAATAACAATTATTGCAAAATATGCCCAGTGCATTATCTGTAACAAATGTCTACCCACCAGGAGAAAGACTTTACCAGAGCCTTGTCTAAGCTTGGAAATCACGTTCTTTTCATGCTAGCACCTTCTAGCAGTCTTGTCTTACATAAATGGCACAGAGATGGGAAAGCTATATCATGAGAAAAATACTTGTGAAGGTCACAGGTCAGAGACACAGGCCCGCTAAAAGAATGAGATGTCACGTGAGATTATAATGTGCTTTTCCTACCCCATACCTGACCATTATTAGGTCAGGTCTTCAGTTAATAACAGTGGATTATATCTGAAATTACTACAACATGCAGAATCTGTCTGAAGAAGACTATTTAGGGAATCCCAAAGTCAAAAAAATAAACACAAATAAGAGTACTGCAGGAATACAAAGGACTATGGCATCTAAAACTATAGCAAACATTAAACACAGCCCAACTCCTACCCAGATTAATATAAGTCTTGACATTAAAGGCTGATATACCTCAGTTCTGTTAACTGATACAAGTTGGACTTTAAACAAAAAATTATAAGACATTTTAAAAGGCCAACAAAAAAGTACTTAAAGCCAAAGTAAGCAGCAGAAACAGTCTCAGGAATGACACAGATGTTGGAATCATCAGAGGATTTTTAAAAATAATTAAGAAGTTAAGAACTCATAGAAAAAAGTAGTCAACATGCAATAACAGATAGTTAATGTAAGCAGAGACACACAAACTCCAAGAGAGCATTTTGTAACCATTCTGAATGCGCAGGATTCACTCTCAGTCAATATTTAATTCAGATGTTGAGACTGAGGATGTGAAACACACTCCAAAAGAGCTTAAAAAATTATTACTTACAGAATTCAAGTCTTTGTGGACAATGGGATGCAGGCCTCCCAAGTAGGTCCACAATGGTTTATGAGAGAAAGGAAAGGAGACTGCCTTTGGGTTTTGCTTGTGGTTAGAAAGTGAGATTGAGGTGCGAGTTCCTGTGTGCAAGCAGAGGGTTGTGTGGTTTGGATCTCCTGTAAGCACCAAAGCAGAAAGCACCCAGGCTTTCTTATTAGCTTGCTCAGACGTGGAACCAAAGACATACAGAGGAGGAAGTCTTAGAAGCTATCAGAAGTCAAACATTAAAAAAAGAATGGAGTCAGAATTCTTAATACAAAAGATTCAAAATAAATTTTAAAAATCAAAAATATTACAGTGAATTAAGAATGACTTTGGGCTGGGTGCAGTGGCGCAGGCCTATAATCCCAGCACTTTGGGAGGCTGAGGCAGGTGGATCACTTGAGGTCAGGAGTTCGAGACCAGCCTGATCAACATGGTGAAACTCTGTCTTTACCAAAAAAACAAAATTAGCCAGGCGTGGTGGCACGCACCAGTAATCCCAGCTACTTGGGAGGCTGAGGCAGGAGAATCGCTTGAACCCAGGAGGCAGAGGTTGCAGTGAGCCGAGATCACACCATTGCACTCCAGCCTGGGCGACAAGAGTGAAACCCCTTCTAAATAAAAAAAAATAAAAAAATAAAAAAAAGACTTTTCTGAGTGAATCAGTCCACTGTACACAACCAAGAGAAGAAACAGTGAGCTTGAAGATATATCAATAGAAACTTCTGAATGCAAAAAGGAGAATAAAACTGAACACCCAAGAACTGTTGGAATAACTACAAAAGGTAAATGTAAATGTAATTGGAATGCCAGGGGGAGAAGAAAGAGAAGCAAAAACAGACAAAATAGTTGAAGTAATAATGGTCAAGAGCATTCAAAATTAATGACATACACAAAGCCATAGATTAAAGAAGCTCAGGGAAAACCAAGCAGGATAAATTCCAAAAATATTACACCTAAGGATAACATGTCTAACTTCAGAAAACTAAGATAATAAGAAAATCTTGAAAGAAATATAGACAGGGAAAATAATCACTGTACCTAGAAAAGAACAAGGAGTTACAGTGAGAATCACGGTACGGTGATTCCATACAAGCAGGAAGAGAGAATAATGAATATTAAAAAAAAAAAAAAAAAAAACTCCCAAACAGAAATTCTGTATCCGGCAAAATTAACCTTCTTCAACAGTGAAGAAGAAATAAAGACTTTCAGACAAACAAAAACTGAGAAAATACACCATCAAAAGACTTGTTGGCAAAAAATGTTAAAAGAGGTTCTTCAGGGAAAAGGAAAATTATATCCATCAGGAACTTGGATCTCCATTACAAAGAAAAGAATATCAGAGAAGGAATAAATAATGATTAAATAAAATCGTTTATTTTTCTTAATCTAAAAGATAACCTTTTTTAAAGTAATGGTAACAATGTGTTGGGTGATTATAATATACAAATCAGTGAATGAGTAACAGAAATATCATCAGCAATGGGAGGAATTAGAATTTTCTGTCATGTATACATATGTCATTTATATGTCATATTTATGTATATGTATGTATACCTATCCATATGTATGTGATGTATGTATATGTATGTATAAACATTCATATGTAAGACATATATGTATATGTACAGATGTATATATGAACATACATATATAAGACATATTCAAACATGCATACATATATGTATTCATATGTCTGTATGACATGTGACATATGGCTATATGACAGAAAATATTCTACACATATATGTGTATATGTGTATATGTATATGTAGATATTTGTATATGTATACATATTTGTATATGTATATGTAGACTATTAGAATTTTATATAGGTATACACATATATACATATATAAATAAACATGGGCATTACACATTAAGTTGTATAGTGTCATTTGAAAATACACTTTACTGGTTAAAAA
The DNA here is from genome assembly GCF_000951045.1 of Mandrillus leucophaeus. Taxonomy (NCBI): domain Eukaryota; kingdom Metazoa; phylum Chordata; class Mammalia; order Primates; family Cercopithecidae; genus Mandrillus; species Mandrillus leucophaeus. The sequence continues at coordinate 2,257,793 of NW_012105365.1, forward strand.
ATGTATATGAAAATTCTAGAACAATCAATGTAACATTTTAAAAGAAGTATAATTGACATGCTAATAGAGGAGATAAAGTGGAATTATATAAAATGCTGAATTAAAGCTAGAGAAAGCAGAAAAATGGGGGAGGGGAAAGAACAACTGCCAAAAAAGAGAAAACAGCTACATATATGGAGAATATTGAGCCAACTATATCAAGAATCACTTTAAATGTCAATGATCTAAATACACCAGTTTTAAATAAAGATTTTCAGTATGGATTTAAAGAAAAAGAGACACAAAAATATGTTGTCTACAAGAAACACTCTTTAATATAAGGATTCCAATAGCTTAAAAGTAAACTGAGGAAGAAATTTTTATCATAACACTAATCAAAAGTATCTGAAGTAGCTATATGAATTTCAAACAAAGCAGATTTCAAACAAGAAAATCATCAGCAATAATATAGATATGATATATGTTAAAGGGGTGAATTATCCAGGACAATATAGTAGTCCCAAATATGTGGGAACCTAATAACAGAGCAGCAAAATATATAAGGCAAAAAATTCAAAGAGAGTTAGTCATGTCTCCTATTAGAGTTGGAAAGTCAATACTCTTCTTTCAATAGATGATAGATCCAGGAGATAGAAAATCATTGAGAATATAGATGAATTGAACAGCGCCAACAATTAATTTAATCTAATTGACAATTTTAGAATATTCCATGTAGCAAAATACAGATAGTTCTGAAGCTGATATTAATAATTTACCAGGATATACCATGTTCTGGACCATAAAACAGGTATTTAAACTGAAAAAGAACAGAAATAATAGAAAGTATCTCAAATTGCAGTAGAGTTAAACGAGAAATAAAAAATAGTAACACTCCAAATGTTTACAAGCTTAACTTCATATATCCAAGTAATCTATAAGTCAATAAAGTAGATTCAACAAAATTTAGAAATATTTTGAACTGAGTAAAATACAAATACAACTTATCAAAATGTATGGGATATAGTTAAAGCAGGGCATGAGAGAAATTTTTAATACTAAATGCATATATAAGTAAATATCTAAATCAGTAATATTTTAATCTATATTTCACATAGAAAGCTATAGAAAGGTCAATTTAAGTCCAAAACAAAGAGAAGAAATAAAAGTTAGAGCAGAAATCCATACCATTTTAAACAGTAAAACACTAGAGACAATCAAGTTAACCAAAAGTTGCCTCTATGAAAATATTTTTACAAATCAATAAATGTCTAGCTAAGGTAACCTAGAAAAAAGACAGAAGGCACAAATGACCAATATTAGAAATATAGAGAGGTCATAACTACTGACTTATTGATATTAAAAGGATAGTAAAAAATACCATGAACAACCTTATGTCCACAATTTTTATTT
>NW_012105365.1:2260321-2266783 GCF_000951045.1 Mandrillus leucophaeus
TTGTACCCCTGAACTTAAAATAACAGTTAACACCATACTCATATGGCTTTGCTGGTTAATTCTACCAAATGCTTGAATAAGAAATGCTACCAATTCTTCACAATTTCTTCCAGTAAATAGAAGCAAAGGGAACACTTTCTAACTCCTTGGATAAGGGCAACATTATCCTAATAAAAGCTAATAAAGACATTATAAGAAAGGAAAATTATAGAACAGTATCTCTTACAAAGGTAGGTAAAAAATATGATCAGCAAATCACATCCAAAAATATACAAAAATAATTTTACTCCACAACTAAATGGGGTTTATTCCCGGTTCAATACTGAAGAAAAAAAAAAAAATCATTGCAGTCTTCCATACCAACAGGCTTAATGGTGAGAAAATATTCACTTTTCACCTAAGATCAGTAATAAGGCAAGGATACCTTTCTTATAACTCCTACACAATGTCACAATGGAAGTCTTATCTACTGAAGTAAGACAAGAAAAAAGAAGTAAAAGACATAAAATTTAGAAATGAAAATATAAAATTATCTTTGTTGGAATTGATATAATTGTCTATGTAAAACACTCAGAAGCATCAACGAAAGCTTCTGAAACTAATGAGGGCATGTGGTAAATTGACCTAGTGAAAGGTCAACATATAAAATTCAATGGATTGCCTATACACCAGCAGCAAAATATTAGAATTTGAAACTAAAAAGAAAATTTAAATTGCACAAAAACTTTGAAATCATATCGTATAAAATTAAAATGTGTATAGGAACTATATGCAGAAAGGTATAAAACACTGACGAAATAAATCAAAGAAACCTAAATATTTGAGATATATTTCATGTTTGTAGATAGGTGGAATATAAAATGATGTGGCCACTTTGGGAAACCATCTGGCAGTTCTTCAAATGGTTCAACATAGAGTTACCATATGACCCAGTTATATATTCTACTCCTAGTTATATATCCATGAGAAATAAAAATGTATGTCTTCACAAATACTTGTACATGAATGTCCATAGCAACATTATTTATAACAGGCAAAAAGTGGATATAATCCAAATAATCATCAACTAATTAATAAAATATGGTTAGCCCTAAAATGAAATATTATTTAGAGATAAAAGTAAATGAGTTCTCAAGTTATGAAAATACATGGATGCATGTTAAGTACATGTTTCTAAGTGAAAGAGCTAGTCTGAAAAAGCTACATACTAGATGGTACCAATTATGGCATAGAGAAGGCAAAACTAAAGAAATTATATCCAATCAGTTGTAGCCAGAGTTAAGATGGTTGAAAAGATAAAAAACTAAATTTTATGGAAAGTGAATTCATTCTGTGTTATGTTCTTATGGCAAATACATGAAACTATGAATTTATAAAAGCCCATAGAATTTAAAATGCAAAGAGCGAGCTTTAATATATGACAATTAAAAAACAAAAACGGCATTGTTTTCAGGTGGTATGGGGAATCCCAGGATGAGATGTAAAATGTGATAAAATAATATGCCTAGTACAAAAGTATAATGCAGCCTTACTTAAGGGGATTGGAAGAAAACGTAGCAACCTAAGTAATTTTGTAAATGAGTAAAGGCTGTGAAACTAAAGGCACAAGTAACTGTACACAGACATTATAATTTTGTTGATAAAGTTGTCCCTTTGGGGGTTTGGGTTAATGATTTTTATATTGCTCCTATGCACACTGGAATTGAGGAGAGTAAATGGATGGTAGATACTGTGAGTCAGATTTCTGTCAGCCATACTGACAGGAATAAATAATTGATTAATAGAAGAATAGATTATTAATACATAAATAGATAAATAGGGGAAAGGGACAGAAGAAATCTATGTAGGTATTATTCTGCCTTAAGGAGATGGAACATGACTCCTCTCCTCTCAAGCGTGGGTTGTGCATAGTGACTTCCTTTCAAGAAGCACCACGTGGAAAGGGGAGGAAAGATGAATGACCTTACAGTGGAGAAGCCTAAAGAACATTATGGCACATCAGTGATTAAGGTCAACATTAACAGTTGGAAATCATCTTGATAGTATCTATCTCAGATATGATATGATGATGATGGCACTTTATGTCTGTGATATTCTTCCCCAAACCCATAACTCCAGTCTAATCATGAGAAAAAACATCAGAAAAATTGCAATAGAGGGGCATCATTCAAAATATCTGATGAGTATTCAAAATCGTCAAGGTTATCAAAACCAAAAAAAAAAAAAATCTGAAAAATTGTCACAGTCAAGATGAACATAAAGAGACATGGCAACTATGTTTAATAGGGTATCCTGGATAAAATCCTGGAACAGAAGAAGGACATTGGGTAAAAACTAAGGCTATCTGAATAAAGTATGGGCTTTAGTTAATACTTATGTATCAATGTAAGCTAATTTTCCTTCATTCCATCTTTCAGTTAACTAATTTTAACAAATGCAGCATAATATTGTAAGATATTAACAATAGGGAAAGCTGGGTGTGGGATATATGAGAAATACTATATTACATCTATCATAAAAATATATCAGAACAACTCAGATATTCCAGTTTTACTTTATGTTATACTGAATAAATGATCCTAAACTACAATCATGTATGAAGAAAATAATTAATTATATACTATTAAAATATTAATAAATTATGTTATTTTCTGAATTAAAATGTAAATACTGACTTTAAATTTTGATATATGGGGAAAGATTGTTTATATTCAGATAATATAATTTTTACTTTCTTTGATTATTTAAAATAATATATTTTCTTTCTTTGTACTAATACATAATTTCTGTGTGAAATAGTAAAAATACTTGTTTCTTGTTCTTTATTTTGCAATAAATGAAGTTGTAAACAAGGCCAGCTTCATGATTGCATATCCTTTGCAGTTGCACAAGTCCCTGGACTTAGAAGGCCTCACACTTGGTGTAATGCTCTGCTATCATTGTCTCAGCTGATCCTGGTTAAAAATGACCAAAATACTTATAACTATCCTTGAAAGTATAAGAGTCCAGGGCCAAAAACCTGCAATGAAAACAAAAAAGACCTATATTCACTTTATTGCATGTCATTATTCATGTTTCTAAGGATAGCCAGTCTTTAACCTGTAATCACTTGTTCTATCTCTAAAATTGTAAGTTCAGATAATTTTTGCAAAAGGACAAGAAAAGTACATAATACTCTGTAAAAATGAGAGCTTTCCTCACACCCCTTCACCCCTAGCTTTGAAGGACAACATCAAGGACTACCACTTTACAAGCTCTTCTGTAGCCAGATTTTCCCAGGTTGCACAAATTGGCAATCTAACAGCTAATTTTCCCATATCCCACAGAAACATTATTTCAGAGATTTTTATCATCAGCATAGACTATGTCATATGAGTTCTCCATTACAAATTGCTAGTTTGGCTTCATTTAGAATGAAGTGTCAAATATCCCAAATCATTAAAAGTCAAACATATTATCTGATGTAAAGATAAAATTTACCAATCCAGAAAAATGTACTATTAGATCTTCAATACTTTATGTTTTCACCCTTCCAGTTCCCTTCTACCAGTTTCCTCTTCTAGGCTTTCTTTGCTTTCTTCCTAATTACAGCCTTATTACTGCTACAGACCATGGAGCCTGATAAATAGCATTAATTGAAAACAATTATTGTTACAAATGAGGACTTGCTGAATAGACCCATAAAGTTTCTGTCCTCTTCAAAGTCTGCCCAGATAAGCCTGGAAGTGTGGGGAGTTAATGCCTATGTGGCAGACATTGCTCAGAGACAGAGGACATAAGGAATATTCAATAGTTTAATTGCTTGAACTTTCCTCTGACGTGTCCTCTCAACCTTGCCACTACCCCCTCACATATGCAAAACAGACTGTTTTGAGAAGTGGAGGTTCTAGACTGTATTGAATCCCTCCCCCACAAATTCATATTATGAAGCTCTAACCTCCAATGTGACTGTATTTGGAGACAAGGACTTTAAGGAGGTAACAAAGGCTAAACGAGGTCACAAAGATGGGGCCTTAATCCCATATGATTGGTGTCCTTATAGAAAGAAAAAGACACTAGGGATGCATACACTCAGAGGAGAGGCCATGTGGGAACACAGTGAGAAGGTGGCCATCTGCAAGCCAAGGAGAGAGCCTCGGGAGAAGTCAAACCTGCTGACATCTTGATCTTGGACTTCCAGCCTTCAGAGCTGTGACAAAATAAACGTCTGTTGTTGAAGCCATCTAGTCAGTGGTATTTTCTTTTGGCAACCTAAGCAGACTACTACATGGGGATTTCATGCTGTGTCTCTGGATATGTTCCCTGCGAACATATTAGCTGTTCACATCTGAACCCACAAGCTGTTTTTCTGGTGATGCTGTCAGCTCCCTTAGACATCTTTTGCATTTACTCTTCCTCCTTCTGTTTCACTTCCCTCTTTTGTCTTGCTCTTTTCCTCAGGCTCTGTGTTTGAGGAAATCCTAGACTAGTTCTAGACAGCACACATCCTTCAGGAGGTATTTTGGAGTTGAATTCCCAAAGCTCATGGTAAGTGTGAGAGGATAATAATTTTTAGTATTCCGAGATATCATAATTACTCACGCTTTGAGTTGGGGTTAACTGGAATGGAGTATAGGTAAGTAAGGTGCTGGAATACAAGCAGCTGCTGCATTGGTCATTATGGGGACAATAATAACTGAGCTTTTAGTACCATTGGAAACTGAGAAAGATAAAAATGAGAGGCTAATGATAGCTGTTTTCTATGAAAACCAAAGAGTCTTTATGGGAGCTTTCAAGGAGTTGTTTATATATTGTTCCTCTGGTAGACTGTGCTGAAGATCAAATCTCAGATCTGAACATAGAATGGGAAAGTTGTAGAGGAGATGAAATGTGTCTTCTTAGTAAGTCTCAGACGTCAAACTATGGCCTTGATAGAGAAAGAGTGAGACCCTAAAACCTGGGGTAGTTATGCTTAGATAAATGAACCTATGAATATCAACTTACTAAATTTTCTTTAATCTTCTTGGTCAGTAGAGGCAGCCCTAAAACAACTTGTCATAGGAGAACAGCTTGCCCTTTTCTAGGGATTGTCTACTGACTTGACCTAAGCCAGAGTATAAAAAGATAATGTTTGTTCTCAAAATAATCTGTCCTCAATATTCCTCATTGGCCCCAGGACCCAATGAGGGGCCAATGATTAAATCTCCTCACAATCCAAAAAGAGAAAAATAGACTTTGCTTTGGGAAGAAAAACTTAAACAGCAAAGAAATGAAAGGTCTGATTAGTATATGGCAGCAGTAACCGGGGAAATACATGAGGAAATGGATCTAACTAAAAGTTATAAAGCAGGAATGTAAGGCTGGATAAGTTTGTTATTACACAATAGAGGTATAGTGGAGTATGTTCTTATCCTAGGGTATTCACTGATGTGTCTTTTGGTTCTTCTATGACCATTGATAATTGTGAGTGAAACATTTCAACAGCCACAGCCCAACAAAGGCAAGACAAGGAAGGCCTCCAATACATTAAGAATCAAAGATGTGTCATCTCCTGACCTGCTTAAGGGCTGAGAGGGAGTGAGGGGAATCTAGGGAATTTGAGTGAAGAAGAATGATGAGAAATATCAATTCTGTACCACCTGCAATAGTTTGAACATGGCTTGGTTTCTAGTCCTCTTTAATGTTTTTTAGGAAATTGCAACTAATTATCACCTTGAAGAATTAGATTTGTACCTCCCCTTCTAGTCAAGAATTGAATGCAAAGTGTTCTTATGTGAGATCTGAAGATCACTAAAGAGTGAGAGTGAAAATGAGCTTCTGCCTTCTGAATCTACCTGACTTCACCTGACCCTCAGGACCTGGGAGATTGCTTTTCTTCCTAACCAGAGCGTCATTAGGAATGACTCATGAAATTACTTCAACCATAAAACTTAGGTCATTGCAACTGCTGTAATCACCACCACCATCAAAACAGGCCATGTATCCCCCAACCAGCATACACACACATTTACACACATACTTGGAGGAGTCCACAGAACCAAACACTGACTGGACTGGACCACTGGAGCCCTCATTTCTTCCAAAACTGCCTAGAGACCCAGGGAACACAACTTGCAGGTATAGGACAGTTAACCAATGAGCTTGTCTTTTACTAGTAGGAAAAATGGACAAAAAAAGAACCAGTAATTCACTAGCCTTCCTTCCCTACTTACTTTAGCATCCAATAGATCAATGCAAGCACAGGGACTTTTACAGTTTCTCTGGAAACAACTCATAATTTAAGCTATCAACTACACTGCCTCTTGAAGCTGTGGCCTGAATGGTAGCAAACCGATTGGTATTTTCTCTCCTTCCATTATAGTCTCTCTTTTATCATTGACTTTTACTTCCAGGGATTGTTTTCTCATCTTCCCCACTAAACCTTCAGATTAAAAGTTTTTGCCTCAGATGCTGTTTCCTTCTTTCCTTCCCTCCCTCCCTCCC
>NW_012105365.1:2267263-2269827 GCF_000951045.1 Mandrillus leucophaeus
TCCAAAATTTATTCTACCAGCGATTTATTTATATTTATGCAAACATGCAAACACTTCGCATTTACAGATAAGTTTCAACAGAAATGTATCTTGACAAAGTATGGAAAAGTTAATTTGAGGGTTCAATTTCATATTCTTCCTATTTAAAATAGAGTTTATGTGAAGAAAGGAGCCATTGACTGAAACATTCTGGTCAAAACCTGTTGATAGACCCCTCTACTTTCTCTTCAGAATAAGTAGCATCTATAGTGGATATTATTACTTGTAGAAAGAATAAACATATTTTAGAGTGAAAAAAAGATTCAGCTCACACGAAGAATGGGGAAAATATTGAGTTAAATAAAAAAATTCTTTTTACAAGTGAAAGGAAAATGTTTTTTCTTCTGCCATCAATAAAACCACTGTGGTGTTATATACGTTGTTTTACTGTGTGTTTTATTTGCCTGATGTTATCTTTCTTGTTCATCTGCTATTAACCCCATACTAATTGCCTTCTATAGCAGGGGTCCCCAACTTTTAGGCTGCAGACTGGTAATGGTCTGTGGCTTGTTAGAAACCGGGCCACACAGCAGGAGATGAGGGGTGGGCAAGGGAGCATTACTGCCTGAGCTCCACCTCCTGTCAGATCAGCTGTGGCATTAGATTCTCACAGAAGCACGAACCCTATTGTGAACTGCACATGCCTGGGATCTAGGTTGTGCACACCTTATGAGCCAAAAAGTTTGGGAACCATGGACTGCTGCTCTATAGGAGAGAAATTACAGCATACTGAAGCATCCCCCTGTAATTACAGAATAAACTGACGTATGTCATTTGCCACATTTACTTTTTTCTTTGATTTCTAATTTTTATTTTGAAACAAAAACATATGACAAAAAGCTCAACATCACTGGTCTGTAGAGAAATACAAATCCAAACCCCAATGAGGTACCATCTAACACCAGTCAGAATGGCTGTTATATAAAAGTCAAAAAATAACAGATGCTGGCAAAGTTGTGGAGAAAAAAAGACCACTTACTCACTGTTAGTAGGAGTGTAAATTAGTTCAGTCATTGTGGAAGACAGTGTCATGATTCCTTGAAGACCTAAAGATAGAAATACCATTTGACCCAGCAATCCTATTACTGGGTATATACCCAAAGGAATGTAAATCATAGAATCATAAAGTCACATGCACATGTACATTTACTGCATCACTATTCATGATAGCAAAGACATGGAATCAAACTAAATGATAGACTGGATAAAGAAAATAAAGACTGGATAAAGAAAATGTCCATACACACCATGGAATAATATGCAGCCATAAAAAAGAGCGAGATCATGTCCTTCGCAGGCCACTACCCTTAGCAAACTAACACAGGAACAGAAAACCAAATACTGCATATTCTCACTTATAAGTGAGAACTAAATCATGAGAACATATGGCCACATAGACGGGAACAACTCATACTGGGTCCTTTCCGAGGGTGGAGGGTGGGAGGAGGGAGAGGATCAGGAAACATAACTAATGGATACTAGGCTTAATACCTGGGTGATGAAATAATTTGTACAACAAAGCCCTATGACACAAATTTACCTATGTAACAAACCCACACTTGTAACCCTGAACTTAAAATAAAATTAAAACAAAAAAAAAAAAAACTGGAATTGGAAAAAAAAGCAACAACAACAACAACAACAAAAGCTTAGTGGTTTAAAAATGTGCTGACACAGTTCTTCACAATTCCAAAATAAATGATATTTCTTTAAAAATAGAAGTAATACTCTAGTGCTTTTAAAACGAATCCATTTAAAATCTGCTTAAACCCATTTCTTACTGCATTTTAAGCATTTTTTTGTGAAAAGAAATTAGTGAACACAATTCAGAATAATTACAGCCATATGAGATACAATTCACAATAACAATCAGATGTAGTTTTCTAGGGTCCAGGACAACACATTCTTCTTCCAGTCTTGGACTGGCCAATATTCAATCAATGTCAAGCTCTCATTGGAAATATGTGATGCAGTTAGAACAACACAAATTCATTCATAATACCATTTTATTTATTTCTCAGTAGTCATCAGTTCTTGGCTTTAGTTACTATGTTTTAAGTTTTATTATATTAATGTATTTTCATTCTGTTTTCTGATAAGGTATTTACCCTGATATAGTTGTCTATATAATTATAGACACAGATTTGTATCATGCCTGTATATTTATTGATATAGGATATATATGTTCTCTTACATGCACATTTTTCTTAATGATTTTTTTTCAAAAAGTTTACATTTTTTTCTCTCATTAGAGTATAAGCGAGATATTAATCCATGTCAGTTTAATTTCAAGGAGGCTGGTTTTTAAGATAAAGATAAATTGGAGAATTATTAATTTTTTTAAAAAAACTATAGAACTTGCAAAAGGCAAGATATTATTGTTTTCTGTGCATACACAGATGATGAAAGACTAATGAAAGACTTGTGAAATATCATAGCTGAAAAGGACTTTAGATACCATTCTAATATAGATCATTTTATTTTATAGAAAAGATATTGAGGGTTAGAAATGTGAGTAGGAGTCA
>NW_012105365.1:2269877-2312487 GCF_000951045.1 Mandrillus leucophaeus
ATAAAAGTCAAAAAATAACAGATGCTGGCAAAGTTGTGGAGAAAAAAAGACCACTTACTCACTGTTAGTAGGAGTGTAAATTAGTTCAGTCATTGTGGAAGACAGTGTCATGATTCCTTGAAGACCTAAAGATAGAAATACCATTTGACCCAGCAATCCTATTACTGGGTATATACCCAAAGGAATGTAAATCATAGAATCATAAAGTCACATGCACATGTACATTTACTGCATCACTATTCATGATAGCAAAGACATGGAATCAAACTAAATGATAGACTGGATAAAGAAAATAAAGACTGGATAAAGAAAATGTCCATACACACCATGGAATAATATGCAGCCATAAAAAAGAGCGAGATCATGTCCTTCGCAGGCCACTACCCTTAGCAAACTAACACAGGAACAGAAAACCAAATACTGCATATTCTCACTTATAAGTGAGAACTAAATCATGAGAACATATGGCCACATAGACGGGAACAACTCATACTGGGTCCTTTCCGAGGGTGGAGGGTGGGAGGAGGGAGAGGATCAGGAAACATAACTAATGGATACTAGGCTTAATACCTGGGTGATGAAATAATTTGTACAACAAAGCCCTATGACACAAATTTACCTATGTAACAAACCCACACTTGTAACCCTGAACTTAAAATAAAATTAAAACAAAAAAAAAAAAAACTGGAATTGGAAAAAAAAGCAACAACAACAACAACAACAAAAGCTTAGTGGTTTAAAAATGTGCTGACACAGTTCTTCACAATTCCAAAATAAATGATATTTCTTTAAAAATAGAAGTAATACTCTAGTGCTTTTAAAACGAATCCATTTAAAATCTGCTTAAACCCATTTCTTACTGCATTTTAAGCATTTTTTTGTGAAAAGAAATTAGTGAACACAATTCAGAATAATTACAGCCATATGAGATACAATTCACAATAACAATCAGATGTAGTTTTCTAGGGTCCAGGACAACACATTCTTCTTCCAGTCTTGGACTGGCCAATATTCAATCAATGTCAAGCTCTCATTGGAAATATGTGATGCAGTTAGAACAACACAAATTCATTCATAATACCATTTTATTTATTTCTCAGTAGTCATCAGTTCTTGGCTTTAGTTACTATGTTTTAAGTTTTATTATATTAATGTATTTTCATTCTGTTTTCTGATAAGGTATTTACCCTGATATAGTTGTCTATATAATTATAGACACAGATTTGTATCATGCCTGTATATTTATTGATATAGGATATATATGTTCTCTTACATGCACATTTTTCTTAATGATTTTTTTTCAAAAAGTTTACATTTTTTTCTCTCATTAGAGTATAAGCGAGATATTAATCCATGTCAGTTTAATTTCAAGGAGGCTGGTTTTTAAGATAAAGATAAATTGGAGAATTATTAATTTTTTTAAAAAAACTATAGAACTTGCAAAAGGCAAGATATTATTGTTTTCTGTGCATACACAGATGATGAAAGACTAATGAAAGACTTGTGAAATATCATAGCTGAAAAGGACTTTAGATACCATTCTAATATAGATCATTTTATTTTATAGAAAAGATATTGAGGGTTAGAAATGTGAGTAGGAGTCAGGTTTAGATCCAGGGTTGCTAGTTCATTTTTCCTACTTACTGTTGTGGTCAAGCTCATATCCATACATTTTTATTATCAAAAAATAAAAATAAGATGAGAAAGAACGAGGCTTATTTCACAGAAATTAGGAAATTTGATTTGTTCTTGGTGGACAGCACAATTAGAGTAAGTTGAAGTAAACGACGTTTCTTTTGTGTCAGCGTTTATTAGAAATATTTAAATAAAAGGTGAGTTCAAGGGGAAAGATGGAACAGAGGAATTTTTGGAAGTGTGGAGGGGTAAACAGTGCTTCTGACTGACACTCAAAATAGACCTCACATCTATTCCGCACTAATGATTATTTGGTAACTGAGTAAAAACACTTTCAGCCATTAGGTAATATCAGTATGTATCCGTTTATCAGGCAAGATTATTGCTCAATGCTAAAGCCAAGAAACTCTAGATTTTCGAGGTGTTTGGACTGTGTAAGGAACTTTTGAACAACACAATTTAAGCTATTTGTTCAAGTACCTTCTCTGATTTTTTTCCACAGCATTAGTTTCCAGAAGTAAGTTAAAGAGCAAGTGATAAGGTCAAAGCTGAGTGAAAAGCTTTGCAAGGTGTTTTCATATGATTTTCATGAGCACAGCCATGTAATTCCCTTGAGTGGGTGCTTTGCAAATTTCGGACACTTCTCTTAAGTTCCTTAATCAAACTGTGGCCATCTCTGTCTGGCATGGGCAAATTCATTTTCTCCTGGCCATAAAGCTGAGGAAGCTTCTAACATTTTATCCTAATTTAAAACCCATGCAGTATACACTGTGACTATTGCCCAGTTTGAGAGCCAGCTAAATGCAGAGTGGATAGTGACACACATGCTGAAAAATGTAGGCCAAGGAATAATCTTAACAATTGGCTCCTCACTGATTCCTCAGGGTCCAGAGCATACTCTTCCTGTGAGCTAAGCTATCCAAGCAGAACTTGTTATGAAATCTATCCATCCTACAAAATGGATGAATTGAAGTGATTACTTGAATTTGTTTAGAAAATGTGTTAAAACCATTGCTTTGTGCTAGCTGGGTCAACAAAGCCACATAATACTGCCCTGGTTGTTCCTCTCTTTTCACCTGAGACTGTTCTCAATTTTCTCCCCAGCAAGAGAACTCTAATATGGCATCAATCCTTGAAATGACAGTTATTTATTCACTTTTTGGTACTGACCCTTTAGGAGAAAAGACTGTCTAGTCAGTCCATTTGCAGCTCTACAAAAATTTTTCTGTTGATGATAAAGTAAAATTGTTTTCAATAAATGTCTAATGTCAGTACAATTTCAAACGGCAGACTATTGACTCTAGTTTCACATAGAGCATTAGACAGTATCCATTGTTACCTAAGTCGTGGCAAAACTAATTTTGTTCCTCTCATTTATTTAAACGACCATGGTATCAAGCTGACCAAATGCATGCTTGTTTTTCAATTTTCACACAGAGCTACTGTTGTTAGTTACTGCATACTCAATAAACTGGTGCGGAGGGTGACTCTGCTTTTAAAAACCAGACTCACAGGATAGCCTGAAATCAAACATTATATGTTATTTTTTCCCAGAATGCCAGCACCCTGGGTGGGAAAATGTTTAAGTCACTGTATAAATTCAGAAGTTATAATTATTTCCTGATCAAGAGCAGAAAATGGGAACTGGATGTAGTATCTGTGTTCTTTTTGTTAGAGAGTAAATATTCACCAAATTTAAACCCCAAGAACATTTGTCAGCCTAGCAACTATCCTCAATTCCTGGGCACAAAGCCATAGGGAGGTTGATTGATCAAAAATAGGACCCACAATACTGATTGCTGAGAGATCTCGAAATAGAGATATGAAATGATAAAATCCTACTGTGTTCTGAGAAGGCTGATGAAAAATTCGCTGGCCTGAAACCTTATAAACACTGCATATTTTAGCATCACTATCCTTTGAATGCTTCAGAGGGAGCCTCTTTTCTGAACTGAACGCCTTTGAAAGAATTCCTTTAACTGAGAGCAGTTAAACCTACCAGGATTTTTAATGCCCAGAATAGCTACTGAAATGTCTGGCACTGGTAGGGAATTGGGGGATCAAATAACTTACATATTTCTTATAGAAAAGAAAATAAATAACACTTTAAATTTAAATGGAATTTATTTGAACAGATAATACATTTAGACCTATATGTAAAGCAAGGTCTTAATCATTTCATGCAGAAGCATTAGCAATAAATGTCTTGACGAAAGACCATATCCTTTCCTTAGACCTTATAGTTTGATGTTCTTGCTGTTCGTGTTTTAGTTAGATATAAAAGAGCTAATAATATGGTAATGTAATATCCTGATCCCGCATTCCTAAAAATGAGGAGAATCCAATATCATCTGAACATTTACATTAGTTTTAATATTTTAGAAAGAGAGGCAGGGATATCTAAATGTCGTTGATATGTAGGTTGTGAGAAAAAAAAAGATGTTCATATTGATTTTTAATAATAATTATCAATACTAAAATAATAATACTGAAGTAAATAATATATCAGTTGCCTCTTATATGCTATAAGATAGGGATTATTATTTCCATTTTACAAACGAAGTTGAAGAAACTGAGTCTGTGGCCCAAGGCCACATTGGTAGTTAAGTAGAGGAGGCAGAATTTGAATCAGTACATGTAAAGATTCCAGTACACTGAAAATCCTGCATTGCAAAATAAGCTCACTGATTTATTCTTCGTTAGCAAAATGTAACACGAATCAGCCATTCCTGGTGGATACTCACATACACAAGCCCCCAGGTTCAACATCAATACCTCCCTACTGTTCTTTTGCTGAGGAATTGTGTTTGCATTCTGAGCTTTTTTTGTCTATTAAAGAAGTACGTAACCTTGCACTAGTAATGTTCTCCATTTGCAGCCTATTAACTGAAAAAATCTACTAATCACACTCTTTCACTGAAGATTCTTTTCATTTGTCCTCTCTCACATATTTCCTACTGCACGGAAATATTCAACACATTTGTTTTTTGGCATTAAATTTTAATTTTTTACATTTCTGATTGTGACCTCTTTTCTACACACATCATTGTGTAACCCTTCGGATTCCTATTTTTTGTACCTTTATTTATCAGTTTCTAGTTGGCTGTAGTTCTAGATGGCCAACACATCTCCAAACATGTATTTCCTAGTTTGTTCTGGAGTGGTGTGACCTTGATGTTAGCTTCTGAACTTTTTCAGTCACTGGTACTTTCCAAAAATCTGTGATGTTTACATAAATATACCTACCAGCTATCTCAAAAGCCAATTATCTTGAGTTTATTTCCATCCTACTTTCAGGTAAAGGAGGCAGGTTGTTTTATCCTTGTTGGCTTTTATATCTCCAGGTGCTTTGCAGAGATAGGAAGCACTAAAGAAGGTGAGATGCTAAATTCAACAAACTCAAAACCTGTGAATTTATCAAGAGACATGAAGCTTTCAAGATGTGATATAGATACTCTCAGAGAGGTTTCTTGGCAAACCAGTCTTTTATTTTTGTCGTTGTTGTCAGTTAGCATAGATGTTATTCCAAGCACCTTTTTTCTCCTTTCCCTTCTGGCTCTTGAGCTATACTCTGAAACAAACTGGATATCAAAAGATAAAAAATTAAACGTAAAAAAGAAAGAAAATTAACATATATTAGTTGCATGACTTATGGGAAGCATCTTAATTTGTGCCTTAGAAATGCTGCATTATTGGGTGGATCACCTGAGGTCAAGAGTTCAAGACCAGCCTGGCCAAAATGGTGAAACTCCGTCTCCACAAAAATACAAAAATTAGCTGGGCATGATGACAGGTGCCCGTAATCCCAGCTACTCGGGAGGCTGAGGCAGGAGAATTGCTTGAACTTGGGAGGCGGAGGTTACAGTGAGCCAAGATCGTGCCATTGTACTCCAGCCTGAGAGACAGAGAGAGACTCCATCTCAAAATAAATAAATAAATAAATAAATAAATAAATAAAATAAAAATAAATAAAACTGCCTTGTTTAATTTAATATATATAACAATTTTGTGTGGTAAGTTTTATTTTTTCTAATTTTGCAAATAGGAAACTGGAGTGAAAAATATTTAAGTAACTTTCTCCATGATCACATGGGCAATAAGTGGCAGAACAAAATTTGAATCCAGGACTGAGTGACTTGAAGGTCTGTACTCTTTCACAAGACCACACTTATTTTAAATAGGTGAGTGCGTCTTTGTAAATGTCTAATTTAAATTTTTATTCCAGTCAGCCAAAGAAAAGAATGAAATCATGTCTTGTGTAGTAAGACAGATGGAACTGGAGGCCAGTTTCTCAAGTAAAATAACTCAGAAAGTCACATACTTCATGCTGTTACTTATAAATGGGAGTTAATAATGGGTACACATGGACGCACAGAGTGGAATAAGGGACATTGGAGACTACAAAAAGTGGGACGGGGGGATATGCGGGAGGGTTGAAAAATCACCTGTTGGGTACAAAGTTCACTATTTAGGTGATGAGTACATGAAAAGCCCAGACTTCACTACTACACAATGGAGATATGTAACAAATCTGCACTTCTGTTCACTAAATGTATAAAACTAAAAAAGAGGAAATGCTTATCTAAAAAAATCGGATTCATTTTTCTGAATGTATGTTGCTTAACAATACAGTTCTTAAACTTTTTAACTTCATTTACCTAATTGCAAAAGATAGCATACAAATAAGAAGTTGGGAAACTTAATCTAAATTGTCCACAAACTTAAACTATCCTTAGGGACTCCCATAATAACTTTTAAATTCCTGCAAAATCAGCATTCTACTATGTATCTCTTTATTTTAATATAAAAACTATTTTTAAATTATATTAATAAAAAGCCACAAAACTAAATGTTCTAACTTGTCACTTTGATTAATGAGCATTATATTATTAGGTTGATTCTAAGGATTTTGTAAAACAGGCTGAATACTCACCATATCTATCTATCTATCTATCTATCTATCTATCTATCTATCTATGTATCTATCTATATATCTATGTATGTATGTATGTATCTATCTATCTATGTATGTATCTATCTATCTATCTATCTAGCAATCAACCAATCACCTATCTATGCTATGGTCTACAATGATCTACATAATTCTGACCCCAGGCTATCCCTCAGACCTAATTTTATCTAAATTTATCTGGACTTAGTCCAGCCACATTAACTTTCTTGCTGTTCTTCAAATATTCTAAGCAAAGTCCCACCTCAGCAACTTTGCATTTACCATGTTCTCTGCCAGATAGCTAACTCCCTATCTCCAAGACTAACTCCTTTTTTCTGTCACATCTCACTTAGTCTTAAACGCTATCTTCTGTGGGAGGTCTGCCCTTGCCTTTTAAAATGGTATTCCCTCATTCACTATCCATCCTCTTTTTGAAAAAATGTCTGGTACTGATCAGTTTAAGAATTCATCAGTTTGCCCTCCTAGAATGCCAGCCAATGAGTTCAGAAACTTTTTTTCACTTTTTATATGATTCAGGGTTGTTAATTGCAGAAATACATAGTTATCACAGAAATTAATAAATTTATTAAAAGCTGAAACTTTGCTTATGGACTCTCCAAAGGGCAAGATCATTAGACTTGGAGGCTAAGCCACCAGGAGCCTCCCCGTAGGGATGTTCTAATAAAGACCCCACCACTGTTGCCAGGGGAGTTAGATAACCACAGTTCATACACTGATCACTTGCTGCTTCGGGAACTCCAACTTCTCAGCTACTGGCAATGACTTGACAGCTAAAACATTTAGAAAAATGTCCCTTTCAGTGTTTTCTTCCTCTAGTTGTTCCTTCTGGACAGAAGTCTTGGGTGAGTGCCTCTGTTTAGCAAATTGTAAGTGACATACATGAGACCTAGATGAAGAGCATCTAGAAGAGCAAGTTGCAGACTTCTAATCTGAGAAGAGCAGCTCTGACCTAGGAAATCCATCTCCTAAATATAAGGAAGCTCCTCAGCACATGCCGCATAGTAAAAAAATGAAGGCAAATGTCCATGTCACCACTGCATTTTCAGCACCTGAAGCAGTGCCAGACACACTTTAAGCATTCTGTAATAGTTGCTAACTGAATGAATGAATATATCATATTCATGTTTCAGGTAATGTATTTTCTTCACTTTGTTGTCACAATATTTTGAGGGCTGAATTTACACAAATTTCTGGTTTCATACAGCAACAGTATTTTCCAGTATTTTGGAGCTCCAAAGTGCCACCGAGAATGGAAAAGCAATATTTTCCAGATTTCTGTTGCTAAATGCTTATTTAGGTGCACTCTTTTGGTGAGTTCAGATGAACTACTTCTTATGATAGCTGAAGTGTTCCTTCATCTGCCAGTTGGATTCTTTCACCAACTCAGGGAAACCTGAGTCAAAGGTCTTTTCAGTGTAGAAAAATGACTAGATTCCTGCAGTTTATTTTACATCAATATTCTGAGCAGGTCAACAGTTTCTTTTATAAATTCTTTGCTGACACATATGTTTTGATATTCATAATTTTCAGACATTGCAATGTTAATAGAGTACATATACCATAAATTATATAAATTCTCAGCAGGGTCTAGGGAAGCGCCCTGTACTCAAACCAATAACTATCTCTGTAAGGAAACATATAACAATATATCATACTAAGTTTGATAAAGTAAGATAAAAATTACAAATAGCCACACATCTATTAATATCAGGTCTTGTTTCCAAATAAGTTATAAAACTGCTTTGGTTTTCACAAGTTTTTGAACTCTGGAATTAATAATGAGATTATAGACCTATAATCTTATCAAATATCAATGAATGAAGACACTTGTTCATTGTTGCTGTGATCAAATTTCCTCATTCAACTTTATATTTATTTTTAAGGCTCTAATTTTGACATGGACATTACACATATTCACTTTGTTTTGCCTTTTGATTGAGAATGTTCAGCCCAGAAAATAAAAAATAAATCAATAAATTTGTATTTATTTTCTATACTTACTTACTTATTTATTTATTTATTTTTTAAGAGAGTCTTGTTCTGTCCTGGCCTGGAGTGCAGTGGTGTGCACTGCAACCTCCGCCTCCTGGGTTCAAGTGATTCTCCTGCCTCAGCCTCCTGAGTAGTTGGGATTACAGGTGTGAGCCACCAAGCCTGGCAAATTTTTGTGTTATTAGTAGAGAAAGCATTTCACCATATTGGCCAGGCTGGTCTCAAACTCCTGATCTCAAGTGATCCACCCACCTCGGCCTCCCAGAGTGGTGGGATTACAGGCGTGAGCCACCACACCCAGCCTGTACTCACTTTCCTCTTCATAAATGTAAAACTCATGTCTTACTAAAGCTTCTAACTACATTCCACAATTTCCAGAATATTTCTCTTTTGCTTTACTAGCTCCTTATGAATGCCTAATTTACAACATCAGCACTTACACTTCTTCATATCTACTCAGATTCTCACATTGCTATAATCTATTATTTTAAGATATTTGAATTTTTGTTTTTTCAATACTTACAAAAGTATACAGTTGACACATAATTTAAAGAGATTATTTTAAAAATAGTATTCCCCAAATAAAGTAATTTTTAAAGTGGAAGGATGAGCAGTAAACCATTCTTGTACCTGATCATTGCCCATCCAGCCAGAATCTACTCAAACAACAGCGAAAATGTCCTGGACATATATTTACTAGGATAATATTATTTGACAAGAATTTCACATCACACATAGTTATCAATGAAGATTTTCTTTAAAATACATATGAATATCCAATTTTAACAGATAGAGATCGGAAACATCCCTGGACCTCATTACTCAAATCTTACTTTTTATTTACATCAAGTTTTGATAAAATGTATTGAACAATGTTCTCTCCTATTTTCTGATCTCTGTATAGTTCTGTATTCACATGATACCAATTTAATTACAATGGTAGACTTTGCATCTAATATTTTTAAACTATCAATAGTGAAACAGACATTATAATTTTCCCTACACTAAGTCCTAGCTTTCACACTGGGAAAAGCTAATTTAAATTAGGCTCCCAAGATAATGCTGATGGCTAAATGAGATTTCTAGCTTTACTTACACTTTTACTAATATTCATGCTTTGTAATTAAAAATGAATAGCTTTTTCATAGATTTCAGAAATTTTGTAAGTGTTATTTTTAGAAGGAGATGGATTCATAGCGTTAAAAAATGTTTTGCCAAAATTCTCAAATCACTATTCTTCAGGAATAATGCACTATTTGACAATAGTTATTGAAAAGTAGAGGGAAAGACATTAAGGGGAATTTTTCCTCAATTCTACTAACATGCTCTACAATGTTCATGAGTTCAGATTATTCCAACTGCCTTAGTCTATTTAGCGTTTCTATAAAGGAATAACTGAGGTTGAGTAATTTATAAAGAGAAGGAATTTACTAGGCCTACAGCTTTGCGGGCTGTACAAGAAGCATGGCACCAGCATCTGCTTCTGGTAAAGGCCACAGGCTGCTTCCACTTGTGGTAGCAGGCAAGAGAGAGCTGGCACGTGCAGAGCTCACATGATGAGAGAGGATGTAAGGAGCAGGGGGAGGTGGCAGATTCTTTTTAACAATCAACTTTCTTGGGAACTAATAAAAAGATAGCTCATTACTGCAAGGATGGCACCAAGCCATTCATGAGAGAATGGCTGTCCCCGTGACCCAAAACACCTCCCATTAGGTCCCACAAACTCCATGGTATCGCACTTACACAGGCCAAAATATCCTATCTCTAATACCATCCATTGTCCTGAACAAAAATATGTAAAAAGCATAGAAAGATACAAAACACACCAAAGGTTTTTGATGTCTTGATTAAAGGAGGCGCCTCAACACTATTAATTAGAATTGTCCCTTTGTAGCCGAGAAGTTTTTGCACTTCACTGCTGAGCAACACTGGAAACCTGAAGAGTGCTGAAACGTTCTGGCAGGCTGGACAAATGTGCCTTTCTTTTGTAAAGTGAGAGAAGAGTAATTTTGAAAAGAGAAAGGGGAATAGAAAATAAACAAGAGATCTGGACTGTAGCTCTATCTTTAAGGAAGGAGTAAAAATGAAAATTAGAATCTGATGATTTATTATCTTAATATTTATGGCTGTGTTGTCCTTTGAAAACGTTTAGTGTAATCCATAGTATGTGTCCCCTATTTTAAGACTATTTATCCTTCTTCTAACTCCATCTCTTCTCCCACCACACCGGAGTCTACTCTGAAGTGCCCTAATTTGAGAACCCTGGATTTATAGTTTTGGTATTCATGAAGTTTATTTTTGGACTATCTAGAAGGGTTTGTTAGATGTATGTAATTCATACATATGGGGTCACATTCTTCTTAAAATTTAAAATAAAATGAAATGAATCAAGACTCCAAATTGTGGGTTTATAAAACCCTGGCTCCTTCTTGGTCTCCCACTCCTATGTAGTTATTCTCTTGCCTGTCTTCAAAGGCAAGTCAAATCCTGCAAGACTCCCTCTTCCCTTCTCAGACTGTTGCTGGCAACCTACTATGTTGTTGAAACTTTTTTTCCCCCATGATTCTACTAGGTTGTCCCAAGAAGCTAAAAATTCCCCAGCTTTAATCATTGTAACTCAACTATCTCTTTATCCTTCATTCTGGCTATGAGGATGGACATCTGTCACATGTGACATTCAAAAAGACCCTCTATAAATTTTCCTAAAGAAAAAGAGTTGTCTTTTGAAATGGAGTTTTTAAATAAACATATTCTCTAAACCTGATGCTCAAAAGTAGTCTTCATATTTTTTTCCTTTATGTCTCTTGAGTCGTCATGTTTTGTTTTATTAACTGAAATGATGCAGATCCTATTTTCCAGAGCATCTTCCTTTCTTGCTATATTTTAAATAATATAAATATCTTTTTTATATGGATTATTTTTATAAATATTCTAAAAATTTAACCATACAAAAGCCCATACCAAAGGGCTTTATTTTTTCTCCTTGATGGATATTGTGATGTTCAGAACATTTAGTTTTATTTTCCATGGAAATTGTACACTGGCTAGTGAGTTTAATTGCATATCCTTTGGTCTCAAAGATTTTTTTCCCCGATTTTAAACAATTAAAAACTAAAATGATAGTTTAGTTATTTTTGTATACGTTTAAAGACCCATTACAAGAAGTAAATATTGGAATATAATAATTATTTTAATTAGCTATAGAATGTAGAGGGTCTAAATCCAACTGTAATTAAAGCCTGGGCATTTA
Organism: Mandrillus leucophaeus; assembly: GCF_000951045.1. Classification (NCBI taxonomy): domain Eukaryota; kingdom Metazoa; phylum Chordata; class Mammalia; order Primates; family Cercopithecidae; genus Mandrillus; species Mandrillus leucophaeus. The sequence continues at coordinate 2,281,727 of NW_012105365.1, forward strand.
ATATGTTAATTATCATCTAATAGTGTTGCTTATTAACACGTTATTTTAAATACTTTTCTGGTTGCTCTTCTGAGATGCACTTTTCTAAAATAGTGTATTTCAATACTCCCTGCTTATTAGAGTAACAGGGGATAATTTTTTGAGCCCAACCCTCAGAGATTCTGAATTAGTTGGTGTTAGATGGGTCCTAGTGTTTGCTTTCTCATTTTTTTTTGTTTTGTTTTGTATCTAACATGCCATACAGTTGAAAAAAAACTGTTGCAAAGTGAGGTTAATGTTTCCATTTTACTTCCCAATGGGGTAACATCTAAATTCTTTACTTAATACTAGTGTAATAGTCCATTTTCCTGCTGCTGATAAAGATACCTAAGACTGGGCAATTTACAAAAGAGAGATGTTTAATTGAACTTACAGATCCACATGGCTGGGGAAGCCTCACAATCATGGCACGAAAGCAAGGAGAAGCAAGTCACATCTTATGCGGATGGCGGCAGGCAAAAAATGAGAGCTTGTGCAAGGAAACTCCCATTTTAAAGCCATCAGATCTCACGAGACTCATTCACTATCAGGAGAACAGTGAGGGAAACACCTGCCCCCATAATTCAATCACCTCCCACCGGACCTTCTGACAACACGTGGAAATTGTGGAGGTTACAATTCAAGATGAGATTTAGGTGTGGACACAGCCAAATGCTATCAGCTAGTTTCTAGGATAATAACAATCTCATCCTTCCTCATCCCGTCTTTAGTTCATGTTTCAATATGTGCACTTATCTGAATCTTACATAAAAATTGCTAAGTGGAAAATTTCAACTTGCTTCAAGGAAATATTAGATGCAGGTAAATACTGATAAATTCCAAACTATGGAATATATAATATATATTGCCTCTGAATAATATCGAAGCATGGCATTTCTGTCTCTTTTAACAAAGAACAGATCTTAGAAAGGAGAGAAAAAAAAAAAAAATCCAGCACCACTCTTACCCTCACATGATGTCGCTGAGGAGAAGAAAGTTATATGTATGATTTTAAAAAAAATTGGTCAGTCATCTAAAATAGTGTTTTCTACTCATAAACAATGAAGTAGAATTATAGCTCTGCCCAAATTTTTCGCAACGCCATGTCTTGTCATTTCATCTCTTACCAAACTCTAAATGTTAAATATCTTCTTTTTATTTCCAGAGGGGATTTTAACTCTAAGGTTTAAATCCCTCCTAGTACTGAAAAGACATTGGATTGAACTTTTTGAGAGATAATCCCCTGTGTGAACCCTAACACCAAAAACCAGGTGCCTTCTGTCAGCAATTTGAAAAGGAAGACTTCGAACTGAAATGCCATACAAGTTGCTGCAGGCTGTGAGGACGTGATGGATGCATACCCTTATCTCAGCTGGGTTTTCTCTGCCTATTGAAGGCAGATTATTGTTTCTAAAAGTGTTGTGCATGGCAAGGACAGTTTGGAGGGGATAACAGTGAAATTATTGTGGAATTGAGCAATAGTATTAAAACTAGTCTATAGCAATATTTTTGTGATATATTTTCTTAAATACTAGCTAGAAATTATTATATCTAAATTTAAATGATGTTCTATCACACACATCTGGGAATTTGCATCTGTTATACAACCCTTTCGAGAATCATAGCTATTCATATAAGTTGTTCTAGTTAATTAATTTTAACTTCTGTAGAATTACTTATTCATTGATACAATGCACATAAACTGATAGATGTGTATACATGGGAGTTTGTGATAGTATTTTTTCTACATTTGTGGATGTCTTATTTTTACATAATAAAAAGCTAAAAATAAAATGCAGTATATGCAATGTTCCAATAGATTATTAAAAGAAAAAGCATATCCTTTTGAAAATTAGAAATAATGAACAATTCCTGAAACCACACTAACCAAAATTGAATCAGGAGAAACAAAAAAACTAAATAGACCTAAAATTATTAAGAAAATTGAAACAGCAATTGATAATTCTTCTGTAGGGGAAAATTTCAGACTGAGATGTTTTTTAGAGTGAGTTCAATATATAGTAACATAATGTAATAAGTATGTCAAAATATACATAAGCTATTCCAGGGGAAAAAAAAACCCCTCCTAATTTATTTTATGGGATATTTTTATCTTTAACACTAAACCCAAAGCCAAATGAGAAAAAGACTAATAAAGATTGTTTTTATTATACATATGTAATATATATGTAAGAATATATACAAAAATTATTTAAAAATTAACAAGCAACATACAAAAGTATACTACAATATTGTGACTTAAGTCTTATTCTAGCATTGTAATGCTGTCTACAGAACATAAAAATGTAATTCACAATAACAGTCAAAATAAACATTAATAAAGTTTTAAAATATTCTTTTAAATAAATAATTCAAATATAAAATTTTAATCTGAAAAAGAATACCCCCAGAAAACCTCCTACAACAAATATAACTTCAGTGGTGATTTTGAAAATGCTATTTTAAAAATAAGGATAAAGATAAAACTGACTTATGGTTTTCATTCAACAAATTATTCGAGGTTATTCACCATCATTTAAGACAAAAGAATACACGAGAAGAGACAAAGTACATCTACTTTTGAAATAGAAAATAAAACTGTCATTTTTCAGTCTGTATTTTAAAAGGCTAATTTAACCTCTATATAAAAATTTAGGCCCCAGCATTTTGGGAGGCAGAGGCAGGCAGATCACCTGAGTTTGGGAGTTTGAGACCAGCCTGACCAACATGGAGAAACCCTGTCTCTACTAAAAACACAAAATTAGCTGGGCGTGGTGGCGCATGCCTGTAATCCCAGCTAATTGGGAGGCTGAGGCAGGAGAACCGATTGAACCTGGGAGTTGGAGGTTGCTGTGAGCAGAGATCGCACCATTTCACTCCAGCCTGAGCAACAAGAGTGAAACTCCATCTCAAAAAAAAAAAAAAAATTAATTAATTAAAAATTATCAGTTACAACAGCAACAAATACAAAATGAACTTAAGAAACACACTAGCAAAATGTATGCAAGAATCATATATGCAAAATTACAAATATTCTTAAAGGCAATTAAAGAAGACCTACACAACTAAAGAGATAAACAATATTTGTAGAAAAGAAGTCTCAATGTAAAAACTTTTCAGTTTCTTCCAAATTGGTATGCTGATTTAACAACCCCCTAAATAGGGTATTTTTTATAGCTGTGGAAGTAAATTTGACCCGGTTCCAAGATACTCTCAGTGAAGACGACCAGGTGAGTAGATTGAGATATAAAATATTGACAGATTGTAAAATAATAATTAAGACATTTTATATAGGAATGGCAAAACACATATAGACTATAAATTTAATGAGTTAACATATGTTAGCACTTATTGTATTCTAATTTTGTTTGAAGTTTTAGTGATACAGCAGCAATAGAGCAAATAAAACTGTTCTTATGGAGATGTGGTAGAGCTGAGGGAAAATAAATCAATGAAATGAATAATTAAAACATACAATACATCAGTAGTGATAATTGCTGCAGAGAAAAATTACCCAAGAAAGGTACATAGAAAGTTTATCTGTGATTGTGTGAAGGGTAGGGTGTAATTATAGGAAAATAAAGTCCTCATTGGGAATGTGGCAGTGGAGTCAAAAGCTAATAGAAATGATAAATGCAAGAGACTGTGATGTATTAACAATGGACATCAGTGGGGAAATGACTGAATATTTAATAAATGGTTCTGAGACAATTTGTTAACACTATAAAAGGTGACATTTGATTTTGATTTTATATAACACTTTTAAAAATCAGACTGAATCAAAGACTTAAATATGAATGGCAAAACTCCAAAGTGTAAGGAAACAAATACAGAATATATATTTGAATATTAGAATAGAGAAAGATTTAAAAAATTAGACCTACAAAATATCAGACTCTAAAATCATTCACCATTTTGACTACATTAAAATGATTTGAAAATACTATAAGCCACAAACTTGGAGAACATATTTTAAAATGTTTTTAATTGAAGGAGAATTAGTATTCAAAATACATAAAAATAACATACAAATTAATAAGAAATCAACATTAATAAGAAGCAATTTAATAAGAAAAGGACCTTGTTTTTGCCCACTAAAATGTTGTGAACCGAGAAGTGATACAGACTGAAGCGTGCTTTACAAGAGCATGCTGGCTGGTTGCTTTTTTGAGCACTGACTCCAGAAGATTCAGAACGGCATCAGTTCAATTTCTTGGGAAATGTCTAACACTGGATATGCCAAGCAGAGTTAGGACAATGAAAAATATCCCATTAGCCTTAGCTTTGACATCTCCTTTTAAAAGAGACCTCTCTTATTGAAAGAGGAAGACCAATCTGTGGGAATCACTTATTTCAGGTGCTATAACCAACAATAATGTCCTTCACTTGTTTCAAAAAGGTCCAGAGACTGCAGGTGAGACCCAGAATAGCAATGGATGTAATTAGGAAATAAACGGCACATATTCTAGAAAAGTATACATTCAATTGGTTGTTGTGCTATCATATTATGCAAAAACCTTAACAACATAGGGCATGGACCCACAGTGAAGAGGACAGTATGTGTTCAGGACACCCATTTTGTTCCTACTAATGAGCGTACTGCAGGGGATAAAATAGTTACAAACAAGGATAAATGTGGTAATGTGATTCAACAGAGGCTATTTTACTGTTCTTAATGTATGCATTTGTTTCCTCATCTGTAGACTAGCAAACCACATCAGAATGGAGTGCAGTAACATTTTCTCTTTAAAAACAAAACCTTTTGAATAAACGTGAAATCAGCATTTAGGTGAGAAACTACACTGTGAGGCTGATATTTTGCCCAGTCACTACTGCTGATTAGTGATGTTATAAGGCTTATTTTAAAAGTAGCTCGGAGAAGCTTTCTATACAGCCTAATCTTGACAAATCACTGATGATTATGTTTCCCTGAAATTCCCTGATTGCTGTCTGAGCTTCCTTTCTTCAGCCATAGCCCATGCAACTTCTGCTATAGTTTAAGGCTCTATTCATTTCCATTGTCTTTATGATATTGTGTATTTACATGAGTATGTGTGTGTGTGTTTGTGTGTGTGAGAGAGAAAGAGAAACTGTCATCTATTATACATGCTTTATTTGTAAACACACAGTTTTTTCTATTTAAAACATAATTCTTACTGGTTGAGAATTTATCTTCCTGCTTATTTTTTAAATAATAAGTATCCATATTTCCCCTTATAAGATTAGAATATCTCTCAATTTCTTTTCCATGAAAAGATATGAACTCCATCCCTATATAGTCCAAACAAAGGCAAAGGAAGCAGTGATGATACAAGTCAGGAAGGGAATTTTCTGTGAAGGATGAACTAAAAATGAGAATGAGAACCCTGTCTTACATCATGAAAGTGTTCTATATCTTGTTTTGGGTAGTGACCACATGAGTGTATATGATTGTAAAACTCATTGAGATAAACAGTTAATACCTGTACATTCTGATGAAGGTAAATTCTACTTTAATAAACAATAAATGTTAGTTATTTCCCCCAATCATCCGTCTGCCTCTCAATCCCTGTCTATTTAGCTCATATAATCAGTTCTTCAGTGTCTCTGCTATTTTAAAACACATCACTGGTCTCTATCTCCTTCAAATACACACTTAATAAGTGGCAGGTACAAAAAATAATAAGTGGGTAATTTAAAAGTTATTACCAGGTACCAAAGTTCTGCTAAAAAATCAAAGGTTAATATTGAATCTTCAAAAAAAATTTTCTTAAAATGAATGCCATTGCATATGGAAATAAAAATCAACAGAGGAGAAATCATTTTGTATCAACTGCATGGGAATGTCTGAAGAATCACTTTTTTATCTACAAAAGGCTAAATTAACATTGCCAATCTCCATTAGAAATGCCTAATTTTGTTGGTGGCGAATGAAAGAGGAAGTCCTCAAGAAGTTTCCTCAAATTCTATTTGTATCTATAGATCTGTTTTTTTTTTTCTGTGTACATATCTATATAAAAGATTTATAAATAATAATAGACACTTCAGAGTTTAAAAAAATATTAGGAATTAAATGTTATGGTATAAACATAGCAATGAGTGGCTGAGATAGACCAGAAGTCAAGGCCCTTGGAGAAGAGGAGGATGAGGAACTGGAAGACCAAGTTTTTGGAAATATTTTCTAAAAACGTGGAAAAGATTTGGAGAAAAGGATACAAGTATCTTTGATGTTGGAGGGTTTGGATTCTAAAGAGGTGGTTATTTTTTGGATCTCATGACACTTACAATTTTTCCAGATGAATAAATAAAACTATTCATAGCAATGTACGTCTGCTAGGAACAGCTAAATGTAACAAATCATCACATTATAATGAGTGACAGCTAAAGTCACCAAGGAATGAATTGTCAAAGTTTTGTAGGAAATTGTGCCAAAGTGGGTAGTCAGTATGAGAGTTACGGAATGATAGAGACAAAATGAGATGAAAAGAAATGAGAGGCAAGATAGACATCTATCTTTGGACTCAGTGAGACAGAATATGTGAAAGATAAAACAGCGTCCATGTGAAAATTTATTTTTTCTGTGGTTAGTGCCTCAGAAGAAAATCAGGTTACAGTTTTAAAAAGTTACTGTGAAAATCATTCAGAAAAAAAATGTTAGAGAAACATAGCATTATGCCGATTATATCCTCTGAGCACTAAGGGCACAGTGGAAGCATTAGAAATTTCAGGAGGGGTATGGAATAAAAGCAGATAAGGTAATACTGGAGCCCTATTGGGATGATAATCTGGAAGGGAATGATATGGGAATTTGGGACGTTTTGTGGTGCCACGATATTTGTCAAGAAAATTGTGGCGATAAGACTGGGTTTGGGAGAATGTTTGATACTGACAATGTTCTAAGAGGCAGGATATAAATAGATGATCAAGCGATCAAAAAGATCAAATTATCAAATCAGACTCACATGAATAAGGTAAGGTACTAGTCAGAATTCTGATTTGCTACATAATTCAAGGATACATTCTATCAAGACACACAAACAAAGCAAAGGGAGGTTTGAGACATCAAGGACAGCCTCCCAAATCTTTCTCATATTGGGCTAGCTATACAGCTTATATGACATTGTATTAGTCCATTTTCATGCTGCTGACAAAAACATACCCGAGACCGGCCAATTTACAAAAGAAAGAAGTTTATTGGACTTATAGTTCCACATGGCTTTAAGGCCTCACAATCATGGTGAAAGGCAAGGAGAGCAAGTCACATCTTACATGGATGGCAGCAGGCAAAGAGAGAGCTTGTACAGAGAAACTCCCAATTTAAAAATCATCAGATCTTATGAGACCCATTCACTATCACAAGAACAGTATGACAAACACCTGCACTCATGATTCAATCATCTCCCACTGGGTCCCTCCCACAACACATGGGGATTATGGGAGCTACAAGATGAGATTTGGGTGGGGACACAGAGTCAAACCAAATAATTCTGCCCAGCCTCTCCCAAATCTTATATCTTCACATTTCAAAACCAACTGTGTCTTCCCAACAGTCCCCCAAAGTATTAACTCATTTTAGCATTAATTTAAAAGTCCGCAGTCCAAAATCTCATTAGAGACAAGGTAATTCCCTACCACCTATGAGCCTACAAAATAAAAAGCAAGTTAGTTACTTCCTAGATACAATGGGAGTACAGGCATTGGGTAAATACAGCCAGTCCAAGTGGGAGAAATTGGCCAAAACAAAGGGGCTACAAGCCCTGTGCAAGTCCATAACCCAGTGGGGCCATCAAATCTTAAAGGTCCAAAATGATCTCCTTTGGTGCCAGGTCTCATATCCAGGTCATGCTGATGCAAGAAGTGGGTTCCCATGGTCTTGAGCAGCTCTACCGCTGTGACTTTGAAGGGTACAGCCTCCCTCCCGGCTAACTTCATGGGCTGGCATTGAGTGTCTGCGACTTTTCCAGGCGCATGGTGTAAGCCATCAGTAGATCTACCATTCTGGGATCTGGAGAATGGTGGCCCTCTTCTCACAGCTTCACTAGGCAGTGCCCAATTAGGGACTCTGTGATGGCTCCCACTTCACATTTCCCTTCTGCACTGACCTAGCAGAGGGTCTCCATGAGGAGCCTGCTTCTACAGCAAACTGCTGCCTAGGCATCCAGGTGTTTCCATACATCCTCTGAAATCTCGGCAGAGGTACCACAGCCTGGACTTTATTGTCCATTTTACTATCCACATTTTGGGCAAAACCATTCAACAATCTCTAGGACGTTCCAAACTGTCCCACATTTTCTTATCTTCTTCTGAGACCTCCAAACTGTTCCAACCTCTGCTTGTTACTCAGTTCCAAAGTCGTTTCTATATTTTCAGGTATCTTATCAAAAGCACTCCACTTTCAGTACCAATGTACTGTATTAGTTCATTTTCTCACTGCTGATAAAGACAAACCTGAGACTGGCCAATTTACAAAAGAAGGAGGCTTATTGGATTTACAGTTTCACATGGCTTGGGAGGCCTCAAAATTATAACAGAAGGCAAGGAGGAGCAAGTTACATCTCACATGGATGGCAGCAGGAAAGACAGAGCTTGTACAGAGAAACTCCTGTTTTTAAAACCATCAGATCTCATGAGACCCATTCACTATCACCAGAACAGCACAGGAAAGATCCGACCCCATGATTCAATCATCTCCCACTGGGTCCCTCCCACAACACATGGGGATTATGGGAGCTACAAGATGAGATTTGGGTGGGGATACAGAGCCAAACTGTATCAGACATTTTCCATGAAGTCATGCCTCCTGAATCCACAGGCTCTGTATTTGTTTACTATAAGTAATCTTAATCCAGGATTCTCTTAATAAAACCATTCCATAGATAAGGACTCTTCTCTTAGCAAACACAAATCATCTATATGTCAGGAAATCCAATTATCATCAAATTTATAAGGAAATTAGACTGAGTTTTCTACTTTTTTTTCTTTCCCAGAGAAATGAGAAAGCAATTAATCATAGGCAGCAACTTTAATGCTTTCCTCTACTTTCATTTTCTGCACACTTTTTAAATTTCAACTTTCATGCCTGGTTATTATTTTGCAGACAAAGATCAATTACAAACAAATATTTGAGATTTTGTCTAATAATCACAATATAACTTCCAAATAATATCAACCCAAAAGCATCATTTGGCAACTTCTGATTTTGAGATGCAAAGTATATAATATACTTCCTGCCTATAATCAAGTTACCAGTGATGATTTGCATTATAGTCTTTAGGGGGATAATCTAATTTTGCATCAACTCAATTTTAAGCTTTTTTATATTTATTTTTTTACAACCCCCTCCCACCATGTAGTGCTTTTGATAGTTTATTAAAAATAGCATTTAATGACAAGTGGTCACTGACTTATGATTTATAGAAATACTAATAAAATTTTGAAGAATGACAGTGTTGTATTTTGTTGAATATACAGAATTGATGGAAGAAAGTTTTTCTACTAAGTCAGTACTTTCAATATTTTACAAAATTGTTAAATGTGGTTGAAATATTGGAAAAATATCTAATTTTTGAGAATGCTTTTATATTCTGGTTAAATTATGTTTACATAGTTGCTTTTTGGATTCTCTCTTTGATTGAATATATATATGTATGTGTGTGTGTGTATACGTATGCAAGTATGCTAGATTATAGCAAGTCCTATTAAAACTTGTATTTACCTTATCTTAGTTATTGTATTACCATAGGCATAGCTCAATAAGACAAAAGACAATAAAACAAAGGTATTCAGTTATTTTAGTGATTCATAAATTACAATATGATAAATACACACTTGAGTTGTACTTAATAGCATAAAAACATATCTTTACTCTGAAATATTAATTTCTTGCTTCTGCCAATACACACACACAAGCATGCACTCATCAAAATATTTTCCTTAAAAAATACAGTTTTATATATAACATTACCATAATTCTACTTTAAAAACAATGTCTTCATTTAAATTTCTCACATAAAAAGAATATCCACATAACATCAAGATATGACATAAAAATGTAGAATATCAAAGAATGAGTGAGGGGGTACAGAAATATTTTGAAGACTCCAAGTAGGAAAAATCTGAGTTTTCATTTTGATTTTGACATTGGACAGTTGTTTTGTGACAATCAATTCCTACATCTTTTTGAGTCTCGGGGTTTTGTTGCTGTTGTTCTGCTTTATTTTGTTTTGCATTTTTATCTCCTGGTTGAGAGACTTGAACAAATTTGCTATGATTGCCTCAAACACGAATATTCTGTATTTTGTTAACCTGGGAAATACGTCAGCTGACGCAAACGCACAAGTGGGGTTAGGAATATTGTAGTTACATAGCTACTGTCCTGTGGGGCCTTCTGACCAGTGCCTGAAATGGCCTTTTGTATTCTTAGTAATTTAGGTTTATATTCTTTGGGTTAAAATAAAATAAAATGAGTGCTTTCTGGATTCTCTTTTTGACTGAATGTGTATATGTGTGTATATATGTTTGCAGATGTGCTATGTTATAGCACGTACAACTCAAGTTTGTATTTATCTTATTGTAGTTTATACATCACTAAAATAAATAGCATCATTTGTCTTATTGAACTATTCCTATGGTGATACAGTAGCTAAGATAAGGTAAATACAAGTTTTAAAACAACAAAATAAAATTAAGTGCTTTTACAATACAAATGTACCTGAGATCACTATGAGTTGTATGAGTCTCTTAGCTTTCTTCTTTAGAAAGATTTTAACAGGAGAAGGGTAAAGAGACCCTCGAGTTTCTGGACACTTAAAGAACACATACGAAAAAGAGATGACTGCTAATCAGAGAGGTGGAAAATAACTTTTTTCCCATTGGACATATTTCAGTAGGATTTCAGAGGGTGCTGATATTTAGTAAGACTTATCTATTGTCTGTGGCTGTAGGGCTGCTGCCCTTGACCCTCAATGACCCACAATTCAAACTGAGAAATTCTCTACTTATTTGTAAGTAGCAATTTCACCTTAGAAGAAATATCTGACCTGTGGATATTTAGAACTCCTTCCAACAATAAGGTGATTGTAATTCCTTTTGTTCAAACAAAATCCCATATGTGTCATCTACTCCAAGCCCAGATAATTGCTTATTCTCTCATTATACTCTAAAATGAAAACTACATTCAGCAGATAATACATTAGTGATATGATATCCTATACCCTGAAGAACTCCCTCAATGCGGAAGATTTCTGTTATCTTATGCAGAGCACGCTGCATCAGTGGAAATTTAACTTGCTCAGCCCTACTAATGATAGAATGTTAATGGGAGAAAAATGTTAAGTTTCTCATTGTCTTTGCATTCTGGCTAAAGGGTTGATGTACACTGCGGAGAGCTAATCAAATGAAAATAGAACAATAAAAGCAATATAAATTTTTGCAAAGTCCTATTGAGGTTTTCTGGTATTTACTTAGAATTCATAACAATGTAATTTAGAATAAAGCATATTTTTAAAATTGCTTTTCTGGAAACTTTTAGGAACTCATTTTCAGCCAGTTGAACTCTGTAGGCAAATGTTTCTTTGCAAGATAAGAGATCGTATAGAGGCCTGCAATGTTCTAAAGATTATACATTTATGACATTGCCCAGAATCTTATATGTACTTCAAAAGTATTTTTGAGATAATCTTGTAAGATATTTGAATACAGGAAGCCCTCTCATGACATCCTGCTGAAATACTTCCTGGGATGAGGAACTCATCACCTTGCAGGATAATCCATTTTGTTTTTAGACGGAATTTAGCATTTTGAATTATAATTAGAATCTTTTTTTTTTTTTTTTGAGACGAAGTCTTGCTCTGTGCCCCAGGCTGGAGTGCAGTGGCGCGATCTCGGCTCGCTGCAAGCTCCGCCCCCCCGGGTTCACGCCATTCTCCTGCCTCAGCCTCCCGAGTAGCTGGTACTACAGGCGCCCGCCACCTCGCCCGGCTAATTTTCTTGTATTTTTTAGTACAGACGGGGTTTCACCGTGTTAGCCAGGATGGTCTCGGTCTCCTGACCTTGTGCTTCGCCCGCCTCGGCCTCCCAAAGTGCTGGGATTACAGGCTTGAGCCACCACGCCCGGCCTAGAATCATGTTTTTAACATAAAAACTAAGTTGTTTTTTAATTAGTTTTTTCTCATTTAAGCCCCAGTTTTTCCATGGTAATTATGGATTTTTTATACTACTTGACTCCATTGATTGTTTTTTTCTCTTCTTGGATAAAGATCTCCATTTCTTTAACTAATAAACAGGCTTTTCCGAACTTCACATTTTTTACTTGCCTTCCTCTGGACATAGGTATGTTGGCCAACAACTCTAGAAAACGTAGCCTCTAGAAATATAGGCTCTAGAAAATGTTTCAGAAGTGTTCAGCATTGTGTAGAGCGCAATAAAGTTATCAAGTCAATTTGTTATAAGACGCGTATTGATGGTTCTTATAAGATTACTGTGGAATATTTACCAGGCTATTTCTGCTCCTCATTTCAACCTCTCATGCTTTTCTTTGATTTGCATTCTCGCTCCTCTCCAAGGACCTCTAAGAATGAACAGCCATTGAGATGGTATATCTGATTTTCATGAGCAAGTGACACTCACTGGAACCCAGTGCTTAACTGCTATACTCCTATTGCAGTTAGCGCTTCAGACCCTACTTTTCTGCAGGAAGAACAAGGTGCTAACCCCCGAGAAAACTACCATAACTAAACTGGATACTTATTTTCACCTGCTTTTGGAAGCTTCACCCCTGGGCTGTAGTGAAAAGATGTGTAGCCTGGGAATCTGAAACCTAGGGTGTTTGTTTGATGGTAACTGTACCTTCAGAAGCATAAGGCTTTTTACACCATTTCAGCTCTTACTAGTTTCAGATAATCTTGTTTCTCCTTGTCACTCAAGCCTAGAGGTATGAAAACTTTTTACTGTTCCTAGTCTTGTACCTTGTTGGTCCTTTAACACCTTCCTGTACCTCTCTTCAGCAACTTACTTGTTTCCAGGCAGATCCTGATAGCCTCTATAAGCCACAGTTTTATCATGTATGAAATGGGATAACAATAATACTTACTTTATAGGATTGCCCCGAGGATTAGTAAAATCATAACATAAACATTTGGCATAGAACCTGGCAAATGTGTAATAAATGTACAATATTAGTATTATTATTATGGATCATTTATAGAGGAAATGATGTAATATTTTAGCAATGAAAAACTTTGTTGGATAATCTGCATGGTTCTTTTAGCACAACAATGTGTTTTATACCTCACCTCTGATTCTTGCCCAACAAAATATTTAACTCAACTCTCAATATCAAGGCCAAATACAATACTTAGTGATGAATGTTTGTTAATGCTAAAATTATAAATTTTGAGGAAAAAAATCATTTATATTTTTAGAAAATTTAATATGAATAACTAGCCAGATTTACACTAATATTTCTTGGAAAAGCAGGTGTGTGAAGTCAGTATATTTCTAAGCAGAAACCTTGCATGCCAGAAAGAAGTGTGATGGTATATTCAAAGTACTAAAAGAGAAGCCTCCGACCAAGAATATTATACCTGACAAAATTGTTCTTAAAAAATAATATAGGAGATATAAAAAATTTACCATAAAACAAAAGCTAAGGATGTTCATCAATACTAGACTTGTCCTATAAGAAATGTTAAAGGAAGTTATTTTCTGGTAATTTTCACAATATTGATTCTACCCCTCTATATTTGTGGCATCTGTGATTTCTTTCAGCAATGTTTCATAGGTTGCTTGTACAGATTTTTTACCTCCTTGGTTAAGTATGATTCTAAGTTCATTTATTTGTTTTTGCAGCCATTGTAAAATGGATAGATTTCTTGATTTGATACTCAGCTTGGCCATTGTTGGTATAAAGCAGTGCTACTTATGTGTGTATGTTGATTCTGTACCCTGAGACTTTACTGAATTTGTTTATCAGACCTAGGAGCTTTTCGGATAAATCTTTATAGAGTTTTCTAGGTATACAATCATATCATTGGTGAACAGAGACAGTTTCATTTCCTCTTTTCCAATGTGGATGCCCTTTATTTCTCTCTCTTGTCTGAATGCTCTGGCCAGGACTTCTAGTACTATGTTGAATAGAAGTGGTGAAAGTGGGCATCCTTGTCTTATTCCAGTTCTCAGGGGAAATGCTTTCAACTTTTCCCCATTTAGTATTATGTTGACTGTGGGTTTGTCATAGGTGGCTTTTATTACTTTGAAGACTGTCCCTTCTATTCCTATTTTGTTGAAGGTCTTTGTCATAAAAGGATTCTGGATTTTATCAAGTTATTTTTCTGCTTCTATTGAGATGTTTATGATTTTCGTTTATAATTTTGTTTATGTGGTATGTCACATAAACACAACTATTGACTTGTATGTGTTAAAACATCCCTGCATTCCTGGTATGAAACCCACTTAATAATGATGTATTATCCTTTTGCTATGCTGTTGGATTCAGTTAGCTAGCATTTTGTTGAGGATGTTTGCATTTATATTCACCAGGGATATTGACAGCCTGCATAGCTAAAGCAATTCTATGCAAAAAGAACAAATTTGAAGTCATCAAATTACCTGACTTCATACTACAAGGCTATAGTTACCAAAACAGCATGGTACTCAATAGAAATAGGCATGAAGGCCAATGGAACAGAACAGAGAATCAATAATAAAAAAAAATCCAAATACTTACAGCCCACTGATCTTTAACAAAGCCTACAAAAACGTAAGTTGGGGAAAGGATATCCTATTCAACAAATGGGGCTGGGGAAACAGGCAAGCCACATATAGAAGAATGAAACTGGATTTTCATCTCTTACCTTATACAAAAATCAACTAAAGCTGGATCAAAGACTCAAATCCAAGACACAAAACCATAAATATTCTAAACGATAACATCAGAAAAACTCTTCTAGACATCGGCTTAGTAAAGAATTCATGACCAATAACCCAAAAGCAAATGCAATAAAAACAAAAATAAATAAATGGGAACTAATTAAACTGGAGAGCTTCAGCGCAGCAAAAGAAATAATCAGCAGGGTAAACAGAAAACCTACAGAGTGGGAGAAAATATTCACAAACTGCATCTAACAAAGAACTAATATCCAGAATCCATAGGAAGTCAAACAGATCAGCAAGAAAAAAAAAAAAAATCCCATCAAAGAGTGGGCAAAGGACATGAACAGAAAATTCTCTAAAGAGGATATACAATTGCCAACAAACACATGAAAAAATGCCCAATATCACTAATTATCAGGGAAATGCAAATTTAAACCACAATGAGATACTACTTTACTCCTGCAAGAATGGCCATAATTAAAAAGTTAAAAAATAATAGATGTTGGTGTGGATGTGGTGAAAAGGGAACACTTTTACACTGCTGGTGGGAATGTAAACCACAACAACCACTATGGAAAACAGTATGGAGGTACCTTCTATAACTCACAGTAGAACTACCATTCAATCCAGCAATCCCACTGCTGGGTATCTTCCCTGTGATAAAAAAAATCATTATATGAAAAAGAAGCATGCACACACATGTTTATAGCAAAATGATTCACAGTCGGAAAAATATGGAACCAACCTAAGTGCCCATCAACTAACGAGTGGAATAAAATGTGATATATATATGTTTATATATGTGTGTGTGTGTATATATATGTGTATGTGTGTGTATATATATATATACACCCCATGGAGTGCTACTTAACCATAGAAAGGAACAAAATAATGTTTTTTGCAGCAACCTGGATGGAGCCGGAGGACATTATTCTAAATGAAGTAACTGAGGAATGGAAAACCAAATATCATATGTTCTCACTTATAAGAGGAAGCTAATCTATGAGGATACAAAGCCATAAGAATGATATAGTGGACTTTGGGGACTTGGAGGGGAAGGGTGGGAGAGGGGTGAGGAATAAAAGACTATACATTGGGTACAGTGTACAATGCTCAGGTGATAGGTTGCACCAAAATCCCAGAAATTGCCACTAAAGAACTTATCTATGTAACCAAAAACCACCTGTACCCTAAAAACTATGGAAATGAAAAATTAAATTAAATTTAAAGAATTAAACTTGTCAGTGGTAGGGAAAGTAATCTGAAATCAACAAATTTTCCACATAAACTATGGGAACAGAGGAAAGGAAAATAGATGCAAATCAAAAATTGAAGCAGCATCTCCCTGATGTGGTTTATCTGCCATAAAAATGAATCAAAATGACAGATAATGTTAACATTTAACTGCATTATTACTCTATTGCCCTGAGCCACTCTATGTTGTTTTTAAGTAACGTGTACTTTTGGGAAGGTGTTGTATCATAAAAAATCATTCCATGGACACATTGGCCATGAGGTTGTTGCAAGTATTTTAGGGAACACAGAGCATTTAGAGGAAGCCTGAGCCCTGAAGTATAAAGAATACAACTGGCTGGGCCTGGTGGCTCAGGCCTGTAATCCCACAACTTTGGGAGTCTGAGGTGGGTGGATCATCTGAGGTCAGGAGTTCGAGACCAGCCTGGCCAACATAGTGAAACCCTGTCTCTACTAAGAATACAAAAATTAGCCAGGTGTGGTGGCAAATGTTTGTAATCCCAGCTATTTGGGAGGCTGAGGCAGGAGACTTGCTTGAACCCAGAAGGCAGAGGTTGCAGTAGGCCAAGATCGCACCACTGCACTCCAGTCTAGGTGACAGAGCAAAACTCCGTCTCAATACACACATACATACATATACATATACACACACACACATATACACATACATATATATACACATACATATATAATATATAATATGTATATATAATATATAATAAATATTTATTATCATTAAATATATAATCTATAATATGTATATTATATATAATATAATCTATAATATGTATATTATATATAATATAATCTATAATATGTATATTATATATAATATAATCTATAATATGTATATTATATATAATATAATCTATAATATGTATATTATATATAATATAATATATAATATGTATACTATATAATATAATATATAATATGTATACTATATATTGTGTATATGTGTATGTGTATGTTATATTATATAATATATAATATAATATGTGTATGTTATATTATATATTATATTATAATATATACCTATTATATGTTATATTATATATAACATATAATATAATAAATACATACATATATACATACGTGTGTGTGTGTGTGTGTGTATATATATACAAAAGAAAAAAGAATACAACGATCTTGAGAGTTCAAAGTACTCTGCTGCCAGGTCTATAAAGTGTTTCTACAAGATTCTTAAAAGGGATTGACATTTTGCTTAGCATGTGGTCTCTCTATGGTTCAAACTTTGGGAGAGAACATTTTATGTATGAGAAGAATATCAAAATCTCCCTTTCTTTGAGATAGCCCAATATATGGTAATACTGAACTGTTCAGATACTTTAAGGTGTACTTACTTCTGTAGAAAGCTAACTTCAGAGTTTATCTCAAAAGCAAACTTCTGTATATCTTCAGGTTAAATTCTATTACTTTTGAGCAAAGATTATTATGGAACTTATGGAGCAAGAGGGAAGTAAAGTATAATCACTAGAAAAAGTTGCCAAGTAAGAGTGAGTTTCTTAGCATGGACATCTATAACTTTTTAGGTCATACCATTAAAAGTATGAGCAAAGAAAATAACTCTCCCCTCTGTCAAGTAAATGCCAATTTTTAATTTGCAATATGTGATTATGATTTGAGGATAGTCAATGAAAAAAGACACACTAAAATGTTACATGGTTTTTTTTTCGTGTAAAAGAGATGAATTGTGACAGTGATAATAAATATTAGAATTTCTATGAAAAGAGCATGTGATAGATCCAGAATTTATGACTAGGAAGCTGTACTCTGGCATACTTTGTCATTCAGTAAACTAAATGCCATTATATTATTATAAGAGTGTGTATTGTCTGGAAATTAACAGCAATAAATGATTGTTTGATTTTGAAAAAGGTAAATTTGATCAAGCATCAAATTCTATGCTTATCAAATTTAATTATTTGAAATTACAATGTTTATTTCAGTTCAACAGACATTTACAAGGAAATTAATATATTCCAGACACTGTGCAGATATTTTAAGCTTAAAATATTTTTGTTACAAAAATGATATAGTAAATTCATCTTGCCAGATAGTGAACTCATGCTCAAATCTCCCTCACCTGCATGTAACCTGAAAAAGCACAGATAAACATTAAGCTAAGTGACGCACAGGCAAGCTCCTGAAGAAGAAGAGGAATTCACAGTGGACTGAAGCTGTAAGGCATGCCTGACAAGTGATATTGCATGGGTAAGCCAAGTGCTTGCCATAGACAAGGCCATTTCAATAAGCTGCACAGTACCACAGGGGAACACTGAGTAGTCCAGCCACTACAGGTCACTCCACTATAGCCACAGAAGAAACAGATGCAGCTTCCATAAGACAGGCCAGATAGAGTTTGTAGAAATTGAGAAAAAAAGCATCTGAGAAAGACCAATATGACAGAACCATAACAATAAGGAAACCTTACATAGAAAAAAAGTAGTTACTAATAAAACAGAAAAGCACTTTAAATTGATTATACGAAGCAATGAAAGGAATCAGCACTGTTAAATAAAAACAAGATGCCATGAAACAAAAACTGAGGACAATAAAATAAAACAAATTAGAGATATAATAAATTAAGAATTTAATTGTTGAATGGAAAACAAAACAACTAGATGAAGAGCAGATTATATAGAATTAAAAAAAAAATTAGAGACCTAAAAGGTCAAACTAAGAAATGTTTCCTGAATCAAGGGAAAACAAAATTAGAAATAATTTTTTGAAAGAGAAGAACATTATGGAGAAAAGTATAAGTAGTTATTTGAAAAGAATAACAACTTAGAAAATTTGCAATTTAATCAAAGAGAGAAATGAAAGGACACCAGGAGTGATTAAAAAGAAAAAAGTAATTAAATATTGGTTGAAAAAAGAACAAAAATTATAGAAGTGCAATACCAGTATATTTGTGCCAGTTACATTGAAAACCTAGATAAAGTGGACAAACTTCTAGGGATTTAATGCTAAAAATCATCAAAAACATTTAAAATATCATTCAAAATTATATATTACTCAACATTCACACACACACATACAAATTATCAAAAGTTCAAATATCTTTGTAAACATTTTCAAGATAAGGGTAACTATTGTCCTATATGAATGTTAGAGCAAAAAATTAGATAGATGACTAACCAATTGATTTTACAGGTTGTTTTTTTTTAACCAAAGCCATGAGACCAAAAGAGACAAAAATTGAACAAAAGAAAATGTATGATTTTTTTTCAACTCTAAGCAAATAAACAAATTCAAGAAATAAAGTAATAAAATTCAACAAGATTACTAGATACATGATCAACAATAAAATTCCATTATTCTTCTATAGAAGAACAACAACCAATTAAAACTTACAGTAGAAAATTGTTACATGTCATAATAACAACAGAAACTAATGAGTTTAGGAATATCATGACAAAAAGTGGTGCAAGAATTTTCTGAAGACAGTCTACAAAGATTTATAAAAACACAGAAAATCTTTGAACTCTACACCTATGCTATTGTGAGGATGAAAGATTCAGCTCTATATAGATACTGATTTCTTTTACATCACACTATATGTCCAAATTTCCAACATAATTTCTCTCTTTCTTTGTTTTGGGAGACAGAGTCTCCCTCTGTCACCCAGGCTGGAGTGCAGTGGCTCGATCTCGGCTCACTGCAACCTCCGCCTCCCAGGTTCAGGCAATTCTCCGGTCTCAGCTTCCCAAGTGGCTGGGATCACAAGCCTGTGCCAGTACACCTAGCTAATTTTTTGTATTTTTAGTAGAGGCAGGGTTTCACCATGTTGGCCAACCTAGTCTTGAACTCCTGACCTCAGGTGATCTGCCAGCCTCAGCCTCTGAAATTGCTGAGATTACAGGCATGAGCCACCACTCCCGGCTATCCTAACATAATTTCTGTGATACTTCACAAGCTAATTGTAAACCTAATTGGAATAATAATTATGTAAATACAATCAAGGCAATTATTTTAAAGCATGAGTTTGGGTTGACGTAAAATGATACATCATATAAAAATGAAGTATAAAAATGAAGATATGAAACTTTATAGCCATAGAGTGTTAGAGAATAACTATAAGAATAAAATGCTGCCAAGATTGCTTTTGCTATCAAATATGGAGTGTATATTTCATGAATATTCATAAACAATCACTCATAGGCATATTTGTAATCTATATTCATATTAATATCTATAGCATCTCTATCATATACTCTGACAACTTGCCCTGTTTCACTTATTAAAAAATACTGCCCTCTCTGTTTTTCTGTACCCAGAGTTCTATTTCATTCTTTTTGATGACAGTGTAATATTTAATCTCATTATACAACTTTATAATAAATAATTTCATTACTTATGTTCAATTATGTTATTTCAGTGAAAAACCTTGTTCACAACCTTTCCATTCACATTAGGATATGAACGAGAAAAATTCCCTGGAGTGGAACTTCTGGGTCAAAGTATATGCACATTAAAGTTATGACAGAGAGCATTACATTTTCTTTACGGAAGGTTATTTACAATCCTACTAGCAATATTTATAATAGTATCTATTTATCATCGGTCTGTTTTTTTGTTTTTGTTTTTGTTTTTGTTTTTGGCTTCTGGCTATTCAATTATGATAAGCAAACTGTGTATTTTAATGTTAGGTTCACCTGTATGTTTTGTTCAAAATATCTACAATTTAATTCAAGAAGGGTATTAGGCGTATGCCCTTTATTAAGCAGCAAAGTAGTTCCTACAAAAGGTTGTTAAATAGTGTCTACTTTTTCCACTTCTATGAAACTCTATCACACTTATGTGCTAAAGAGTCTTATAGTTTTGGGTTATACCATAAACCTGACTTGTTTTCTAGTACCAAACATTTATATTGTCAAGTTTCATTTCATATATTTTAATAACAGATAGGTCTATAATAGCCTCTTTATTCCCACATTCATTACCAGATTTCTTTCAAAGTACATTTTACATGGATGTGTGTGTGTGTGTGTGTGTGTGTGTGCGCGTGTGTGACTGCTTTTTTTTTAAATTTTATTATTTTATTGTTTTTGATCTGAATTTTCGCTTTTGTCACCAGGCTGGAGTGCAGTGGCAGATCTCAGCTCACTGCAGCCTCTGCCTCCCAGGTTCAAGCGATTCTCCTGTCTTAGCTTCCCAAGGAGCTGTGATTACAGGCGCCTGCCACCAAGCCTGGCTAAATTTTTGGATTTTCAGAGAGATGGGGTTTCGCCATGTTGGCCAGACTGGTCTCAACCTCAGGTCATCCACCCGCCTCGGTCTCCCAAAGTGCTGGGATTACAGGCGTGAGCTACCGCGCCCAGCCGTGACTGTTTTATAAATAATTGACATAATCATATTGCTCTTTCTGCCTAAAAAAAGCATGCCTCTCAATTTCCTCAAGATGTCTTTAGTGCACTTCAGTAGAGTTTTACATTTTTCCTGCTATGGGTATTGAAATTTGTGTTCACTTTATCCTGAGGTATATGTTTAGCAATGCAAATGTCATAACTATGCATAATATTTTCTAAATTATTAAAATTTTCAGAAAGGAAACCTATGGATTTAAACATTAATTGTATAACCAGTTACATAACTGGATTCTCATTTAGTTTCTAATGGCTATTTGATGGCCTTGGATTCCATGTGTATAAAATCATATTTCTGACAAATAAAACTATGTTTAAATCTTATTTTCCAATATTTGTGCCTTTCATTTAATTCTATGTTGAAATTTATTTGTCCAGCACTTCTATAAAAATGTTAAATATTATAAAGAAAGTAGATACTTTTTTTCTTATTGCTGAATTGATGGAAATATTCCAGTGTTTGACTATTAAAAAATAATGCTGGCTTTAGGAATAAATGTATAAACACAAACATACACACTAGTAAAGGAAGCATACATTGTTTATATTTCATATGTTTGTTAATGAAGGAGTGTTGAATTTATCCAAAAGAACAAACTGTTTAAAAGTACCAGGCAGAAGCTATTGAATTATCTTTCAAAAACAGAAAGAAAGTGAGTTTGGCTGGAGGGCAGGACAAGTACAAGGCTGGTAAAAACTGAAAAAAGGAAGTCATACGCAAAATCTTTTAAAGGTTTACTAACTAGGGTTATGATTTTACCTGTTTTCAAGCATTTGGAGGGTTTCAAATACAAGAGTGATATAACCACCTAATGTACAAAAAAAAAAAAAAAAATCACTCTGCTTGAGAAAATGATAATGGTGGTGATGGGTTTATGCGAGAACAAAAGCAAGGAGACCGCTGACTGGTGACTCCAATAATGCAGGCTACATATGAATGGATTGGACTAGGTAGTAATAGTGGAGATGGATACATTGAATAGACTGGGTCGTATTTTAATGGGAGAGCTTACTGAATTTGATGATGCAATCAATGTAGAAGGTGAGAAAAGTCAGTCAAGAAAACTTGGAATTTTGGCTAACACAATTGAGTGGATTTTAGTGCCTTTTACTGAGATGAGTAAAATGGTCGAAGTAACAGCTTTGAGATTTATGAATTTGAGATTTCTCATTTCCATCTTAATAAGACTAAGATGCCAAATAGACTGTCCCAGAACATGACAAGTAGAAGGTTGATATAGTTGTCTAGGCTATGAGAGGGTGATCAGAATGGGAAATAAGACTTTGGAAGATAATTGTTCATAAATAGAATTTCAAGCCGTAAGATAGGGTAAAGCTGCCTAGAAATGCACATAAAAAAGAAAAAGAAATTCAGGGAAGATTCTTGAAACAGTAAAATTGTACAGGTTGATAAGAGGGAATAGGAAAGGAAACTGAAATGTAGCCAGTGATGGTTAAGTAGGAGAATTATGACTGAAAAGAAATACATTTTCAAGAAAGAAAATTGAGAACTTGATTTCACTTCAGAACAGATAAACTTGTCCTGAACCATCACTTTTGCTGAGGAAACCAGGAAAGGCATACAAAAACAAAAGCAAACAAGGCATTGGAGAGCTCTTGAGACACTAGATCTAATGAGTTAAAGTTACAGAAAGAAAAAGCTGCAGAGAGGCAAGCTAGCATTCTGTGTGTTACCTTACCCTTCAGGGAATTTGTTGATTTTGGAATGGGTCATGAGTCAGAGGGACAAGGCTAAGAGAGAAAAAAGCCAGCAGAGCATGTGAAAATCTCTTGAAACTGGTGAGATGAAAATTGGAGTTTGGAATTCCCAGTTTGCTGGAAGTTTGAGGGTGAATAGATTGGTGAGTAGAGATGAACAACAAATTGAACACTATTCTTGTATATCCCCCATCAGGACATTTAAAACATTCTGAAAATTTGCAGAAGAGGTGACTAACATGCTAAAAGCAGAAAGATGTTGAAAAACAGAATACAGATTTTGGCAAGCTCACAGTGTTAAAATTTAAAATAATCTTGTCAATTTTTGCAAAAAAGCAAGTAGAGATATTGATAGGCATTGCATTGAATCTGCAGATCAATTTGAGGAGTATTACCATCTTCTATTAAGATTTCTTGGCTGGGCATAGTGGCTCACGCCTGTAATCCAAGTACTTTGGGAGGCTGAGGCGGGTGGATCACCTGAGGTCAGGAGTTCGAGAACAGCTTGGTCAACTTGGTGAAACCTTGTTTCTACTAAAAATACAAAAATTAGCTGTGCGCGGTCGTGGGTACCTGTAATCCCAGCTACTTGGGAGGCTGAGGCAGAACAATTGCATGAACCCAGGAGATGAAGGTTGCAGTGAGCTGCTGAGATCATGCCATTGTACTCTAGCCTGGACAACAAGAGTAAAAATTTGTCTCAAAAAATAAAAATTTGAAAGAAACTTATCTTTCTTATCTATAAGCATGGGATGTTTTTCCTTTTTTGATCTTATTAAGTTTTTTAAATAATGTAAAATTTTGGCATACAATTCTTTCACTTATGTTGATTTTATTTCTAAGTTTTTATTTTAGTTTTATTATAAATGAGGATGTTTCTTTAATTTTGTTCTCAGATTTTTCACTGCTAGCATGTAGAAATACAATTGATTTTGGTCATCTTGTATCATATAATCTTACTATCCTCCTTTATTAGGGGTAGTAGTAGTGTGTGTGTGTGTCTGTGTGATTTCTTAGAAGTTTCTTTATACCAAACGATGCCATCTGTCAATAAAAACAGTGCTATGGTTTGAATGTCCCCTCCAAGATTAATATTGAAATTTCATTGCCATTGAGATATTGACAGGTGGGTCCTTTAAGAAGGGATTAGATCATGAGGGCAGCCTTGATGAATGAATTAATGTCATTACTGTTATCAGGGAGGGGGTTAGTTATTACAAAAGTGAGTTCATAAGAAAAAGGATGAGTTTGGCCCTCTTTCTCTTTCTGTCTCATGCATTCAGTAGCTCTTCCATCTTCTGTCATGGGGATGACACAGCAATACTGCCCTCACTAGATGACAGATGCTGGTTCCGTGCCTCTGGACTTCCCAGCCTCCAAAATTGTGAGTCAGATACATTTCTTTTCTTTATAAATTTCTCAGACTCAGATGTTGTAGCAACACAAAGCAAACTAAGACAGATTGTTTTACTTCTTCTTTTCCAATGTGTATGCTTTTTATTTATTTTCTTGCTTAATATCTCTGGCTACAGTCACTTAGTGCAGTGTTGAATAGAAGCAGCCAGTATGGACATTCTTGTTTTGTTCTTGATTTTATAATAATATATACAATTTTCCCAATTAAGTATTATAATATTTGTGGGGTTTTTTTCATATGCCTTTTATCCACTTCAGGAAGTTTCTTTCTATTCTTAAGTTGTTGAGTATTATTATCATGAAAGTGTATCAGATTTTGTGAATACTTCTCCTATATCTACTATGATGATAATGTAATTTTTTGTCCTTTATTTTATTATCATGGTATATCACTTTCACTGATTTTCAGATATTAAACCAGTCTTATCTCACTTGGTCATGGTGTATAATCTCTTTTTGTATATTTCTGGAGTCAAGTTGCTATATTTTATTGATAATTTTTGCATCTATGTTCATAAGTCATATTGGTCTATAGTTCTCCTTTCTAGTGGTACTTTTGCCTGACTTGAGAATCAGGCTAACACTAGCCTTATAGAATAAAGAAAAAGTTTTCCCTCTCTCCTGTTTTTTTTGGAAGAGTTTGTGAAGTATAGGTATTAATATTTTAAGTATTTGTAGATTATAGTAAAGCCTGAATTGTGGGGTGTGTGTGTGCGTATGTGTGTGTGTGTGTGTGTGTGTGAAGTTTTTAAATCCCAAGAGAACTATTGTACAGCAAGAATACTACAATTAATGATAGTGCATTATATTCTTGAAAAATCTAAAAAGAATGTTGTGTGCAATTATCATAAAAATGATTACTATGTGAGGTAATGTACTTATTAATTAGCTAGGTTTAACCACTCCACAGTTATATATACTTTAAAAAAAAGTTGTAAATAATTAAAAAACAATGTTATTTGCCAATTTAAAAATAAATAAATTTTAAAATAAATTACTAATTTACTCTAATTACTAGTTATAAGTCTTTTCAGATTTTGTATTTCTTCTTGTATCAGTTTTGGTAGTTTGTGTCCTCCTAGGAATTTAACTATTTTATCTAAGTTATCAAATTTGTTGACTTACAGTATTATCTTATAATCCTTTTTGCTTCTTTAAATTAGGTCACGGTGTTGAAGATGTATAAATTTTGTTGAGAGCCTGACAAGGAAGAGGATCCCACATACACTCCAGTTTTCAGTTGGAATTCTTAGTGAGTAAACAAGAGAATACTCAGGCTTACACAAATGCCAACTCACATTCAAGACAATTCAGTATGGTTGCATGTTAAAAATGTTTGTCAGCATCCAAAGAGAAGATAGGATAAAGATAAATTTTACTTTATTAAAAATTACTCTGGAAAGATAAATCATGCAAAGCATCTACACTTTTTAAGAGTTTTAAGAAATTGAAAAAAATTACTAAGTCTAAGAAATATATCTGAAAGAAAAGCAGACAATGGTAACAAACATATAAATAGCCCCGTTTTTGGTATTAATCTGTCTGGGATTTTAAAGTGAATATGATAAGATATTCAAGAAAATATGTGACATTTGAATAGTTTTACCACAGAGATAGAATCTATTTTAAAATTCCAATTCCAATTCTAGAACAGAAAAATCAAACAATGGATATTAAGATATCAACAACTTAATGTAAGTGTTTACCATGGCAAGACAAGAGTGTTAGAATTAATGAACTAGAAGACAGACCAGCAGAAAATATTCAGGCTGTAGCTTAAAGAATAAAACTATGGAAAATACTGATAAGAATAGAAATTCATGTATATATATATATACACACACACACACACAGACATATATATATATGTGTGTGTGTGTATATATATATAAAACATTCCAAAAGAGAAGAAAAGAGCAGAATCAGCAGAAGCAAGATTTTATGTAGTATTGACCAATCATTTTCAAAAATAATTGAAAGGCATTGAGGCACATATTCAAGAAGTCTTATGAAATCCAAGCAGAATAAATTCAAAGTAAAAGATCTAGGCACACTATAGGAAAACAGCTAAAGCAGAAAACAGAGAAAATCTTAGAAGTATTCAGAAGAAAACACACATACACACACACACACACGCACAAAACACATCCCCCACTAACCACAAAGGAAAGATTGATAAGTTGGTTTACATTAAAACAAAAGTATTCATTAAAAGACAGCATTAAGGGAATGCAAATGGGAACCACTGAGTAGGAGAAAATAATTGCAATTCATTGATTTCATAAAGGATTCACATGCAGAATATATAATTCCTGAAGTCTATAAGAAAAATTGAAACAGTCATATGATTAAAAGTGAACAAAAACCTGATAGGGACTTTAAAACAGAGGACACTTAAGTGAAAATTAACAATTTTTAAAGAGTACAAAACATAATTTGTCATCAGGAATTGCAAATTTAAACTACAATAAAATGACTGCATCAATCAATCAATCAGTGACTGAAAACAGCCACTGATGGAGAAGACGTAGATCAAGCAGAACTCTCATACTCTCTGAATACTGTAAATTGACATAGCCAGTCTGAAAAACTGTTTGGCAGTATCTAATAAAGATTAACATATGCATATCATGTGACCTGACTTTCTACTCCTAGGCATATACCCAGTAGAAATGCACACATATTTGTACCAAAAGACAAGTACAAAAATGTGCACAGAAGATTCTTCTCACTAGCCACAAACTGTAAAGAAACCAAATAACCATCAACCAAGGAATATGCAAATTGTATTATACTCATATAAGGGAATACTATACAGTCCTGTAAAATAATAAACTATTTCTACATAGGGGCCACGGGCAAATCTCACAAACCCAAACTTGAGGGAATTAATTGAAATACAACAGAGTTGTGTTATTTCATTTATATAAAGTTAAACATTATGCAAAATTTCAGCAGGAATTAGTGATTACGAGAGAGAGGTCCAGGATTAGGTTTCTGTGCTTCTGAAAATATTTTATATCTCAATATCTTGATCTATGTGATAATTATGTGGGTATGTTCAATTTGTAAAAATGTATGTTGCTCTGTATATATTTACAACATGGAGTTTTCTGCAGGTGTATATTGTATACTTTATTAAATATTTTAATAACAGTTACAGAAGTTTCAACTATGTATTGCAAATATTGCTACTAGCGAAGCAACATAGCAACATTTAAATGGTGATTTATATTAGCATCAATTTTTGATATCACTGAGCCATTTGAAAGAAGTAGTGAGAATGGATACGCTTTTGGAATAAACTGAGGACAGATGTGATTCTGAAATTAGGTAAAGTGATGTAACTGGATATGAAGGAAGTCAACTGTAAATGGAATAGAAGCATCCACAGAGTGCATGGAATTATCAACTAAAGACAGTTAACTAAGGCTCAAGATATGGGGAAGGCATCCTTAAGGAGATGATGTGTAACTTTAGTCTTGAAGATTAAGTAAGATTTAGGAAACAGAGGAAGTAAGAAGGTAGGATAGGCAAGGTAGGCATTTCGGGTTTCATGAGTTGAGGCAAGCAATTGTCTCTACTATAAACAGTTGGTATTGATACATTATTAAGTGAGAATTAAGTAAGCCACGAGCAATAGAGAATGTTAAAAGTAAGGTTTAGAACGTTGGTCCTGTTCAGTTGATTGTTGAGAGCTACTAACTGTTTATTAGTAGTGGAAAGTCACCATCAGGTCTGCCTTTTAAATATACTCTGCAGAATTGAAGGGGAGGTCAGATAAAAATAAGATGTGGGGACCCATTATTACATTTTTTCCTTAAGTTTTACTGCAAGTAATATAGAGAAGTCATAAGAGATAAAAACAGCATCCAACTCTTGAATTAAAAAAAAAAGATGATCTTGCTCAGAGTGACTATGTGACTGTTTTTTTTTTCTGACATTTGCCAGAGGTTGCAGTTTGCACTGATATATCTAGTTTTCTATTTGTCCAGTGGCATGTATCTGCAAATTGTATGTGACCATCAGCATCTAACACATCAGGTACTGAATAATTATATTGTTGATTTGTTGTGGTTGCTGCACAGGATTGAGAGTATGGCATGGATCCATGTAATTGTTATTTTTTTTCCTTTCCTCTGTGTGAAATTAATTGGACTATGTGGAAATTCAATTCTCAACTTGGTCTGAGAGAACCCTTTTTATTGTCGCTGCAGGAATCTCATTTTAAGCTTTTTAAACATACTTTCATGACCTTGATGTGATTATCATTATCCTAATCATTATTATTATCCCTTATTAAGTTTTTGGAATACAAGGGCATACCATCTCAAGACACAAAGTTTTTAAATAACCTTTACTATTTATTAACTGTAATAATTGCAGTAAATTCTGAATTATGATGCTCTTTATATTGTCTGGGTTAAAATGCTTAGGTGCTTTGGTTAGTAGTTGTCTTCATTTATACAGAGATGCACTGATAACCTTAAGCCACCAAAAAGCAACAACAAACAATACTAATAGCTAAGTTGAGAAATATGTATAATCTATCATGCTTAACAGGTCTTAAAGAATACATTTTCTTCAGCTTAAAACACGTTTATAGTTTAAACGGCTAATATATTGTACAAATAAAAAAATAAAGCAATATCAGCAAGATCATACAGAAATTACATGTATATATAGATATATACATATATTTAAAATATCTTCTTTTTAGTCTTTCTGACCCAGGATCTCTCTTTTCAGTTCCAGACTGCATGTTGCCACAAACAGAATTTCTCTGAGGCCCAATTCTGGACCTGTGTTCTCCCATAGCTGAAACATTTCCAGTAGATCCATTTTGCCCACCAGAAATGCCTTGGCATTACAAGCCCTTTACTTGTATCAGTAAGGTGGTCACACAGTTACTCTTGGCCAAGAACTACTCTAGGGGCTGCGGATCTAGCAGTGAAAAAAAAAAGGAGGTGAATGGAAAGAGTGTATATGTTATGGCATAGAAAGACAGCAACCATTAAGAAAAAAATACTGTTAGTCCAATGAAGCCTATAGGATAGGCTAATGTTTTATAATAACATAGGAAGTAATTTAAATAGATAGTCAAGGAAGTATCTCTGAGCAGAGAACATTTGAGTAGTATTTGAAACTGTAAAAAAAATCAGTCATGCAATAATGTAGATAAATATCATTTCAAAAAGAAGAAACAACAAAGACACTGATATGGGATGACTTTACTACATTAAAAAAACAAAAAAACAAAAAAAACACCAGATTGTTCTCACCCATTCTCACCCAAACGTAGCTGTTCAGACATCAATTCTTCTTTCACAGAATACCCCAACTTCCAACTGAAAGGTACTTCTCACCCTTCTCTAAATGTGTGTGTGTGTGTGTGTGTTTCCTCTACGGAGTTTACTAATGAGCATCTTCCATTATGGTACAATGACGCCTGTCTCCCGCACTGGGAAGTTCTCTCTGTTTTTACAATTCAATGGAACCTGATACCAATCAGAAAAAAACATACAGTGCCTCTAGCAAGTGTTTGGACTGAATTCTGTGTCAGGATCCTCAGATTAGTGAGCTTGAATGAAAGTCCCTCCCACTCCAAAAGAAAATAGTGTAGCACTGAAGAATAAGAATGTGGACTCTTCCATGGTTCTTCCAATGTTAAGATTGTGCCCATGGCTCACTTGAGAGAGTCCACTAAGCAGAACAAGCAGGTGAAGGCATGTCAAACCTGCATTCTGGAAGTAGGGGATGCAGCAGAGCAGAGCTAATCAGTGAATATGATCGAAGTAAAAAATCTTCTCATTGCTATGATTTTCCAGAGCCTATGAATGGTAAGGATTGCATTTAAGGAAAGGTGGTATATTAAGATCCTTAATAGTCACATGCTGTTTATAATGTGTTGTTTCTTGTGTCTTTAAGTACATGTAACCTATTTCTGTCACTTTATTTTGGAATAAATAAAATAAGGTAATGTTAGATTATAATTTTTCCCAGATGTGCTTGGAGGTCTTAACTGAAGAGAGTTCACCCAAATTGTGACTCATGGCTCCATGGTAAGGGCAGTAAATGATCACAAGAGGTGGAGTGTTTCCTTTTCCTAAGCAT
>NW_012105365.1:2312537-2411750 GCF_000951045.1 Mandrillus leucophaeus
ACATATATTTAAAATATCTTCTTTTTAGTCTTTCTGACCCAGGATCTCTCTTTTCAGTTCCAGACTGCATGTTGCCACAAACAGAATTTCTCTGAGGCCCAATTCTGGACCTGTGTTCTCCCATAGCTGAAACATTTCCAGTAGATCCATTTTGCCCACCAGAAATGCCTTGGCATTACAAGCCCTTTACTTGTATCAGTAAGGTGGTCACACAGTTACTCTTGGCCAAGAACTACTCTAGGGGCTGCGGATCTAGCAGTGAAAAAAAAAAAGGAGGTGAATGGAAAGAGTGTATATGTTATGGCATAGAAAGACAGCAACCATTAAGAAAAAAATACTGTTAGTCCAATGAAGCCTATAGGATAGGCTAATGTTTTATAATAACATAGGAAGTAATTTAAATAGATAGTCAAGGAAGTATCTCTGAGCAGAGAACATTTGAGTAGTATTTGAAACTGTAAAAAAAATCAGTCATGCAATAATGTAGATAAATATCATTTCAAAAAGAAGAAACAACAAAGACACTGATATGGGATGACTTTACTA
This sequence comes from Mandrillus leucophaeus, assembly GCF_000951045.1. NCBI lineage: Eukaryota > Metazoa > Chordata > Mammalia > Primates > Cercopithecidae > Mandrillus > Mandrillus leucophaeus. The sequence continues at coordinate 2,313,084 of NW_012105365.1, forward strand.
CATTAAAAAAACAAAAAAACAAAAAAAACACCAGATTGTTCTCACCCATTCTCACCCAAACGTAGCTGTTCAGACATCAATTCTTCTTTCACAGAATACCCCAACTTCCAACTGAAAGGTACTTCTCACCCTTCTCTAAATGTGTGTGTGTGTGTGTGTGTTTCCTCTACGGAGTTTACTAATGAGCATCTTCCATTATGGTACAATGACGCCTGTCTCCCGCACTGGGAAGTTCTCTCTGTTTTTACAATTCAATGGAACCTGATACCAATCAGAAAAAAACATACAGTGCCTCTAGCAAGTGTTTGGACTGAATTCTGTGTCAGGATCCTCAGATTAGTGAGCTTGAATGAAAGTCCCTCCCACTCCAAAAGAAAATAGTGTAGCACTGAAGAATAAGAATGTGGACTCTTCCATGGTTCTTCCAATGTTAAGATTGTGCCCATGGCTCACTTGAGAGAGTCCACTAAGCAGAACAAGCAGGTGAAGGCATGTCAAACCTGCATTCTGGAAGTAGGGGATGCAGCAGAGCAGAGCTAATCAGTGAATATGATCGAAGTAAAAAATCTTCTCATTGCTATGATTTTCCAGAGCCTATGAATGGTAAGGATTGCATTTAAGGAAAGGTGGTATATTAAGATCCTTAATAGTCACATGCTGTTTATAATGTGTTGTTTCTTGTGTCTTTAAGTACATGTAACCTATTTCTGTCACTTTATTTTGGAATAAATAAAATAAGGTAATGTTAGATTATAATTTTTCCCAGATGTGCTTGGAGGTCTTAACTGAAGAGAGTTCACCCAAATTGTGACTCATGGCTCCATGGTAAGGGCAGTAAATGATCACAAGAGGTGGAGTGTTTCCTTTTCCTAAGCATGTGCCATTTTCTTACACCATTCATTTATTTTATTTGATAAATAATGAGGGCTCCCTATGTGCCAAAGTCTTTAATATTTTCCAGAGATACAATGGTGAGCAAAACTGCTGTCTTTGTTTTAGATGACAAAGATATTTAAGAATGTGATTTCATGTCTCATTATAATTCTCTTTATTACCCGTTCATTCATTCATTTGGCAAAAAACAAAACAAAACAAAACAAAAAACAATAAATAGTTTGAGAAGGTCTGAATAACGAAAAAGGAAGAGCCAGAGTGAATGTAAACCTGCATTCAGATGCTGTGAAAAAAATCCTAGGGAGAGTTGCAGTCTTGAAGAACTGCAGATTGTTGGCTAAAGGAAAAGCTGAGCTAATCTTTGACAATGCAATAAAATTTTGGGTCAGAAACAAGGACAGCTGTCCTGAACTATATTTTGGCTCAGGAAGGCCACAGAAGAAGAGAAATCTAATCACACATAAATACCCTAGAACCCTAGATTCTTAGGCGCTTTATTGACACTCCTGTTGGATGTACGTCTTAACACTCAGAGAAAATTTACTTAGGGAAAATGATTTGTAATCAAAGAATGACACATTTGGGTAATTTGTTTAGTGTGCAGAAAGATAACTTCCAACAAAGTTATGGAGCTTTGTGCTTTATTTCTAGGTTTCTGTCTTCATGAGTTAGTGTAATTCCACTGTCATTTTAAGTAGAGAAATATCCAAAAAACAAAACAAAACAAAAAACTACACAGCACTTGACCTGAAAAGCTAAGTCTCTTTATGACTAAACAGTTTATGATATTACCCTTTGTCAATACAATTGAGATACTTCATATGGCATGTATATTTCAATACTGTTTTCTATTAACTACCTCAGCTTGAGAATGCAGAGTATGCGTTGTTACAAATTATAATTTCTTGATCTTTATGTATAGAGATCTAAGTATAAGAAATCCTCATGGAAAACAATTCATATGGTTAGGGGACAGGTTGAACACTTGCTGAAGGCAAGAAGTAGAGGGAAGTGGGGGATAGTTGTGAGAAGGCTTGATTGCAGTTGCTGCAAGCCTGACCCTGGATGAGGGAAGGATTCGTCTGGGCATCGGTGAGTCTGGGGATGCCACAGGAGCTGTTGCATCTTTTATATGAGGACATTTCCCGTTTTTAGTGGCATCCCTGATTATTTGGGGCTCCTGAATGTTTCAGAGGGATGTGATTCTTAGGGCTGCCCCCATTGCGATTCTGTCATTTCTCATTACATGTAAAGACAAAACATCAGCTCTTATTTTATGGTCTTCTAAGTAAGTCATATCATCCTGCGGTAAGCAGTTGTGGTTTTGATGGCAGAAGTTTCTCTTTGAAAAATGTTATTGGTATTTTAACTGGAATCAGGTAGTTGAGATATTGGTCTCCATCATTGCCTCATTTTCTGGGAGTACTTACTTCACTTGCACTTCAACATGTAACCCAAATGCTAACATGTGCTCCTGTTCTGCAACTGGTGGAGTTTGCATTTATTTCCAAATTTACTACAAAATTATCCAAATTCTTGCATAATTTATACATAGTTACCTGCTTTGCTGAAGTCTCTGATGGAAAATTTCAGATGCCTTACCACTCATAGACTTGCTATAGATAAGATAGTAATACTGATATCTTATGTTTGAATAGGATTTTATGATCTGCAAAGCTTTTCTGTATTATTTTTCATCAGATACATAAAAATCCAGAGAGAAGAAGATATTAGTGTACTCATTTTGCAGATACGAAGCTAAGGCTCAGAAATATTGTGTTCACAGTAACATAAATTCTTAAAATTACTCAAAATGACTCTGAATTCTCACTATTTACATGTGCTATACCTTCATCCTAATGTGGGCAGACCACATCAGATCCCTAATTACAATATAACAAGCTGTATACTTCTCCATTTAGAGATCAAAAGGAGGACATCTATGCCTACACCCCTCAACTACCCAGTTGCAGTATGTCATGAGGAGTCCAAGATTTCACGGATCCCCCTACTCCAACCGTACCCGACCCAGGCAGAAGGCCGAGGCGTGGCCAGCACACTGTTATCAGATTAGTCACAGGTAAATGCTGACACCTGGACCAGGAATTCTGCATTGTTGCCTCCAGCAAGCAGTTTAAATGCAAGTTTGGCAAGTCTTTTAAAATTCATTTTTAAAAATTAAATACTTATGGATCACCTACAAAGTCCCGGGAACTATGCTAGGTGCTACCGAGCTGTAAACAAGAGGATGTGGCCTCCATCCTGGAGGGGCCTACAGTTTAGGAAGTGAGGCCAACATGTTAGCTTTGAAAATGGGTGCTAGCTTGGCATTACTCCAGTGAGGACAGCAAGACAGTCAGAGGCACAAAGACAGCAAAAGTAAGAGCAAAGATTAATGAGAGTAATAAGCAGTTGAAATTTTATGCCATTGGATCTACAAATTTGCTGCTACAAGTATTGCTGCTGTGGCTAGATGCTGTTGAATTCCCAAAGCCTGTGTACTCTCTCTTCTTAAAGTTTAAAATGTGAGATTTTATTTTCATACTAAGAAATAAAGCTTAAGGAGGCCAATATGGCATACATTTCAGATCCCCAAGAAACCTGATATAACCTAACTTTAATTTCAGAGCTGAGGTTTTTTTATGATAAAATTAGACTACCTAGAAAACAAATTCAGAATTGACTGAGTTCAAACAGGTAAAGTTCACAGCAACCTCCTCCTGATTGATGTTAAAGAAATGCCAATGGTTCAGGAAGAAGAAATAAAACTGAAAATGGAAATGCATCATTAGGTTTTTTAACAAGAGCCTGGTGGGACTTGCCACATTTAATTTTAAGTGACAAGTACTGAAGGACAGTTTTTCACCTAGAACCTTCTTCCTGACAGGCTCCATAGGGCAAAAGCAAAGATGCACGGGTCTCCTGCAGAGCAGTGCTTCATCAGCCTCATCTCCAGATCTCCACTTGCTCTTGACCCCATACTTCTCAGCATCTTTTTGAGCTTTGGGCCATGAAGGAATTTCAGTGCCTGGGTATTGAGTAGGGGAAGTATTCCCTTAGACACTAGGCAGAAGCATTGCAAGACAATATTTGAGCCAGAAGAGTACATTCCTTTGGAGCTCAGATACTTGCCTGTGGGTATCTTTAACTTAGAAAGTTTTCCAAAAAGTCAGACCTATTGATTCTAAGACTCAGTGAGCTTAGAATTTTCCCCTATAAATGAAGAATTCAAAGCAAATTGGTGGAAAACACATCTCAAAATAGAAGTGTCATGATTTCTATTTCTTTGTATTTCAATTTTGTAATGTAGCAGTAATGTGGGAGTCAGGGGCAAAGGCGTCCAGGGTATCAGAGCTACTTCTCTAGGGCATCAAGGACTATAATAGGGCTTTATCATTGTTACTTTTTGGTTCATACAATGCAGTGTTTTTTATCACATTAAATTTTCAAAGTAAGAACCCACATCTATCATCTCTCTCTCTCTCTCTCATCATCTATCCATCTATTTGTCTATCTCTATGTTGATATATCTTACATCAAGTTGGTGTAAGGAATGTATTCATTTCAATATGAAGAATATAATAGAAACTTCTGGCTGAACATGGAATCAGACAAACTTTGTCAAAAGATTCTGATTTTTTTTTTTTTTGAAACGAAGTCTCACTTTGTAACCGAGGCTGGAGTGCAGTGGCACAAATCTTGGCTTACTGCAAACTTCACCTCCTGGGTGCAAGCAATTCTCCTTGCAATTCTTTCTCAGCCTCCTGAGCAGCTGGGATTACAGCATGAGCCACCACACCAGGCTAATTTTTGTATTTTTAGTAGAGAAGGGGTTTCGCCATGTTGGCCAGGCTGGTCTTGAAGTCCTGACCTCAGGTGATCCGCCCACTCGTCCTCCCAAAGTGCTAGGATTACAGTCTCACTGTGCCCAGCCTCTCTCTGAAATTTTAAGTGTACTGAAATCTATAGGATTAAACAGGAGGAGCCAGCCTAAGACATACAGAAGAAAATAAGACCTCAGAGGTAAGCTTCACCATAAGGGAGGAAGAGTCTGGATTTGTGCTCAACATTCTATACCAGCTATGTGTTAGGCCAGAGGTAGTTTGGGCTCTACCTTGCAAGTACCCAGTGATGTCATCCTAGATGACATCTTGAGAAAACAGCTCTATGTGTGTGTGTGCACACACACATACTTGTGTACACCTATACATGTGTGGATGAAAGCTGTGATAGTTGGGGTTCAGGTAATTTTTGCTGTAGGATGTTACTGCCTGAGTTTGACACTAGAGTTACTCACAGAGTCCTGGGAGAGTCCGCAGAGATGCACATCATCACCGTGGCGGCAGTAAGAGGGCACCGGGACTGCAGTGAAGCTGTGCTATGCATGGGGCTTTGTGTCAACCTATAATGGTTTACTCAGTAACCCGGGATTCCAATTTGGTTATGGTGGCCCTGGAAGTAATCAAGACCAACAGACCAGGAGGTCACTGTTGCATCAACTGGCTTTGAAGAATATCCTTGAAATCCCCATCTCTCAGCAGGTAGTTTTCAGTACAAAGGAGGAATGAAACTGATCTTTGTAAAGAACCTTGGGGAACCATGGGAGAATTTGCAAAGAGCAACTGCAGAGGGAAAAGAGTGTACCTCCCATTGACCTGGGAAATACTGTCATCTGATCATGTTGTGAATTTGTGCTGTGTTACAGATTGACATCTGAGGCTATGGCAGTTCCTCTATGCTATGGACTGAATGTTTGTGTGCCCCCACCCCCACATTCACATATTGAAGCCCTAATCACACATGTGATAGTATTTGGAGAGGGGCCTTTGGGAGATGATTAGGGTTAAATGATGTCATGAGGGTGGGGCCCTCATGTAGCATCTGTAAAAGAGAGACACCAGAGAGTTTGTTCTCTCTCTATCTTTCTGTGGGTGTGTACAAAGAGGTCATTTGAGCAGTGAGATAGCAGTGCCTGCCTACAAGCCAAGAGAAGAGATCCCAGAATAAAACCTACTTTTCTGGAACTTTGATCTTGGACTTCTCGGCCTCTAGAACGGTAAGAAATAAATTTCTGTTGTTTAAGCTACCTGGTGTATAGTATTTTGTTATAGCAGCATGAACTGACTAAAACACTCTAGAAAAAAAAAGGCAAATCTTTACCTTATTTAGGCAAATAGAATTAATAAAACTAACTGCAAAGCACTCTAAACTTAGCTCTGAGTTTCTCTCTTTGTTTCTCTAGACAGTGGCTGACTACCAACTGTCCTTTTCATAAATTATTATAACTTGTTACAAAATTATACCAAATTTGAATGTTTTGAAATGTTCATGAGAAAAGTTTAGTCTATGTATATTTGGAAGCATGGTAAATTGATTATTGTCACTGATTTATAATGTGTAATACCCTTTGCTATAAATTTGTTTTGAAAATGACTTTATTATCATCATTGATTATCATTTTAAATTATTATTTACACTGTAAACACTAATGAGTAAAAATATAAAACTAAATGGTATTTTTATAGGTTTGGAGAAACTTTGGAATATATAAATGCTGATTTGTTTTTACAATCAGATCACAAGCAGCATCGGTGAATAAAACACAATATTAATGGGACCGTTGCTTACACCCTGTTTTAACATTCTGCTCTGCTTTTCTGAGTCTATAATATTTCATGTAATTAGTCAATCATTTATCAGTCTTGGCAAAGATTAATAATAACTGGAGACTCTGCTTACTCTGGGAATTGTTATTTATGTTCTGTATCTCTTGACTAATAGCTAATTCTAAACAAAAAAAAATTTAAACATTGCTGTTTTCTTTGAAATTTATTGTGATACATTCAACAGTGTAAGGGATGATCTGGGTATCATACGAGATATATTAAAAGGCAGAGGGAGGGAACAAAGGGTAAATGCTAAACTGACACCTCAGTAGAGGGAGTAATGGAATTCTAGCATTGTAGAAAGGAGATAGTGTAGAAGAGACTCAAGCATCAGGTGGTTTCGTCGCCATTAAGTATTATTCTCTGTCTCCCATTGAAGGGAGCATAATTGAAAGATGGGCCCAGCTGATGTGCTAGGAAATCCAGGGATATGTTTGATGAGAGGTCATGCCTCCCACCAGGTGCTCATAGCCAATGATTAAATACAACAGGGAATCTAGGCGAGGCCTTATTTTAGGAAATATAAGATTCCAATAATGAATGGCTTTGGCTCAAGTGCTCCCCATTAGCTTTGCTGAAACAGTCTCAGAGTTGCACAACTTCTCCTACACAACTTTCTTTGCTTTTATCTTTCTTTCATGGGAATTATACCTACATCTTTGACAAGTCTCCTGATCCCTTCTAACTCCCTCCTGGTGATTTTTCCTCACAGATGTTTTCTCTAAGAAATCGTTTATACATCTAATTACCAATCTGGCATCTGCTTCTCAGGTGACAAGCACAGGTGGAAAGACAGAAATCAAGAAAATAATTTTTAATAATAAGATTTTATGATCCTTGCAGATATTAATAATTTGGATAGTAAGTTGCCCAATTAGAAATTTTCTGCAAAATAATAAAGGCTAAATCTCCAGGATATATCAGGATGCTGTTTTATATATTCATAGCAGTGTGCAGTATGAAGAAGCATGTGTGTTTAGGGCCTGGTTACTCACGGCAGTTCAAGAAAGCAGGAGTTCTGTTCTTACCTTACGCTAAAGTCCATAGACTAAGCCAAAAGACAGGAAACAAATGAGTGAGTGAATCTATCTAAGGTGGCAGTGAGGGGCATGGCTTTTTCCTTTTTGAAAAATCCAAACTACAGGTTTTTCCTTCCCATTTTTATTATCTTGGCTTATATTGCTTTTAATTGAAAGAAATGCTTTAAAATATGCTTTTAAATTGGTATACTGCTTAATCAATCCATTAGCCAATACGACTACACCTCTATGTGTACCAAACACTTTTACAAAATGCTAACTACAACCTCTAAGGTAGAAACTACACTTATTACTCTCATTTAGATGAGGAAATGGAAGTTAACAAAGGTCTAGTAGTTTCCCAAGTATCCATAGCTGGTAAAAGATGGAGCTGGAATCTGAAATTAGACAGTATCAGTCTAAAGGTTTTGTTCTTTACTTAATAGCACTGCCTGTTAGGAGGCATACTTTCTAAGATATAAATGTGGAGGTCAAAAACAATTAGAATTTTCAACTATCACCTCTTAATTTATTTTAGTCATATTGTGTATAAATCATCTGAGACACTCATTATTATTTATAGCTTCCTGTAGCACCTGTAGTCTCGTTAGTCCCTAGAGATACTGAAGGGACACTTTTGTGAGGACAAATGTCTACCTGGCTAGGTCATTCAGTCTTAAAATCAGTAAGGACTTGACCTGAATATATATCTTTTAACTTGAATATCAGCTATTAGCATAGTATGCTAACTTACGTGACCTTCAGCAGGTTTTTATTTTGTCCAAAGTCATTCTTTTAAAAATAATACCCAAATGAACCAGAATGAAGAGAAAGCAAAATTACATGTTTGTGAAAGTACTGGACTAAAAAGCCAGAAACAACATCAAAATAGTCTCTCCACTAATCTAAAACTTGCTTTAGTTCAAACTATTTTTTTTTAAAAAAGAATCTCTATTTTTCTCCTGCCTTTATGCCTGGTTGAAAACGAGCCTATATGAAAAACAAAACAAAATGAAATAAAAACCATAATCTGTGTGTGTGTGTGTTCACAGAATTCTAAATAAAAAAGTAAAATATATGCATAAAAAAATGATAGAAACATTTTCGCATTAACTAAAATGTACCCAGACACTTAAAATGTACACACTTTCTTTGGGGGAAAATTTTAATATGAAAGTTCATTGCTTTTATTTCTTAATGGAAGTTAACAAATGTCAAGTAGTTTTCCAAGCATCCAAAAGCTCTAAATAATGAGTGTCTTAGATGATTTATACATTTTTGCCTTGATTTTTATTGTATTTCATACTCCTATTAATTTTTGTTTTATTAATCAAACTGTGGGAATGTCTACGTTTCATCAAAACAATGCACCACTTTCCTAGAAATCAGAGATGAAACCTAATTCTTACTGTTTCTCCCTCCTCTCTTGGTCTTCATTTTTACTCCACTCTTGTAGCATTGGTTCCCAGGCATAACAGTTCTGAAATGATGATTCAGGGCAACATTCTGACTAGAGTATGCCCCTCCCCCAGGGTAGGTCACATACTGCAAAGGGTACAGTGTAGTTGTGACATTCTAAGTGATCATTTCAGTGATTTTCTTTTTCTTTCCTTATTTCAAGAACAATAAAGTTTCTGTTGACAGGGAATTCAGGTGACGATATATGCTCATTTGTTAGGAACATAAAGCAAAAGAAAGCACTATAACCATAAGCGGTTTATCAATTATAAATATGTAATTTCATAGGTCAATTGAACATCACCAAGCACCTAAAGGTAAGGACTTTTATAAAGCCTGTGCTTGTCTGTTTTGTAGACTTTTGAAGCAAATCTGAAGATGAGGAATTATACAATGAAATAGGCTATCTCTCATTGAACTGGCAGGTGCGGTATGGAAAATTCAGTAATGAGTGCAGTGTTTAAGAAACTGCTCTGCAACAGGACAGCGCTAGGTATTTATTATTTTACAATTTTCTAAAGTAATATTTTGAAACCAAAAGACAAGAATGTCAGAAGAAAGAGGGGTGAGGGTCAGATGCTGAATAACTGACCTGCTATAAAATAGAGGCTTGGATCATGCTCTTAGACAGCACAACATTCCCTTAGAAAACCCTGGGATTCTGAAATTACACATTTGCATTTTGTCAGGACCAGCAAACATCATTTCCCCACCCTTTTTTATCACATGATATGGGCCAAGAGAAGGAGAAACAAAAGCAAGTGTTAAGGCTTGGGATAAGAAGCAGAAAAGATAAGAAAAAGGGCAAGCACAATCTTAAACATTTTGTTTTTCATTCACTCAGAAGAAGAAACAAGTATTTAAATTTGCCAGAATCAGAACTACAGTTTTGCTCTCCTTCATAAAATATGAGGCACCCTGTGCATATGACAGAGCATTTATGAATGAATCTAGGCTTGCTCTAGACAGAGCAATAAGAAATGGACATGATGGAGCTTTTGCATTTACCCACTTTTCTTTGTGACCTGTGTCGTCAGGTTTCTGCCCACTCCCACCAGTGAAAAACTCTTTCTGTGAACAACAGTCAGTAGGAAAGTGTCTGAAGAACTCATTCTTTCCAAGATATTAATGACTGATAACATTTATCCCTGATATAATTTGCATTGTAATGGGGGAAAAAAGCCAAAAATGTCTATAGTGAATATCTATAATGAAAATTCAATGGTGAAATTTTATGCATGAGACAGCTGTGAAAAAGAGAGACTTTTAGTTGTGATAGGCAAGTAGGGTATTTCACTGAAGGAAAGGGTGTTAATAAAATAATCAGCATTAAGCTGTTACGGACTACTTCCTGCAAGGACTTGATAGGGCTGCAAAGCATATGAAACATTAAGAACGAAATATTAAACTAGTAGTATTACATTTTCTCCTCTTCTTCCACAGACATGCTGTATTTCCCAGCCTCCCTTGCAGTTAGATGTGTCCATCTGACTGAGATCTAGTCAATGGAATGTGAGCTGAAATTACTTCTAGGCTTAAACCATATTAAATGTTTTATATTTTTTTCCCATTCCTCTCCTGCATGTCCTCTTACTCCCCACTTCCTTCCCCACCTCTGTTCAGTTGAATTAAAGATGACACTCAAGAAAGCAGTGGGAGGCAGAATTTGAAGAGTAAGAACTCCTATCAGCCCACTGGCTTCAAGAGCCCTGTGGATTTATTTACTCATTGAGTACTTCTATTACAAACACATTTTAATAAATTTTATTTTAAAATAGTCACTTACTGAGTTTGCACTATTATAATTTCTGGAATCTATTGGCTATGACAGATAGCTGAACATTCAGTACAGTGAGTCAGTTAGCTTAGATTATATAGAAATCTAGAAGTAAACTTTCCATTCTTTTGGCAGCAAAAAATCAACCAAAACATTTTTAAGTGATTATACATGTAATAGTTCTTTCTAGAAAATGAGATTTTAGCCTTTGGTTAGAATAAGTGGGAAAGGATATATATTACATTGCTAGGAGGAACACAGACCTTTTAAGCTTTTTTTTTTTTTTTTTTTTTTTTTTAATGTCAGAACTACCACTTAATAGATGTTTCCTTAAAACAGACAATTGGGAAAGTAGCTATATAGAAACATTTTATAGAATGATTTTAATGGTTAAATAAAAAATACTAAGTAAAAAATGACCAATGCTTATTATATGGACATTATATTCATCAGTCATGAGAAAACCTGAACTTTTAATGATAATTACAATATCTAACACTTACACAGTGTTTATTATATATGGTTACTATTCTAAGCATTATTTAATTCTCATAACTCTATGAGATATTGCAATTTTTTACACCAACTACTGAGTTGTGATAAGCTTCAAAGGTTAAAGACACAATCCTTCACAAGATTACCTTCACTTCAGACACCAGCTAAAAGTTCAAGGGTCCATAGGCCATCTTCACTTCTGACCAACTGGCAACAAATCTGGGGATTCCTACTACCCCTTCAGGCTCGATTCACAACAAACAACTCACAGAACTCATGAAAGTACTATACATTTGATGACAATGTTAGTATAGCAAAAAGGATACAAATCAGAACCAGCTAAAAGAAGAGGTGCATAGAACAACCTCTAAGTGGATTCAAAATGCAAAGCTTCCATTGTTCTCTTCCTGGAGTCATGACACAGTGTTAACAACCAAGGAAGCACACCAGAATGTTGTATGCATGGTTTATATCAGGGCTTCATTACATAGGCACAATTAATTAAATCCTTGCCCATGTCACTCAACCTCCATTTCTCCTCTTCCCTCCCTGGAGGTTGGGTTGATATCACCTGGCTCAAAGCTACAGCCTGCTAACCACATGATTTGTCTTTCTGGCATGGCCGACTTCCATCCTGAGTCATCTCATTACTTTAAACTATCTAGGAGCAGATCATGAGTCACCTCATAAGGATAAACTATCAAGGCTAACCACAAATATCAAAGGCACACATATCACTCAGGGAAGTCCTAGAATTTAGAGACTACCTTCTAGGAACTCAGGATATAGGCCAGCCAAATTTCTTATTCCAAGGGTTTAGAGGCTACATTCCAGTCAAATTCCTTATTACACAGATTGTGCTATCATTATATATATCCTATCATTATATATATCTTTAAATAAAGAAACGGAGGCTAGAGAGGTTAAGTGGTTTGCCTCAGGTCACACATCTAGAAGATGAAAGAGGCATTGAAACTGAGTAGTTCAGTTCTAAGGTCCATTATCTAAGTTACTACTAATGCTCTTTACTTTTGCCATCAACCTAAATCTGGATGGCACAGGATTATAGTGAAGAAGTAAATTTCTTTATTCAATACCAGCTTACATTGGCAAATTCATTTGTATTCCTGGGACACACTTTAGAAAATTCATTATTTTTAAAATGAAAACACAATATTAGATTCAGTCATTCATTCAATATATCAAACAGAGTGTCTACAAGATTGTAGCTGCTGTTCTTGGCCCCAAATGATCTCTAAAGTCTCTCCTAATTGTAAGATTCTATGATTCTCTACTATATGCGAACAGCATTTTTATCATTACTGATATCTTTGAAAGAACTAGTTAGCATTTATTGTTAGTATAATTTTTTCTTTCTAAAGGAAATATGTGTAATACAATGATAAGAGACAAGATCCTACAGGAAGATATTTGATTCCTAGACAGGCAATTAGACATTCAGATGGGGTATAAAGTGTAGGTATGCAAGTTGAGGAATAAAACTGTGAAGTATAATGATTAAGGCTTATTTGTAGTCCATTAAAGAACAAGAGCTACAAACTCCCACACACACAATCTTATTTTATGTAGATTCCCAAAGATATTGACAGATAATTCAAAAAGTAGAAACTATAACTATTTTTTAAATTTATAAAGGAAAAAAGAACATACGAAAGTCTTTTTTAATATTCAATTGCTGTTTAATTGTGGTATAATTATAGTATAGATAGAATAATAATAGTGATGATGATGAGGATAATGATAATGATAGACAGGAGAGGGAAGAGTTGAATGAATTACAGCACATTACTGTCATGGTTTTTGATATATTTATATTTTTGACCTTGATAAAACTCATTGGAAAGCAATTTGGTAATATCTACAAAACATTAATATGTGTGCTTTGATCTCCATTTCCAAGAACCAACCATATATCAGTAATGATAAGAAGAAAAAAAATACTACATCTGTAAAAATGTTCATTGAAGCATTCTATATATTTGCAAAAAGCTGGGGGAAAGTCTAAATAACAATAACATGGGGAATGGTTATGTAAATTACGGTATATTCACTCCACGCACTTTTCTTCCTAATTCAAAATGCTAATCAAGGAACAATGTAGCAAGAAGGAAAATGTTATAATGGTAAGTTAAAAAAAAAAGTAGTATGCAAAATCACAAGTACACTATTGTTCTAGAGCTTGACAATCCTGGCATAGCCAATTAATGTTTAACAATCTTGTGGTAGTAGATGAGACAAATAGATTGTGACCATTTCTCTTTAACCTGTTAGTAAACTATGATTGCTATGTTTTTCCTGTGATATGTCTGTACATCTTGACTGAGGAAACATGAATAACATTGAAAACTTTTGGATAAGCTCACTCCTCTATGAAAATATTTAAGCTCTTATCTCTCTGAAATCTTCATTAATGACATGCCCCTCAAATTGGCACATGAACTCGTTTTCTCTTAATAGAACACTATCATATATCAAGTCTCAAGTTGACAAAGTAACTCTGTGGTCACAAACACTTTCAATTTATAAGAATTTGTCTCCTTGTCACAGCTGGTTACTAAATTCGAGTGCAACTACTACCTATGCAACCTTAGTAGGCAGAATAAAATTCGCACTGGTCAGGGTTCAGGATGCATTTGCTTCTTCATATTTGTCACAATGATTGTGAAAACTCAATTCCAATAGGATTGGCATGTGAGAAAGATTGATGAGGGCAGAATATCTAAGGAGCAGAAGGAGAACAGGCGTGCCCAAGAGGGTCAGTGTAATGCTTCAAGGACATGCCAGAAATCAGCCTGAAGCACTGAAACATCTATATAAGTGGTGACAACCAACCCCATGCTGCCGTCAAGAATAGGACAGCTCAATTTGAAATAAGAAACCAAGGCCAGGCAGTGCTGCAATTCAGAGTCTGGTTTTCCAAGGAGAAACACTTGATATCATCCTCAAAGATACATTTTTCTGTGTAAAAACAATCCAAAAAGCTTCATTTATTAGATAGCCTCATTAACTGCTAATTAATTTATTTATCATTTGAAAGGTAATTAGAAATCAGGAAGTAACATTTCTCATGTAGTTTCCATTTTCATATGGGATGATTTTACAGTTTTCATTCTGCTCCTAGACAGAAAAAGAAGAAATTGTGCTATTGTTTAAGTCAGTGGGTGGGGGGGAGGGGAGAAATAACTAGGATAACAGAAAACAAAAAGCCCAGTAAATAATTATTGATTGTGTGACTGAAGAAAATGGCTTCACATCAAAGAGACATGAAACAGTCACACTTTAATAAATACAGCCACTAGTTAGACAATGGCAGCAAACCCTGGGGAGCCTATCCTCTTGATGAAATGGAATATCCCTGTAAATTTTGCCAAAAGCTAAAGGTTTTCCTCACACCTAACTGCTTTCCTAAAACAGAGAACTCAGAAGACTACTACGCCTGTCATTCTGTGAAATCAAGTTTATTTTTCCTTTTTTGAACATGCATTAATTACTGATGACTACAATATTGCATTCATATCTTTGTAAATATGCCATCGTCTCTCCTACAAGCCTCAGTTGCATTTTAAATTATTCAACAGCAACACATTTTGAAGCAGTGCAATTACAGAATTCCAGGCTCAAAGTCAAAATAGGCTTAACATGGCCAACATTAGGGTAAATTGTATAAATATTCTCTACAGGCCATTCAAAATAGATGAATTTCTTTAAACTCACCATTCTTCTTTAGTGGAGCAACCAAATAAACATTCATCATTGCCCAGATAGCCATCGCTATCTTGTATCATTTCATGTAGAAGAATAAGCATCGATTTCATAATAAAACATTTTGGTACAAATATAGGCTCTTCCATGATGTGTAGACTGACATTAACTTCTTCAGCAGTTACTATTTTTGATCACATATTTTGCTTATTTGTTTTGTTCTTTTTCTTCCCCCTCCACTAAAATGGAAGGTAAGAGTAGAACTTTTAGATAGTTTATGTACTGCTATGTTTGTGCCTTGCATGTAGTGGCTACCTAATGTACATTAGTTAAATGGTTAAGGGATTCACTCTCCATAGAAAATCCAACTTGTCCTACCAACTGTAAATAGCAGTGGGAACATTACTTATGGAGGAGTAGATATATGTACCCAGACAATATTGATTATACTGCCTCTGACTATCGGGATTGAAGACAATCCCTCAACTGAAAGAGGTTATATGATATGTATTTGTGCTAATCAATGCAATAATTAAAATACATATTAATATTTTATGTATGCATGTACATTTTACATCTCCAAGGAAATAATACATTATGTCCTAAGGATATTCTAAAAGTTAAAATAACAACTAAACAACACTTCAACAAATATTTTATCAATTTCAACAAGCTTTTCTTTTTTTTTTACTTCTACTCTTTGGATGAAATTATAGGCTTTGATTCCCAAATTATAATCTGTTTAATAAATTGCATCAAACTTTGCACACTGACACTCGGTAAAAGATCATTGCATCAAGTCAACCAATAAGCTGAAAGTCTTCTTCAATTCATTCATTTATTATTTTACTCCACAAATATTTACAGGGTGTCTTCTATGTTTCCAGTATAATTCTAGGAAATTGAAATATAGCATTGAACAAAAGAGGAAAAAAATTCTCCTCTCACAAATTCCCTCCTCACAATATGTTTATTTCTAAGATGGACTTCAGAAATATATAATGCAAATGCAACTATAAATATTAGTGTGTATAATATAGTATACACTAATAGTAGATTATTAATTTTTTATAAAATAATTCAAGGTTAATTGTATAACCTTCCATATTTAAGTAGGTATCTTCTAGATTCAGTGGTTTAGTGTGACCTCCCTGAGGAGTAGGCATTTGAAAAACACTTGAGTGAAAGAGAAAAGGAATCATCAGAATACCTAGGAAAGAGCATTCTAATCAGAGAAAATGGCAAATGCAAAGGCTTTGTATGGCAGATGCTTGATTTGTTTGAGAAGCAGCAAAATCGGAGTGAGCAAGAAAGAATGAAGAAGATAAAGTTATAGAGATTGTCAGAAGCCAGATGAAACTGGCTCTTAAAGGTTATTGAAAGAACATTGATTTTTGTTCTAAAAATAGCTGGAAACTATTCGAGATTTCTATATTTAGGATAGCACTCTGTCTCCTCTCTATAGATTAGTCTGTAAGTACATGAAATGCAGCAATGCCAGTTAGGAGTTTACTTCTGTATTCAGGTAAGAGAAGATGACGGAATGTACTATGATGGTAGCAACAGAGATGAGAAGAGGTCTGTTTGGGGATATATTGTGAAGGTAGAACTCGTAGAACATGATGGTTAATTGGTGATAAGAAAGGGAGATATGAGAAAGTAATCAAAGAGGATGCTCAATAATTTAGCTTGAGAAACTGGGGGACTGATAGAGCTCTTTATTGAGATACAGAGTACTGGGGAAGATGTGGATTTGTGGAAGCAAACCAAGACTTCCTTTTAGGACATTAACTTTCGGATGACTAACAGACATTCTATGCAAGTTTTGACTAAGCTGTTGAATACAATGTAGAGTTCAAGGGAAAATCATACCTGAAGATATAAAGTTGAGAATTATCAGTGTGTAAATGGTTCTTATATGCTTGATGCTGAATAAAATCATACAATGTGTACAACAGAAGTAAGAAAATTTCTAAGAGTAAAATCCTGGGTCACTCCACTTTTAGAGTCTGGTAGCATAAAGAAGCTCTGGAGGAAAAAAAGTCTGCAAAAAAGGAATCAGTCAGACTTGAGGAAAATCAAAGTACACAGAATACTAGAGTCAAATGAATAAATTGCTTCAAATTAGGAAGACTGATAAATTTTCTTGAGAATAAATAGTGTATGATGGGGTCTGAAATGAACCTTTCTCATAAAAGTCCTGGTTGATTGCAATGATAAATGTATTCATTTCATGTTCTAAGTACTTTAAATGCAATGTATACGAACCCATTTCCTGAAACTGAACTATGCCAAACGTTCTATTTAGCATATGAAAGCTTCAGTTCTGCAAACATTATTGACTTTGGATTAGAAAGATGGAAGTTGATTGTCACTATGAAATTTGTATAATTCTAAAATTATTTGTATATTTATATTGATATTATAATTAGGCAAACTAAAGGAAATTTTAGCTTTACCTTAATGATATATGCTCCTTGTGCTAAATTGAGAATTGGTAGTCATTGTTATCACATACAGATAAGAACAAATGTCCAGAAGAAAAAATATTCAAGTTAACTAGATTCATCACATTTTCACGGATCATTTAATTTTATCTTTATTTTAGTCAACATTGAAAAATCTTTAATATGGTTTGGTTCTCTGTCCCCACCCAAATCTCCTGTCAAATTGTAATACCCAGTGTTGGCTGAGGGACCTGGTAAGAGGTCATTGGATTATGGGGGCATATTTCCCCCCTTTCTGTTCTCATGATAGTGAGTGGGTTCTCATGAGATCTGGTTGCTTAAAAGTGAGTAGCAGTTCTTCTTTGCACACTGTTTCCCCTGCTACCATGTAAAGATGATCTTGCTTCCCCTTCACCCTTCTGCTACAATTATAAGTTTCCTGAGGCCTCTCGAGCCATGCCTGCTGTACAGCCTGTGGAACTGTGAGTCTATTAAACCTCTTTTATTTATAAATTACCTAGTATCAGGTAGTTTTTTAATAGCATGTGAGAAAGAACTAATACAAAAATTTTGTACCAGAGAAGTGGGGCATTGCTATAAAACACCAAAAATATGGAAGTGACTTTGGAATTGGGTAGTGGGCAGAGGTTGGAACAGTTTGGAGGGCTCAGAAAAAGACAGGAATATGAGGGAAAGTTTGGAATTTTCTAGAGACTTGTTGAGTGGTTTGACCAAAATGCAGATAGTCTGGAATGAGGTCTAGAATAAGGAGGTCTTAGATGGAGATTGTGAACTTATTGCGAACTGGAGTAAAGGTCACTTTGAGAGTAATGATTTAGGGTATCTGGCAGAAGAAATTTCTAAGCAACAAAATGTTCAAGATGTGGCCTGGCTGCTTCTAAAATTCTATGCTTATTTGCATAAGCAAAGAAATGACCTGAAATTGAAACTTACGTTTGAAACAGAAACAGAGCATAAATGTTTGGAAAATTTGCAGCCTGACCATGCAGTAAAAAAGAAAACCCATATACTGGGGAGAAATACTAGGCTGCATAAAATTGCATGAGTGAAGAAGAGCCTAATGTTAATAGTCAAGACAATGGGGAAAATGCCTCCAGGGCATTTCACAGACCTTTGTGGCAGCCCCTGGAGACTTAGAAGGGAAAAAATGGTTTCAGGGGGCAGGCCCAGGGCACCATTGCTCTGTGCAGCCTCAGGACATGGAACCTGGCATTCCAACCATTCCAGCTTCAGCTATGGCTAAAAGGGGTCAAGGTGCAGATTGGGCCATTACTTCAGAGTGTGCAAGTCCCAAGCCTTGGTGTCATCCACATGGCATTGGGGCTGCGGGTAGCTAGAAGGCAAATGTTGAGGTTTGGGATCCTCCACCTAGGTTTCAAAAGATGTATGGAAATGCCTGGATGTCCATGCAGAAGTTTGCTGCAGGGATGGAGCCCTCATGGAGAACCACTACTAGGGCAGTGTGAAGGGGAAATGTGGGATTGGAGTTCCCACAAAGAGTCACCATTAGGGCACTGCCTTATTTAACTGTGAGAAGAGGGCCACCATCATCCAGATCCCAGAAACGTAGATCCAACTACAGCTTGCACTGTGTACCTGGAAAAACTGCAGGCACTCAATGCCAGCCTGTGAAAGCAACCACAGGGGCAGAGCTACCCACAGTCTCAGGAACCCACTCCTCATGTCAGTGTAGCCTGAATGTAAGACAAGGAGTCAAGGAAGAGTATTTCAAAGCTTTAAGATTTAATGACTGCCCTGCTGAGTTTTGGATTTGAATGGGGCCTGTAACCCCTTTATATTGGCCAATTTCTCCCTTTTGGAATGAGGTTACTTACCCAATGCCTATACTTCCATTGTATAGTGGAAGTAACTAACTTGTTTTTGATTTTTCAGGCTCATAGGTGGGAGGGACTTGCCTTGTCTCTGACGAGACTTTGGACTGACTTTTGAGTTAATGCTGAAATGAGTTAAGACTTTGCAGGACTGTTGGGAAGGCAAGATTGTATTCTAAAATGTGAGAAATGTATGAGATTTGGAAGGGGCCAGGACAGAATGATATGGTTTGGATCTGTGATCTCACCCAAATCTCATGTGAGGTTGTAATTCCCAGTGTTGGGTGAGGGACCTGGTGAAAGGTGATTGAATCATGGGGGATGGATTTCCCCCTTGCTGTTCTCATCATGGTGAGTTATCATGAGTTCTGGTTATTTAAAAGTGTGTAGTACTTCCCATTTTGCTCTCTCTCCTTCCACCATGTGGCAGACATGCTTGCTTCCCCTTCACCCTTCCACCATGATTGTAATTTTCCTGAGGTTTCCCAAGCCATGCTTCCTGTACAGCCTGTGGAACTGTATATATCTGTAAGCATCTTTTCTTTGTAAATGACCTGGTCTCAGGTAGTTCTTTACAGCAGTGTGAAACAGAATAATACAATTTCCCGAAAAACTATTGGGGGAGTTAGGGGTTTAAAGAACAGAGAGTTACATCCCAGTTATTTCGTAATTGTCTATTTTTAGAATATATTTTCTTTACTCTCTTTAAGTCTTGGAAATATGGAAGAAATATTTTTGACCACAAACTATGAATAAAATATAACAAAAGACAAAAGCATCTGTTAAAATGTCCTGATAATGAATGAAGCAATTCCATGAAGAGATGAGTTTGCTTCCTCTTCTGAACATGTCATGCTATATCCCAAATAACTGAAATCCTGTGTCTTTGAAATATCTCTCTGATAAACAATATAAAGAAAATGATTAACTTGTAAGGTGTTTGACTGATGATTCATTTTTTTTTTTTTTTTTTTGAGACGGAGTCTCGCTCTGTCGCCCAGGCTGGAGTGCAGTGGCGCGATCTCGGCTCACTGCAAGCTCCGCCTCCCGGGTTCACACCATTCTCCTGCCTCAGCTTCCTGAGTAGCTGGGACTACAGGTGCCCGCCACCACGTCCGGCTAATTTTTTTTGTATTTTTAGTAGAGACGGGGTTTCACCGTGGTCTCGATCTCCTGACCTTGTGATCCACCCACCTCAGCCTCCCAAAGTGCTGGGATTACAGGCGTGAGCCACCATGCCCGGCCTGACTGATGATTCTTTATAAAGTATAGTATTCTCTTGAGTGTGCCAGTCTGCTGAGTGGTTTTCATTTATTTATTTATTGCTAAGCACCTTCAGAAAGTTCTGCTAGACTTTCTCCCTAGAATTCAAAGTATTAATAAATTGACATTTGGGAAATGACTCAAATCTACCAGTAAATGTAGTAAAAGAAAACAACCTCAAGAGTATGTGATGGGTTGGGCACAGTGGCTCACACCTGTAATCCCAGCACTGTTGGATGAAGAGCTCAGAGGGTAATTTAGGCCAGGAGTTTGCAGCCAGCCTGAGCAACACAGTGAGACCCCTGTCTCAACAAAAAATTTTAAAAAATTAGCCAGAGTGTGGTGGCATGTGCCTGTAGGCCCAGTTACTCTGCAGAATGAAGCAGGAGGATTGCTTGAGCCCAGGAATTTGAGGCTGCAGTGAACTATGATGGTGCCACTGCACTCCAGCTTAGGTGACAGAGTGAGGTCCTGTCTCTTAAAAAAAAAAAAAAAAAAAAAAGAGTATGTGACAGTCATTTTCTATTGGTACAAAAATTTTTATGATGGACCAAGAAAATGACACAGAGAGTGAACAAAGGCAGAAGGCTCACACATTATGAAGAGTAGGCTCTGATTATAGAGACCATAGATTACCATTTGCTCCTGTGTCTCAGTATAATTATTAATACCATCTACTTTCATTTTCAGGAGAAACTTAATTTCCTTCTCGGGGGAATCCAGGAATATAGCTAGTGGGGAAGACATATACAGTATTTGGCTCATATTAGGTACTCAATAAATGGTGACAATTCGATTAAGAAAGGAGAGTTTCTATCATGACTCCACCAACAATGTAGGTAGGCACATGTGTGCATGTAGTTGTGTGTGGATGTGTACATATTGTGTGAAAAGATACTTTCTTATTACAAAGCAGAATTCTGATAAATGATCTAGCATAAAAGTAGGGAATCTAGGCTGGAAGTGTAGGGAGGCAGGTAACTGGCATCTGAAACATTTATCTACTGAAAACTCAAATTATACCACTAGTTTAGGGTGCATTGCAAAGTTCTGCTCCATTAAAATGCACAGGTAGTGACAGCTCATTCAATTAAAACACAAAAGTAAGAAGATTTAGCATTTGGTTAAAGCTTATTTGAAGGGTATGGGGAAGGATAAGGATAGATATAATTCAAGAACAAGAGAGTATCTAGTGCTTATTTCTAACAACGCCTGTTCTGATATTTTGCACAAATATCAGAGTAACATCCAGCAGATGAGGGTTTATTAAACATGGGGTGCAATGATTAAGAAAGTAAAGATAAGTGGGAGTTGTATGAAATGACATTTTCCCACAACATTGGTTATGCTTGATTAAAGAGATTTCCTAGTGAGTTGAGTCCTATTGAGACTAACAGCTTATTGGGGTTTCTTTTAATTAAAGTATCTCTAGAGTCCACATGAAAGTTATAAGAAATGTGTAGAATGCTACCATATTATATTATACTACCAGTTAGAGAACACATTCCGGAGACTATTTATGAAGCTTTGTTAGAACATTGCAAAGCATTAATTCACATTTTTAAAAGCAAATAAAAAGAAACAGATTTTATAGTATTTATATATATGATAGGTTTCAACAAAGAATACATCTATAGAATTTTTAAAGTTATATTTATTTTCAGTTTGAGGAAACAGCTTAGTTTAATAACACTAAAATTTTAAGAAATAGTCTAAGAAATCCCAGCCTTTAAATATATAATATAAATACATACAGTAATAAATAAAATGATAAATGCATTTTAATTCAGCAGTGTAAAATACAGAATATTTCCACACCATCTTGCATTTGATTTTGTTCTTATATTTTGGTATGCTTTTTGTTAGAAATACATGACTAACACTCCTATATCATTAAGCTTTTTATTGAAAAAAATATTATTGCATTGAACTACAGTCCAAGTAATTTATTGAATAACCTAAAAAAAGCTGCTTTGCATGTACAATAGTGCAATTTACTTAGCCACAGTATAGTTTAAAAAGACAATTTATACAGAAAATGCAACACAAAATTATTGGTTTATGTGTCATATTGCCAGAGGATCACCAAGTTTAATTACAAATTAAGTACTTTAAATAGAATTGAGTAAGATGGGAATTTGCTTTAAACAGCTACACAACTAATTTACATTGTCAACTATTTTATCTCACATATGGAAGGAACTAACAATTTTGCTTGGGGATAAGAAACTTCTTGAAGTTATTGTTTCAATATGTGAATATGTTTTTGAAAACACTATTTTCAACAAAGATCAAGATCTACAATTAAAGACTAAAGAGTATATTTATTTAAAACACACACAGATTCACACTTACATGTGCACTCATACATATTTTAAGTTTTCCAATTTGCCTGATTTTATTTTAATGTTTCTCATGAGATATTCTTACTCTTGCTAATTAAGAAAAATGGGGGGTTGCAAAAAGAGGAAGTGACTTTGAGAAAAGAATTTAAAAAGTGGATTGGGAGCTCTCCCTCCTATATATAGCTCCACAGAATGAAAATGACCCTTTGGCTTATCTTTCTAATATTGGCTTATTCTAAACCTAACCCATTCAGCTGCTGCTTCCATTTTAATATAGCTTAATCCAAAAATACAACAATCACCTTCAATGTCTACCTAATAGAAGTGGATAATATTTTTGCTGGAATGAAATGATAACCTTGGAAAATCCTCCAGACCCAGGCTTATTGACAGGAGAACTTGTATTTTAGTAGGAAATTCTCATCTTAGTGAAGTGGTTTCAGTCTGAAACACAAAGGGCAACTATCTGTTTTCCTGACTATTATTGTGTGGAACTAGTCACTCACATGCTTTTTAATAATGTTTCTATTTGCCAATGAGAGCACATTTTCCTTCAGAATTTCATCTAATTTAAAGAATCAAAACTAAACCTTTTCATGAGCTTTGCTGGGCCAGAGATAAGCACTAGGTTCATTTTGCCCCTAACTGTCTTATCTGCATACATTGATGTGTAAGATTTGAATCCTTTAAATTGTGTTTTTACAAAACTGGATCTGATATTTACATTTATTTTTTTCAGAACGTTAATTATGTTTCTGAAAACTCAGAAACTCTGAAAATGTGGAGAACTTTTCAGGGATGATTAAGAAATGTGCTACTGATTTGAGATGAGCAGCAGTATTATTTCACCACTAAGGAGTTAACTATCCGCATATCCTGGGGTGGAGGGGGGGGATCTGGACGTTTCATTCATACACATGTAGAATACTTGAATACCAAGCAGTATCCTAATGGGTAGAGCCATCTCCATATTTCCAATTATTGTTTCAAATCATTTGAAGTACATTTCAAATGATTTGAAATGCTTAAAAGTATGGTGGTAAAATTCAGAAAGCTGTGCTGCTGCCAGCATTTGGAGCTATGTAAGTAATAACTTCATGCATTAAGGAGATAGTCAGATTCAGCAATAGAATCCTGAGTAATTGTACTGGTTAAGTGTTTCATTTAACAGAAACATTTTACAGAATTAGTTTCTTTAAGTATATTTCCATTTAGAGATAACAGAGAGATTCCATTAAGTCCTGGCAGAAACTAAAGAAAAGGAGTCACTGTTTAAATCCATTTTTGGGAAGTGAAACAAATTTCAAGGGATTTTGTAAAATGTCTACCTAAGCAAAAACTTTGGGAATTGGAGACTTTCTAAATCATTCTCTATATTCTAATCACTTCCAATATTTATAACGTCTTAAAGATAAACCTTAAGTTTACCTTTGCATTTTTATAGGCCCATTGTATTTTTTTCTTGCTGAATTTGGCAGGGAATTATTAAGATGAACTTTCCCACATTTTCAGTTCTTCATACAAAGTATTTATTTTGTTTACCTCGAATCCAATGATACTATCTGATGCTAGACTGGTTCATAATCTGTAAGAAAGACATATAGATAGATAAATGTGTGTTTGTGCATGCATGTCTGTAAAGATTTCACAGTCTTTCTTAAGCATTTAGAGTTTAAGACAGATTTTTTACAAAACTGCCTCCATGAGCCACTTGTGAAACAGTAATCCCATGAAGAGAATTAACCTGTAAATGTCAGGCAATAGTCATAAAATAAATTTAATGCTAAAAGTCACCTGTCAAATAATTATGTAAATGGAGGGAAACACTGCTAAAAAAAATTCCATCACAGTGACAATTTTTTTTATAATTGAACTATTTTAGGGTTCAATATATATTTTCAATACTGTTTATTTTTTTCCCCAGAGTGTGTTTATCTTAAGGTAAAATGGAAAATAAAACAGTGTTTCAGCCTATAGTTACTGATTTGGAAGGAAGTAAGCTGCATAATTGCATATTTCCTCATGTGATGCCACAACTTTTCAAATTTCTCACCTTGGAGTACAAATTATCTTTTATTTAAAGGGAGACGGTTGCTTTCCACATAGTCCAAATTAGTTTGTCCAGTGAACACTTCATCACTGTTAATACAAGATGGAATAGTCACTTCCATGCCATCCATTCATATCAATCTGTCTTTGTTAGTCAAAATTAAGTGCTCAGTAGAGGTGCTCAGGTCTAACCTTATGAGAGTTTAAATTGTCACCAAGGCAATTATAAAAATCAATCAGGCGGTCAGTGTCTATAATAGGACTTCTAGTGAGTTCCTATGATTACTCTATCTTGGCTCTGCATCAGCTTCGTAATTTGCTTTAGGAAATAATTATCCACATTACTTAAAAAAAAAAAAAGCCTGCTAGACCATTTGTCATCCATTTTATAAGAAATATTTCATTTGTCTCACTTCTTTTTGGATTTACTCAATGTTCATCAATGGTCTTTTATAATCATTTTTATGGAATTCCATGCAAGTATAGCTCCTTGCTATTTGATGGTTTTTCTTCATTTCTCCATTCATTTTAAATAAATTAGATTTTGTCACTGTTATATACCAGTCAGAACACTCTTCTCACAAGTTTCGGGTGATATCTTGGAAACTGCAGTTTTTCTTTCTGTTAAAACTTCAAATTTACTTTATCTCCTTTTATTATTTTTCTTCCCTCCACCCTTTCTTTCTCTTTCTCTCTCACCTGTCTCTCCTGAATCAGTGATGTCCTTTCCTACTGTTTACCAGGTATTTAGTATTTAACCTTTCTACTTCATTTTCCTTACCTGTAATGAGGAATGATAATGCTGATTTCAAAATACAGTTGTGAAAATTAAAGAAGATAATGCAAACAAGTGGTTAGGGTACCTCTACCTGAATCACAACAGGCCTTAAGTAAATATAGCTATCTTCCTTTTGAAGCCAAGGCTGAAGAAGTAGAGGAGTTTGCATCTTTGTATAGACAGCATTAGATAAATGATTACCTCCATTTCTGTTAAGTTTGATTTTCTCTGAAACTCATGCTTAAGAACATAAAATAATAAACCTAACTGTAGGATTATGCACCAATATAGATGTATGAAATACAAATTTTGGGGGCAGAAAACCATTTTGAATGAATGTTTGAAATTATTTGCAAAATTACATGGATGGTGATTTTATTCCTCATCATTCATGTTTCATAAATATCTAGTACAAGTGAATAAAACACACCAGATATTTAATAAGATATCCTCAATAAACATGTAAAAACACTGACATTTTCAAACCTTTACCTCTATCCTTACACATGTATTGGCTGAACATAGTAAAATTTTTGAGTAGAAGAATAATAAACATTTTAGTTCCTGTAATATTTGACAGATTGACCAATATATTTAAAAGATTATTCTGAGCACAATTTATTTTGGAGTTTGCATCATCAAACACTAATGATAGCTTGTATATGTTTTTTATACAAAAGTTAAACATTCTTAGTTTTAGATTTTGCTGATTCTTACACTTACAAAATTACCTTGACATAGATTTGTGTGAAATGAAGATAGTTTATTTTTCACAGAAACTCAACAGTATAATCTATAAAGATTGTTTTTCATTAAAGCGTAATTTTCAACCTAAATTAATCAGAAAATGTCTTGTTCTTATTTCCTATGAAAATACAGTAACAGACTACATTAATTTAAAACTTAGTCAATAGTTAACGATAGAAATTACTTTAAATAATTACTTCATTTCACTGACCTTTTATTATCTAACAAATAAGCCAAATCAACACTCATTCATTCGCGCAACAAATACTTAGAACACAGGGCACCACATTTCATCTGATTTTTCTTTTTAATTTTAATGCTCTGCTTGAATGTTTTCTGTTGCATTTTATAACATGTGAGAACCCATCCAAAACAAATCTTTAACCCTTTCCCTCTTCCCTCTACATTTTCATAAAATTATTTAAATTGCCTATTATTTTGGCAAGCTAAAAAATTATTAAAATGCTCTTTGTTTTAATATTAGCAATTCAGTTCATATTTATATATTGGTCACATTTTGAATTGGCAGCAATATTTTAAATCTTACAATAGATAGACTTCTTTAAATATATTATTGTATAGGTAGTGACAACTAAAAAATTATCCACAAGAGGGGCTTTAACACTTATTAGTTCAAGTGTGTGGACACATTTAAGGCCTCTTTCACTTCATTTAACTGTTGCATCTGGCTAGAGCAAGAATGATGGCAAAAATCTTGACCTTGGAATACTGGTTGGATTAAAGGATTCAAGTGGATGATAGAAGTTGTGGCTGGATTTAAGTGAGGGCCGAACAATGTAGGAATAAATGCTGTAGGGGGCAGGGGCTGAAGTGTTATGTGAGATGGGTGGAAGGGGGTAGCAGCTACTAAATGCAGGGGATGACCTGCTAAGAAAGTGGGGTGTGCAGGTATAATGGTTGGAGTCAGAGTCGAAAATGAAATAGGAGTGAAATGTGCCTGTGAAAGAGGATGTAGATGAGCAATAGGGAGGTGACTGTTATGAGAACTTAAGGAAGCAGAAACAGCAAAATGCTGCAGGAACGTGTGGTGGATGGTAGTGATAGAAGTGTGCTGGTGAACTGGAACTGTCTGTACGGTTGAAGCCGGAGAGAAGGCAGTAGGCCCTGCAGCAGGCAAAACTCGAAGATGCTTTGACAGGAGTTGCTTCTGCATATGCTGCTGGGCTTGTAGCTGTAGGATCTTATATTTATCTATTTCGTCAGGAGAAAATGTTATGGGTTGTTGAATTAAAGGGGGAGAGAGAGATTTATGACACACGTCTAATTCGTCTTTGACTTTGTCAGGCTTCTGCATAGTTCTGTCATAGTAAGAGTTTATATTTCCCTCTACATGATTTATATGCATGCTTGCATCCTGTAAGTCTAGATTTATTTGGTCTTCTTTGGTCTCTCTTGAATCAGTAACACCAGTATATCTATTAGATGGAAAAGCACCAGGGAATTCATTTGGTACTGGGTCACAGCATTGAATAAAAGGTTGGATTTCACTAATTAAAGGTTTTGATTGTTCTTTTGTTGTTGGATTCATTTTTATGTTTAGTGACTGAGACTCTGTTACTAGGTGAATTATACCTTTAGAAAGATGGTTATCACAATCAGTGTCTGCTAAAATTGTAAAATTATTTGTCTGTGAGCTTTTGCTTTTGTCTTTCTCCGTAGTCCTTGGAATTGCACTGTCTTGATCATTTCTGCTCTCACTTGCATACTGTATTTTTTCAGACAAAGGCAATGCTTGTCTGTTACAGCCTGATGGTACAAGTTGAATTGTGCATGGGACTTGCGAAGGAGCCTCTAATTCATTTTTACAACTGTTTGAAGAGACCTCAACATTACTTGATTGTTCCTGACATTTCTTGGCTTGTACTCTTTCTAAAAGGCTTTTTGCCGTCAGAGGGCTCCCCTCTCCTTCTGTAATGTTCGATTCTGTAGTTTCTGAAGGGCCACTGGAACAGTTCTTTAGAAGGCAGCTGATGTTCCCGGAGTTATACTTCATGGGCCTGACTTTTCCCAGATCACAAATGTGAGGGCTGCCCAAAGACTCTTGATTTCTCTTGCCTTTATTCAAGTAATAAATTTTCTCCCTTGAGTAAGAGTCCAATCTATCGTGCTGAGTTCCCTGGCAATTAGGTGGTTTTTTACTGCTTCCAGTACAGGAAATCTGTGAGTTAGAATCACAACAGATGATTCTCGTAGATTTTAGCCCTGAAAATTGTTGTTGATTTTTGCCCAGTTTTTGTCTTTCTCTACAGTGACAATATCTACGTTTTGAGTATTTTTCATTTTTAAATGATTCCCACAATTTGCAGTTCCTCTCTTTCTGTGGTTCAGACTGCATTTGACTGCTCTTTGCTATCTCATCAGACAAGTAGAGGCAGTTGTGCTTCAGACATTTCCGTTTGTGCCTTTCAACTGAGTGGTGTTCTCTTTTATAGAAGCAGAGAAAATTACCTCTGCTATTACCATTGAATCTATGACTTGAACAAGTACTTCTCAAGCTAGACATGCTGCTAGGGGATGTGTCCGAAGAGCAAGAATATCTACTCAAAGATGACTTTGGAGAGCATCTCTTGTATCTTCGGTCTCCACATCCAGAAACCTTGTTGGTCATGCTGATGTGGTTACTCTTTAAAATTACACTGAAGTCTTTCCCATGGTCACTGTTACCCCCTACTGTATAACAACTGGACTTGCAGTTGAATTGTCTTTCATCTTCAAATTCCAAATGAGGATTGCAGGGAATCAATTTATTCT
Source organism: Mandrillus leucophaeus (assembly GCF_000951045.1). Classification (NCBI taxonomy): domain Eukaryota; kingdom Metazoa; phylum Chordata; class Mammalia; order Primates; family Cercopithecidae; genus Mandrillus; species Mandrillus leucophaeus. The sequence goes on from NW_012105365.1 coordinate 2,342,370, forward strand.
TTTTAGTCCTAGAGATGTAGGAAGGACAAGATAGGTCCTCATCTGTATCATTTAGAACTACCTTTCTGCTGCCTTGCCAATGGGCCCTTGAAGCTTCCTTAAGTTCGTTCTCACTATTATTCTTTCCAGCATAATCCTTTAGAGATGTATTGAGGTAAAGAGGCACTTCAGGATTTTTCATTTCCAAATCATTTGCACTAAAAGCATATTCACTCTTATTTGGCTCAGAATCACTGTAGTCCAAATTATATTTCCTCTGGAATTTTTCCCAATCCGGATTAGCTATCATCATCTTTGGTTTCAGATATTGATTATCTTCTTGGATCAATTTTTGTTGGTCTTCGATTACACCTGAGACTTGGCTCTCTCTTTTAGTCTTCACTTCCAAGGACTTCTTACACAATTCTGTTTTTAAGTCCTCTGGATTGTGGTCTTCCTTTGTGTTCCGAGAAAGCTTAAAATCAAAATATAGTGGGTTGCAGCCATAAGAGATACAGGGTTCTGTTTTTGTAAAGAGCAGAAGTTCCGTAGGCCATTGAAGAGTGGTGTGGCCATCCTTGCTTTGAACGTGGAGAAAAGGTAGTGGTTTAGATGCCACATTATGGGTACATGCTTCTCTTACAAGTCTTTGAACATTTTTGCTAACTCTTTCTGTTTTATCTAAAGATTTTTCTCTGTTCTCTGTTCTGGAATTTGGATTCAGATGCACTGTACTCTTTTGTTCACTTGGCTCTGCTGATGAAAACTCATCCAGGCATTCAAATATCCTGGCATCACTATGGTTGTAAATGTTTGGTGGGCTGAAGGAAGCATTTGCTTGGCATGGGTGATTCACACAGTTTTCTAAGGTGTTCTTCAATGTATTTCTAGTTTCTTTTTCTCTGCTGGAAGGAGTAAAATCTACATCTGAAAGATGAATGTTAGATTTAGAGAATGAAGCATGAATGCCAATTGAATGTTCTAGTGTCTCATCAATAGAGTTGTTATTGTCTTGCAAAATTTTAGAGTTTATGGAGATGGTATTGTGTAAAACACTTTCCAGATGGCTTGGTGAGATGTTTACCTCTTTTTCCTTGGTAAGGTGTGTATCTTTATTTGCAAACCTGCAGCACTTGCATTTATCTGCAATTTGTTTTGTTTTATAAATGGGTGACTTGTTACAATCGTGAGTTTCTTCTGTGTTCTCACTGAAAACTGATGCTGAAGATTCTAATTTTAGGTGCACTTTTTTGGAAAAAGAAAATGATACTCCTCTTCTGTGATTTGCATTGCTGAGATCTGAAGATGTTTGAGGTACCCGATTTCCAAACAAACAACGCCTGTCTGATTGTAATTGGTGTCGATTTGGCACGGTGGACCGCTGTTTATCGGAAATGATTCTGGGGAGATTTTTTCCTTTAAGGAGAAGAGCACTCTTCATGCATGATACCTTTCTGCCATTCTTAACGGGGAAAATTCCTTGCTGGAGTTGCTTTTCTATGGCTACCTTGGGGGCTTTGTATGCTGGTCCATTTCCAGAAACACTGTAAATACAATAAATATTTAAATGATTAAGATACTAGCTTTGGAATCATATCTACATATGAACATTTCATAGTGTTTCTAGGATGAGTTATTTTACAATTTATGAGCTACATCTTCTAAAATACAACCTTTTGTTGTGCTTATATAGCTTAGCATAAATTTTACAGTGGCTATTTCTAAAATGAATTGTTTACATGTAGTATTTTGCAATTACCAAAAAGCAATAGCAAGTGAATATCTTATGCTAGTGCTTCTAAAGCATTTACATCACAATATATGTCCTACAGAATCTATCAATCTTAGGAATACAGATTTAACATTATTTCACTAATAGTTTTCCGATCAGTGCATTCACATTAAATAAGAAATTAAATAGAATTAAAAGTCACTTTAAAAATATAAAAATATTTTTTAAATTTGCTTTTATGTATTAGTTCTAACATTTGATAATGTTTAGTTCCTCGGTTTTAAAATTCCCTCATATTCACTTACCTTTGAAACACAGTGATAAGTTCTTTCTTTATGACTTGTCAGTAATTTGACTAATTATAATAAATGCATAATAAAATAAGAGATATGTACAATCTATCTAAATGTCTTCAATGATTTTGAAATCTTTTCCTTTGCTTCTTACTCACCAAAATATTTTTTCTACCATTTCTGTATTATATGTTTTATGTTTTGAAGGTCTTAAAAGGTTATTTGTTCTACTGAGCTTCATTAGCAATTCATACAGAAGACTGAAAATACCAACACATATAAGAGATAAAATTCTTTCGATTAAAATTATCTGCCCTTTAACAATCTGTCTATATAACCTCTACTATAAAAAGGCTTCACTGGAAAGAAGACAATACAAATCACATCATTTTTCTTATTGTTTGCTTTGAACCGGCATTATTTTCCTTTTTCTTGTTCCATATGCTTGGATGTGTGTGTTTGCTTATTTCTAATTTTGATTTTTATTTTACTTTCATCTAGTGATTTGTTGCTTGAATATAAAATTCTAAGCCAACTGATATCTCTTCCATATGTTGCTCAAATTCTAATGTAGAGTAGTGCTTTCTGAGTCCTTGTCTAACAAATTCCTGTTGGTTTCTTTTACCCATTCTTTGGCAAATCAGCATAGAATTCAAGAGTCACAAAGTACAAATTTCATATACTTTGCTTCATTGTCTCTAGATGTATAGTATTACAGACATACTGAATTAACCTCCCTTTATTTATCTTTGAGATGAATCTGCTTGTGTGCCTGTATGCTTTTCCCTTTGTATAAAGTGTAAAAATATAAACACATATAATTTATTAGATTTGTTACATAAAGAGTATATATATTAATATGTATATATATGTATGTATAACATTTTAACAGAACATAGTTACAGGTTGATTAATTTGGGTGAATTTTTACTAGTAGTTCTTGGGCACTTTGAATTTAACTTTCTTCAGTTCAGATACATTTTTTTTCCTCTATTTATCTGATTATTGCTTCCTTTGGAATTTATGTTTTAAAATCATTGGTTCTCCTGAATATATCCTTTAGGTATTGATATTTATCTCAGTACTTTAGTCTGTCTTCAGTCTTTTTCTATAGTTCAGGTAGAATTTCTTTGATTTAATTTCTATTTTACTGACTCAATTTTTTTACAATATTCAATCTGTTTATAAATTATGACCGTATGGATTTTAACTTGCAAACAATAATTTTAGCCACTATTTAGTTTTTAATGATTTTAGAATGTCATGTCATTTAATGATTTTAATCATGTCATTTAATGATTTTTCATGAAAGTCATTTTAGAATGTCTCCTCTTCATGAATGGTTGTAATTTTAGAATTACAGAGTTCCTTTAAATCTTGTAAAAAACTAAATTTAGAAGTTTTTAAAAGCTGTATTCTCTTCCTTACAGTAACTCTTTCATAATGGAAATTTCTTATTCATCACATTAATCTCCTTTTTTTGAGTCATCTTTTTATGTTCATTAGGCATATTTAATAAAATGAATAGTGAGGAGCATTCTAAGATGGCATATAAGTTACTGAATGTTTCTTTCAAGCACAAAAGGAAGTAAGGAGTGTAGAGACTTTATTACAACATTATTGGTCTTTGAAAATGCCTCCAGCCTGCAGATAGAAGGAAGTGATCCAGAAACAGCTGCAGCATTCAACTTTGCCTTGGTACCAAAGAGATTATTTCCCATATTTGTAGCCACCATTTGGATTAAGTAGGAACTATACTTCTGGATTAAGTTAGTCTTCTCCAGAAGCTTCAATCAATCTGACATTATCACCTGTATGAAACTCATACAGGTTGAAATTATTCCACAAGTCTAGTGTATGGATACTATTGTTCTTCCTTTCCCAATTCCATTATTATGCAGTGATTTTAGTATTTATTATATCATGTTATATATATTATGTATATCCTTTTCTTAATAATAATTTTGCTGATCATCCTGACACTATTTTATTCATTTTCTTGCTTTACGCTAATCTAAATGTTCTTTTCTGTACTGCTATTTTATTTTACCATTTAGCTCTCTAATGTGCAAGCTTCTTCCTTTTACATTCCTTTAAATATTTTAAAATTTCTTTGCTCTTATTGTTTTTGTAATATACTGTTCTCTAGCTTCTTGTCCTTCATTCTAGTTCTCATTTTGCAATTTAAATTGCATTTATAATTATAGATTTTTCACAAGTTTTAACATTTTGTCCTTATTGTTAATCTTTGATACTTCTTACCTTTATTCTTTAAACTTTTTATCTTGTTGCTTTATAAACTTTAATTTGCTTTTTCTTAAATCAAAGTTATTCTCATTATTTTGGAAAATCCTGTTTTTATCTTTGTGGGGTTTTAAATTCTACTATTTTAAAGAAGTCTATGTATTATAACATTATTATAGCTTTAACTTTTTCTAGGATTATTCAGATATAACTAGAAAATAAAAATTGTATATATTCAAGGTACACAATGTGATCATTTGATGTATGCATACAAATTAATTTATATATCTATCATACACGTAGTTACCATTTTGTGTGAGATAAGGACACCAGATTCACTCTCTTGGCAAATTTCAAGTAAACAATATAGTATTATTAGCGAAGATAATCATGCTCTACATTAGATCCTCAAAACTTTTCATCTTACATCTGAAAGTTTGTAGACTTTGAACAATACCTTCAAATTTCTCCCACCAGCCAGCCCCTGGAAACCACATTTGCATTCTCAATGAAGCTTCAATTTTTATAGTTTTCTCCACATTTAATGTTTCCCTCACTTCTTTGGAACTTTCTTTAGTTTTTAAAATATTTTCTTACTTATATTAAAATAATGGTTAATAAAAAGTCTGTGGAGTTTGGCTTTTAATTCTTATTGATTGATTATCCATTCAAATTGTTCTCCAAAAATTCTAATACTCTGCAGCTTAACGAATGCAAAATTTTATTCTCTCCTGTTCAAAAAGCATCCTTTCCAAACAGAAAAACATATCAAAACAACATGATTTTTTAAAATGGTGTCATTTTTTAATGTTCCATTTTCCAGCTCTTATATGAAAAACTTCATAAATATAAGAGCTAGATAATGTGGAACATTAAGAAATGACACCATTTAAAGAATTCACAGTCTCAGAATCAATGGCCCTAAAATTTTTAAATTTTGGAAAAATTTTAATATTAAGATGTACTTAAACTTATATATATAAGAAGTTCACATACAGAGAGTGACTATCCCCTCATCCCCATATAATAACTGATATTGCTGAGGAAACAGGTTGGCTGGAACTAGTTAAGAGACGGTCAAATTTGACGACCCTTTATAAGATCTATTACTATTCTTTTGGCCATCATTTTATGCACTACCAGTAAATTCACCTCTCTTCTCCCAAAGGGTCACGGAAGAATTTTGTTACCTGGATCATACTATTTAGAAGCCCTCATTATGAGGAAAAAGGGCAAAGAAAGATTGTCTGGGAGAAGAGTAATGCCAATGATTTTTTCTTTTTCTTTTATTTTTAACTTTCACTTGTCAATTCACCTACCAAAATAAAGTATTTTTTAAGTGACTTTCCTTCAGCCATGAGGCTATTTAAGCAGAGAGAGCAATTGGCTAGGTGGCAGGTGATGGGTAGTAGAAGATAAAAAAATATTTTCCTAGTTTCATCCTCTATATCTAGAAAGCTGAACCCAGAGAGCTTGCCTATTTTATCAAATCACCAAAAGGAGTGGTTAGGTTTGTGATTGTTTAGTGAATAAGGCTTACAGAGGGACAGCTGAAACTTAATATATTGAGTGGACCTTTTTATTTGGAAGAAACTTAATGGGTAGCTCTGGCAAACTTAGAACTTCTAAACAAACCATCATCATCATCACCATCACCATTACCACCACCATCAGCAAGCCACCTCTGATTTTTTGTTATTTACGCCAGAGGAAAATATAGAATGGGTAAGTAGAAATGTAGAAGTGTGACAACTTTCATAATAACAAACAACCAAAATTATATTTATTAAGACTATTTAGATTTGCTGTTGTGGCCTTAAGGGACCTATCTAAAGATGTCTATCTATGGTCGAACTTGTACCATTTGTTACGATCTGATTTACTGTGTCTCATCATTAATCACTCCAGGAATTGACTCTTTCCCTAGATTGTTTCCTGCATGCTGCCCTAACAACAATAGAACATTTCCTTCTAAGTCCTATTTTGGCAAGGACTGTCTGAGTTCTCAATGACAATATGTTTGAACAACATATTGTAAGTCCCTCATTGTGTTGACTGTAGAAAGTTCAGTAGCAAATGTATATGTTGCTTCTAGCATTGTATAATACCCCAGACCATGCATTTTTGTATTAACCTTACTTCTGACTACGTGTTGTATCTTTATTTTGTCTTCATACTAAATTTCTCATTTATTTTTAATATGATTTTTATGTATTTTCATAAATTAATTAGATTATTTTAAGAGTTACAAATACATAAATACATGCAAGTTGAATATTAATTGTATTTTTACTCATAATTGGTCCTACAAAAATAAGTGTTTCCTTAAAATTACCTTTTAAGTCTAATATTTTGTGGTAACTAATTGAGCTACTCACTCCTGTTTATTACATATTATTTCCATTTAAGCAACAGGGGTTTAAATTCTGGCACAGAGGCATAAATTTCACAATTCACTAGGTTGCTGTCAAACACATTAATTAGCTACATTAGTGTTTTACATTATGATTCATATGCACACAAATCACAATCTGCAAATTTAATTGCATTCCAGGTAACAACTTTGAAACATCCAGTGGTTCCAAGCTTTTGTAAAACTGCTATTTTTCAGCTACAAAAATGTTGTTATATTATAATTATCAATTTAAGTGGCACTGTGTGGTAAACTTAACTGCATTAATTACATCTTGTTTGTCAGCCAGACAATGATCGTGTTATTTATACTCCACTCAGGTATGTACAGGGAAATGTTCAGAAGACGTATTTTCCACCCCCTAAGTTGTATTGTTAATTATGGTTTTTAAAAGTATTATTATAAAATTTAGAACATATATTAAGAAGTGATATTAATCCATTTATTCAACTGGATAGAATAAATGCTAATGTATTTGAATCATTCTGGGATCATTTCATTATAGGGTACATTAAATTAACAATATTAGGAAAGAAAAATATCAAAGGCCAAAAGTAATTAATTTATGTATGTTTAACTATATTTGCCCTTCAGACATATCTGTTAGTTAGTTATTATTTGTTTACATTGTTACAGTAGATTTGCCTTTAAAATTTCCCAATAGGTTTTGAAGAGAGTTTTGAACCATTCCAGACACCTTTAATTCTTACCATTCAGATTGCTGCCTTAACTCAGCCAGCTGATGGAGTCGTTTAAGTGCTTTTTCTTGTTTCTTCTCATCTTTCCATGACTTAGAAGCTACATTCCGAGCAAATTCCCTTTGCTTTAATTCTTTCAGTCTCTGTGGAAAAAGAAGAAAAACCAAAAAGGTACTATAAATAAATAATATATTCTTTTCCATCCACAAGGCTCCGTATTATTCTTTATCCTAAGTGCAGAGGTAACTTTCTGGACAGAAAGAGTAAAAGTATCTTCTCCATTGTTGCTATTCTCTGCTCCAAGACACATTTAGCAGATAAATGTAGTTGTCAACCAGGTTATTTTTCCAAGCTTGTCACAGTCACTGCAAAAATGTGTTGCAAAGCTGGGCCCCAGGCCTTGCTGGTATCACTCTGGCTATGCAACTATAATAATCTGTGTGCCTATAAAAACACAAATGGGAAAAAGATGCAATATATGAATGAGTATGAAGGGAGGCAGGTTATGAGATGCATGTTCCTCCACCCACCTGCCCCTCACTTGTAAAATTGATTCTATTAAATACACTGGGTGGGATGAGCTTGTTTCAGGAAAGAGCATCTGTTACTGTGAAAGATTTAGTTCAAAGCTCTAAATGTGATTTTGAATTCTATTTTTTTGGATGGAGATATTTATCAAATACATATTTCTATATTGTATCCAGGAAGACAGAAAAAAAATGAGTCAGGGATTTAAACTCAGAATAGAGGCATGGCCCTGCTTGACTTAAATTCACCCACCACTTATTTTAATTAATATTTTCTCTAAAACAATTGACTTACATGCAAGTAAGACCTCTTCTTTAGAATCTGCCACTAAGCACAGCTAATGATATTGAATGAACTGAGAAACAGCCAAAATCAAATGAACCTCTTGAAGTTTAGGGCTTAATCCTGAATTGGAAGTGTATTTAAAGATTATCCTCTTAACTCATACAAAGTGATTTGAAACAGTCTAAAATATGTATCTGTTGAAATTATTTTCATTTCCCATATTAAGTATAAGAAATGTTTCCCAAGTATGGAGAAAACTACATAGTTATCATGTGAGGTAATAATACTGTAGCTGACTGTTACTCAGAGCAAATGCCAAAACCTTTCATTAGCTTCATTCTTTAAAGGAAACATGTTCATGGTAGACAGTGGTCAGATAACTACATCTAAGCTAAGGATTTGAAGAAGGCAGATCGGTCTTTCAAAGAGAGAATATTCTGAGCACAAAGAACAAGAACCTCACAGAATTAGAAATAGCTACAGGGAGAATAGTGGACTCAACCTGAATTCAATTTTTGACAAATACTTCAAATCCTTCTAAAAATAGAAAATTTCAAGAAATATAATTATGCTCTATATGTTATCAGAAAAAAAAATCAATAGTTCTCTGGAAATTATAAAGAACAGATGATCTGAGCATTAAAGAATGGATACCGTTGGTCAGAAGACAGGAAGAAAGGTTTATGAAATCCTTATTGCTACGTACCCTGCTACTCACTTCCTCAGACCCTATGTACTTGGAAGCCTAGTTCTTAGAGTGAGGCCTTGTCTTACAAGCAAAGACCTTTTGGAAATTGTCCTACATGATTTAAGAACACACATAAACTATAGTTCAACTGTGTCAGAGAGAGAAAATTGCTATTGGAAAAAAAAAAAAGAGGGTTTTTTAATACTGTTAGTACTGAATATAAATACTCCATATTATATTTATTTAATATTAGGTATTACCAGCAAATAAAACTTGTGTAATGCAGAGGAGGAAATTGATTCGTTTACTCACAGCAATTGACACTTGACTCATTTTTGGAATCATGTTTGAAAATTTGGGGTACCTCTGTTTCTGTTATTAGCCTTCTAGATTCCAGAACTATACTTTTATTTTTGAGTTATAGAAATGATTGAGAATTCTGTACTGTTTATCTAACAACAAATATTGTTAATTGCTACTATGTTAATCCTTATTCTTACTATGAAATGTAAAAATATACAAATCAACAAATCAATTTTTTTCCCTTCAAGGAAGACAGACAAGTGGTTACACTTCTATAAGATAGAGTAGAGTTTCTTAATAAGGGTGCATACAATGTGCTTTGGAAATATACAGGAATAGTGAAAGATTAATTGTGTTTAGGAAGTTTGCAAAGTTAAAATGTTTTTAAGGAGCACAGAAAACTGGAAGAAGAGATTTTGTTTAAAGACATCTAGCCACAAATTTGGTTTAGTCAGTTCTGAGTGCTCAAGTTTAAGCAGAGAAAAAACTCCAGATATCTGCCTTAAGTTTTCAGTGTACTGAACAATGCATCTGTGTGAGGAAACTGTTCCAGTTTAGGGGAAAAAAAGTCATCTGAAAGAATGTAAGAACAACAGTGTCTAGCATTCATATAAGGCCAGGAATAGTGGTTGTTTTCACTAACAAAACTGGAAAAAATAATAGGATATTGAATAGATAATTCAGAAAAGTCATGCTTCAGTAGAGAATAATTAGTCATAGATTGAGTACTACTTTGGAGTTGCTTAAAAAAATCATAAAAGCAAGAAATAAAAGTATAAAACTGACTCCAAGTAACTTAACTGAATCATAGTACTAAACACTAGGATATGTATTGCAATACAAAAAAAAATGAGAAAAATGAATATCTTGTATCCAATCAAATATTATCAGGATGTAATAGCAGTTGAAACTGGTCTGTAAGTTAAAGAAAAATATACTATAAACTCTACAGCAGCCATTAAAATGATAAAGTGTTCTAGCTAGGAGGACAACAAAGGAGATAAAAGAACATCATTAAATGTACTCAGTGCAAGAAAATGCAAAAAAAAAAAAAAAAAAAGTAAGGTATACTGGACAATTATAAAATAAATAGCAAGATAATAAATCAAATCTAAACATAATAATAATATTAAATGTAAATGGTCTAAACACCAAAATTAAAAGAGAGTATTCTTTGGATAAAAATGTGAGTTCATCTCTGTTGACCACACAAACAAGCTTTTTTAAAAATGAGGACAAAAGAGTTAAAAGAAAAGAATGTAAGAACATGTATTATGTCAACACGAGTCAAAAGAAAGCTAGGAGGGCCATATCACTGTAAGACAGATTAGATCTCAGAGCAAAGATATTTTACCAGGAATAAGGAAGGTTTCTTTATAATGATAACAGAGCATTAAAATACACAAAGCAAAAATGGATACCTACCGCATGGAGGAAATAAATGGACAATTATTAAAGAATGTTTCAATGTCTTGCTATTAAACATCAACAAAATACTAATTTCAAATCCAATACTTATGGAAAACGTTACACCAAAGTGATTGTATCTCTTATAAAAGACCCTTCCAAAAGTGTATTTGTCTGATGAAAAGAAGACTATCAATCACTGGAAAGATGGGGAGGATTTCTAAGAATCCAGAGGCCAAAATTTGCCAGCCTCATGTTTTGGCTTAGCCCAAATTTCTATTTTTCTCCCCTTGTTCTGACAAGAACTCATTTATTTCAGCCATGGCACATACAATGATTGTCAGTAACCTTCCTCCATTTAAAGAGAACATAATCCATTTGGGAAGAAAAATGTTCTTTGAGGGTGTGTAATTAATCAGCTCTTATTGAGAAGAGACAGCACATGGCATACATATTTCAGAAAAAAAAATGCTACTTTACACGTTTACAAATAATAATGGGAAAACAAATACGGTATTGTGCAAAGTAGGTGGTAAAGAGTGAATCCGCTTTATTACCGTATAGTCTACATAATAAAGAGGTAGCATAGGTAAGATTACAAGAATACCTTGCATTCTTATCCTTTAATGATAAAGGTAGATGGCCATAAAGTAATGAAAACTAAGCAACACAATTATGATACAAGTGTGTTGTATTATTAAATACATTTTTGCATCTATTTAAAAGGATCACATTATTAATTTCTCTTTATGTAGTGAATAACTTCTATTTGTTTTATTGTGTTAAACTTCACATTCATAGGATGAATATTGCTTGTTTTTTATATTAACATTTTGAAATATTGATGGATTTGATTTGCTAACATTCATTATGAACTTTGCATCTATGTTCATGTGTGATATTGGCCTGTATTATCTTTCAAACTCCTTGTGTCATTCCAGTGTGGTTTTAGTCAATTCAGATTGCTCTAACAGAATACCATAGACTGGGTGGCTTAGCTAACAAACATTGAATTCTAACAGTTCTGAAAGCTGGGAAGTTCAAGATCAAGGTGCCTGCAGACAGATCCAGTGTCTAGTTATGAAATTCTTCCTGGTTTGTAGATGGCCATCTTCTTGTTATATCCTCACATGGCCTAGGCCAGAGAGAAGAGGCAAGCTCTCTTGTCTTATTTGTAAGGGCACTAATCCCACTCATGAAGGCTGCACCCTCATGTCCAGTCACCTCCCAAAGAGTCTACTTACTTACTAATGCTATTATATTGGGGGTTGAGGGAACATAAACTTAAGTCTATAAGTACCATGGTAACAATGGCCTCATAAAATGAGTTGGAGAATGTTTTATCCTCTATTTTCTAAAAGACTGTGCATAAAATTAATATTACATATTCCTTAAATACAAGAGTCACCACTGAAGCCATGTTTTCCTGGAGTATTTTTTTCTGGTTGTTGTTGGAACTTGTTAAATCATGAATTCAGTTTATGCAAGATATATAAGACAAAACAGAATTTTTATTCTTTCTCAGTGAGTTTTGGTAATTTGTTTCTTTCAAGATTGTTTTACATTTTATTTAAATTAGCTTTTTTATTGTCAAAACATTGTTCCAAATATTTTCTTTTTATTCTTTTGATATTTGAAGCATCTAATGCAATGTTACCTCATTTAAACCTGATATTGGCAATTTGTGTATTCTATATTATTCACCAGTCTTCCTAGTCATTATTGATTTTATTAATATTTTAAAGGAACCAGATATTATTTAGTAGTATGCTTTCAATAACATGTAAATATTCATACATTTTCTAGATATCTTATTGTTAACAATTTCTAATTTAATACTATTTTGGTCAGAGAATATATTCTGCATGATGTCAGGTCTTAGACAGTTACATAAATGTTTTTAAGATAGTTGTAGAAATGTTTATAATGACAGCCTATGGTCTATCTTGGCAAATATACCATGTGCACTTGAAAGCAGAAAATATTTATTCTATTTGTTGTATTTCAAATTCTATAAATATCATTATGTCTAGTGGTTAACCGTTTTGTTTAAATCATGTATTACCTTATGGAAATTTTTGCCTACTTGTTTTATCAATTACTAGTGAAAAATAAAATTCTGCACTTATATTTTGTGATTGGTCCATAGTTCCCTTTGTTTCTGTCAGTCTTTACTATGTGTTTTTGGGAACTTTCTTGTCAGATGCATACATATTCAAGGATTTAGAATTGCTATATCTTGTTATTCAGTTAACTTTTTATAACTATGAAATATCCAACTTGTCATTTCAAAATACTCTTTCCTTTGAAATTCACTTTGTCTAATATTATTACTGTCGTATCTCTTTTCTTAGCATTGACATGGTATATCATTTTTTATTCATTTAATTTAAAATAGATTGTGTCTTTAGAGTGTATTTATTTTAAAAGCCATTTATTTGGATCTTGTGTTTTTATTCATTCAGGACTTTTTTCCTTTTAATTGAGCCATTTACTTTATTTACAGTTAATGTAATAATTTCAATATTTGTATTTGTGTATACCATCTGTATACTTAAAATACCATCTGTATACTTGGTGAATCAGCTCTTTTCTCTCTTTCCTATATGCTTTTGAGTGGATCAAACATTTGTAGAATTATATTTTATCTTTTCTATTGATTAGTTATGTCTACCTATGTTACTTTCATAGTTGCACTAGACATTAAAATATGCATCATAAAATTATTACAGTTTATGTTAAAATTCTATAATATGATCCACTTAAAATGTTATTAATGTATATTTTCAACTAATACTCTTCAATATGTCATGTTTTGGTGTCATATACTTCATTTCAGTATAATGGTAAACTATTTCTTATTATTTTACTTGATGCATTCAAAAATCATATGTTAATAATACTTTTAAAGGAACCTTTATATTTCCTAACATATTTACTCTGTCTTGTTTTATTTATACATTTCTGTATGACTTCTTCATCTTACCTACTTTTAAGGAAACATATTTTTTGGATATGTATTTCTAGTTTCTTTTTTAATTGAAGTACTTTAAAAAGATCATTTAGTTGCATGCTTTTTCTGAAATGTCTGCTATCTTCTTATTATTGCTCTCTTGTATGTAAAGTTTCTTTTTTATCCCCTTGGTTGGATTAAATATTTTCTCTTTATTTTTCATAAGTTAACTATGATGCACCTTGGCATGTTTTTCATTGTATCTGTCCTTTTAGGGATACTCTGAGCTTCTGGAATCTGTAGTTTTGTATCTTTTATTAATTTTGGCAGATCCTCAAATAGTATCTTTTCAGTTTTTTTTTCTACCTCATGCTCTCTTATCCTCCTTGCACTCCAATAGTGTATATGCTAAATGAGTTTATATTGTGCTAAATATCACAAATGCTCCATTACAGTTTTTTTGCTACTGATTTTTTTTTGTGCGTTTTTATTTAGTTAAGTTATAAGCATGGATTCAAGTTCATTGATTATTTCCTCTTCTATATCCAATCAGCAATAAGACTATCAGAAATTTTTTTTATCTTTGATACCATGTTTTTAGTTTCTAGCATTTTTTATTCTTTTTTATAGTGCTACTTTAAAACTTTTTCATTTTTAATGTATATCGTTACTTTTTCCACTAAATCCTTTAACATAATATTATTTGTTAAAGTTTCTGATAATTCCAACATCTAGGCCATTGGTTTTTACTTATTCATTCATTTATTTATACTTTAAGTTCTGGGGTACATGTGCAGAATGTGTAGTTTTGTTACACAGATATACACATGCTATGGTAGTTTGCTACACGCATCAACCCATCACCTACATTAGGTATTTCCCTAATGCTGTCCCCTCCCCTAGACCCCCACCCCATTTCTGAATCTAGTTGTATTGAATATTATACCCCTTGATGATGAGTAATATTTTCTTGACTTATATGTGCCAAATAATTTTTAATCAAATACTGAACATCGTTTGTAGATGAACAGTATAGATTAATGCATAAAATATTTATACCCAGAAACAGACATGCTTCTTTTTCTGTGAGCCCTCAAGTACAAGTCTTGGGCAAACCCAATCTCTAGTTGAGCTGCATTTGGTCTTTGTTGCTTTATTTAAATTCAGTCTCCACAGCCTTCAAGTACCTTATTTGCATATAGACACTATCTTATCATTAGTCCTGTACCCTAATACTTCAGCTGGCCCCGTGTGCCTGCACCACAGAAGGACTTTCTATCAGTATTCTTCTTCTATCTCAGAAGTACATTGCTATTGCGTAGTACTTGGCAAAAGGCCTAGAGTGTGTGTTTGTGAGAAGTTTTGTTTCAATGCGTATGTTTTCACGCTTAAACAGGTTCTGTGCACCTGTGACATGGGCACAGGAGTAGAGCTCTATCTTTCTCAGTGCTCTTGTCTACCAGTGGCAGACAGCTGCCTTTTGCTACTCTGTGAAGTTCCCTGTGTGGGAGGGGTTTTCAGTTGCCCATAGGTTTTTGGATGAGGGATTTTGAGTTTTTGGTTTTACAATGCCAATACTAATCATAAAACATTTATTATTGATGGTGAATAGTGTGAATATAACAGTATTTATGGTAAAGGAGAAGTTGTGTAACCCAAAATTCCCTTAATTTTTTACATTAATTAATTAATTATATATTTTTGAGATGGAGTCTTGCTCTGTCACCCAGGCTGGAATGCAGTGGCACCATCTCAGCTCACTGAAACCTCTGCCTCCGGGTTCAAGCAATTCTCCTGCCTCAGTCTCCCAGGTAGCTGGGATTACAGGTGCTCGCCACCATACCCGGTTAATTTTTGTATTTTCAGTAGACACAGGGTTTCACCCTGTCGGCTACGCTGGTCTCAAACTCCTGACCTCAGGTGATCTCCTCACCTTGACCTCTCAAATTGCTGGGATTATAGGTGTGAGCCATCGCGCTTGGTCAAAATTGCCTTTATATTGACAAAAATGCCTTGTTTGACTTGTAATCATAAATACTATTCCATTAAAAAGGTATATTTTTTCTCCTTTTTGTCTTTTTGCTTGCGTGATCACTATTAGAAGTTAAAATGAGATAGCTCTTACATCATCAAAGGAAAAAAGCAAAAGAGAGAAAATCAACATGCCACAGTCCAGACAATTCCACATAGCACTGTTGCCCCAAGATTGTTTGCCTCCTCCTCTTTCCTTCCTATTAGCTCCCGCCACCCAAGCTCCAAATTTGTTAGAATGTAGGTTCACCAAATGACGGAGCTTAGTTACAAGAGAAATAATTTATAATCAGTAGAAGTTAAGTTAAAAATACAAAACTGTGGAGAGAGCTGTCCTTCTCTTTTATTTATTTATTTATTTATTTTTTTATTTTTTTGAGACGGAGTCCGGCTCTGTCGCCCAGGCTGGAGTGCTGTGGCCGGATCTCAGCTCACTGCAAGCTCCGCCTCCCGGGTTTACGCCATTCTCCTGCCTCAGCCTCCCGAGTAGCTGGGACTACAGGCGCCCGCCACTTCGCCCGGCTAGTTTTTTGTATTTTTTTTTTTAGTAGAGACGGGATTTCACTGTGTTAGCCAGGGTGGTCTCGATCTCTTGACCACGTGATCCGCCCGTCTCGGCCTCCCAAAGTGCTGGGATTACAGGCTTGAGCCACCGCGCCCGGCCCTTCTCTTTTAATCACCATAAATGAGGTTTACTACTATTGAAGAGTGTTCTTTGACGACTGATCCCTGATCTAGGTCTTGGCTTTTTACATTGTTTCTGATTAAGATGTGATATAATTCTGTTGAATCTGCTACATAATACTTTTTGATGCTCTTCTCTTCAAATAGGTTATTTTCTTATTAGGAAAAACAATTTGTTGCATCCCTTGAATTAATGTTGCAGAAGTTGTGCATGCTCTAAAAGTTCATTTCATCTTTCCTTCACAATCTTGCTCTGGCTATACTGGTTGGCCAGAGCAGAGCAGCTGAGAGTTTCATGGGTGTCCTGGTGATAATACGGGAGAATTGTGGCATAAGGATCAGTACAGACTGGATGATACTTATGTACTTGAACTTTCCTGCCACCTCTTTAGCAGCTTTCTAATTATGTTGAGTGGTGACCTTGCAGAACTCTAAGTTCCTTTCCTCTAGTCTAACCAGCTGCTCTTTTCAAAATGCATCTTGTTTCTTTATCACTCCATCTGTCTTTTCCAGCTTCTTAGCCAGGTGCTTTGTCTTAGAATGTTCCTCCTTACTTGATATCCTCTCTCATAGAATAACTCTAGTTAACTGCTCATTGGGAGTCACCCTCATTTAGTCCAGTTCTTTGCTTCACATTTAGTCACATTGGGTGCAGGCTCATATACATTTATACCCCAGAGGAAATCACTCTCCAACTTTTCTGCTCTTTTCCCAGAAGCATACACTTCTTCCTAGTCATTGCAGACTTTACACCATGAGCATGTTTTCCACCCCTCCACTTAGTAACAGATGACTTCTGCCTCACGGTCAATGTAGAATCCAGATTATAGGCGGGAGATAACCTTTGTCTTCTTCTCTGTACAAGTTCTGGAATGTAAATAGAATTCTTGTCCCTCCTATAGTGGCTAATGACCTCCTACCTCACTCTCAGGCAGAATCTAAATCACAAGAAGACTTCTTTTGGCTTTTTTGTTTCAGCCTTCGTCTTAGTCTCTGTGTACCTGTGCCCTGGAGTTGGGCTTTCTCAATAGTCCTGACCTCTCTCCATTGTAGGTAAAATTTCTCTGTACTTGCTGCCAAGCTAAAAGTAAAGGGAGTGTTTGCTGGCCCCTCTTTAAGTGACAAAAGATCTTTGCCTTTAAACTCATGCAGAATCCAGAATATGGGAGGGTTTTCCTTGTTTTTCCTGTTTCAAACTTATGCAAACTTCTCCTGTTAGCAGTACAAAGGGTCTTTTTCATGCCTCTGTACTTCTCAGAATTTTCATGAGCTCTCTTTTAAGTAAAGACCACATAAAAGAGTGGGTTGTGTGGATGAATGCAGACTTGCTTGTGGAAGGATTTCTTCTCAACTAGTCCATGATGGGCCGTTCATTTCATTAGCTTACATTGCAACCTCAGCTTTCTGATGGTCTTTATAAAATTTAGGTTTTGTAGAACACCTAGTGTGTTCTTGTTGTGATGGGAGGTGATCTTTTGTTGTGATTTTCCATAACCTAAGTGGAAGACTCGGCTTACATATCTTAATTTTCCTTCCTTTTTCTGTGCTTGTGGCTTTTCCCTTCATTTTTGCAATCTCCCAAAAAAGTGTGTACTGGCTTGTGGTCCAAGGGTTGGGGACCCCAGGTATATATTATGATAAAAGGAACCCTTTTACATTGGTCCACAAAATTTATAGGTTGACATTTTCTGATTAGATTCTGTCAACACTGTGACTTAAATGCCAGGATGATGAAGGTTAGAGATAGCAGTACATTTAGGTAAATTGAAAAGAGGAAAATTCTACTAGAATTTTATTAGAGTTTAAGTATGCTGCCTCATAATGTTAGGAAGAAGACAGTTTCATTTTTATATTTCCCTTCAACATGTTAATCTTGCTAACCCACATCCAGAACCACCTTTGTTACACAGAGATCCACTGATTAAGAACATCTTAATGGGCATGAAGACCAACAGAATTAATATTAAGTCACATGCTTAGTTTTGTTTGGAAAATATTTTAATATTTTTTGGTGATACCTACACACACACACACACACACACACACACACACACACACAAACACACAAACACACACACATGATTGTACAGAGGTATTTCTTATTTTCTGGTTCCACATAATTTCTACAATGCAGATAATAAATACAAGTTAACCAGTTCTACTAGGAAGTTTAGTGTTTTCACAAGACAAAGAAATTATCATTATATAGCACATATTTTTACCAGTGATGATCAGGGCCCAGTTAATTTCCCAAATTGATAAAATTCTGCTATTACAGGATCAATTGGTAAGTCTTCTGACTTTAGATAACTTGACATGATCAGCTGTGTGTGTGTGTGTTTGTGTGTGTGTGTGTATTTAGAGCTATGTGTCTATTCAGATACTTTTTTAGCAGTGACTCATTTAAAAGAATGATGAGACTGTTTTCACTATCAAGATGACAAAACTCCATCAGAGCTAAATTTTCTGTTAAAATCAATAAAATCAATGTATATAATATAAAAATAATATATAATCACAAAACTAAAACAATGCTGCATTTAATTATTATCTTCTCTTCTTGGATGTATCAATATTTTAAAAAGAAAAGCTTACTAACTTCAGATTCCTAAACTGCTTAGCATCTATAATCAAATACAGAGGTATAATTCATAGATAATCATTTATAAACTTTTTCAAAAATTACTAGAATAATCACTTGCTTACCTTGATATGGTTTGGATCTATGTCAATCCAAATCTCATATTGAACTATAATCCCCAGGGGTGGAGCTGGGGCCTGGTGTGAAGTGATTGCATTATGGGGGCAGTTCCTCATGAATGGCTTAGAACTATCAACTTGGTGCTGTCCTCATTATAGTGAGTTCTCATGAGACATGATTGTATAAAAGTATGTAGCACCTCCACCCATCTCCTTGCTCTCACTCTCACCATGTGACATGCCTGCTCCCCATTCGTCTTCTATAATGATTGTAAGTTTCCTGAGGCTGCCCCAGAAGCCAAGCTGATGTCAGCATCAGTAGGAACTTTGTGAACAGGTTAGAGCAGTTAAGAGCTTGAAGTTTTCTGAAAGTGGAAGTGAAGAAGACAGAGAGCAGCAACTAACAATAGGGAGAATAAAACAAAGTATTTCCAGAGTTATTTGGACAGGAGAAAAGACAGTATAAGTATTAAGAAAATCATCCTAAATCAGGCAGATCCGAGTTTATATTTTGTTTCTATCACTTACTAACTTTGAGACTCTTGCAAAGTTACTCAATTTTCTCTAGATTTAGTTACACATTTGTAACTTAGCAAACTATCAATATTTACCTTGTAGAATTATTGGGATTATTATTTAAGTGTGGAAAGGTAAATGGTTTAGCATAGCACCTGATATATAGCAAATGCTCAGTATGTATGAACTATAATCATGTTAAAATATAAGGAATGGTCAGATTTTGTGGAACTTTGTGAAGCAGGATGTGCAAAGAATGCTCGATTCAACCAGCAGTGGGATTCCACTGAGAGTATTTAATTCATGTTCTTATTGAAAGCAGACTGTTTGAGTGGCTTTCATCTGGACAGTATGACTGGTAGGTGTAGTTTTCTTTTGCAAAGGAGAAGTCAAAACAAGGAAGCATGTTGGGCATACTTCTACCTTGTTACACTTTAGATTTGAGCCTAAGAATTTAAGGTTGTCAGTTGTCTATCATCAATTTTATATAAGAAATGGTCTTTCTTGTCTTAAATAATTTATGTTTTTAATCCAAACATCTGTAATTTCCATAAATTGAAGATTACATGTCACTATTGAGTAAAATTATAAAATATGAATTAAAATGTGATTTGTTGTCAGGATTTTCTTTGATAAATTTTATTTGAATTGTGCTGTTGGGTATTAATGCCATACAAAATTGATATTAATCAGAGAAGAGGGAAAAACTGGATTTCTTATGTTTCCTAGAGGGAAGTAGGGAAAAACAGGTATGTAAAGTAAAAGACATGTCTAAACATCTAATTCACGTCCTTGGATATTTTAAAGGGACTTAAAGAGAAATGACAAAGCAGATAGGTTTCATAGTTCCAGAGAGTAGTTACCTCCCATAACCTCTACTCAGATGAAAAACAATGCAATAAAGGACAGTTGCAGAGGTCAAGGAAAAGAAAGGGAAGGTGGTCTTCGCATAGCCTCTCCACTTTTCACAATGCATTTGATTTTCTCTCAGCAAGAGGTAAACTAAAACTTATAGAAACATATTTGTAAAAATACATTTATGAAGTATTTGCAATTTAATTTTCTTATTGAGTTCATGTTAAAAATACAAACTAAACAATCTTTATTTCCCTACCTGCCAGCAAGAATGCTTTGCATGTGTATTGCAAGCAGATTTCAGCTGTGAATATATAAGTGAAGAATCAAATTGATCAGGCCAGTAAGTCTGTTTGTGTTAGGAATAGTAATATTCTCAATATCATTGCTTACCAATTCAAACATGCATGTAAACATCTACATATCCCAGTAACTACATTCTTTCAGCTTCACTGAAGGAGAACGTGCATGTGAAGTGAATTCACTCAAGTGTGTCTACTTTTTTCTCTTTTAAATAGAATAACTCCTTCCATCTCCGCACTTTTCATCTATAGATCCCAGGATAATTTCCATGTGTTAATGTTTTTCTTTACTTCAGAGTAAAACCCCAAGGCAAAAGGTCAAAATTATTAACCTAATTTTAAAGATGAAGAAACAAACACATAGAAGGTTAAGTGACTTGATCCACACCAAATGAGAGACCAGAAAAAGGACTGGGACTTGAAAACAGAATATCTAATCTTCCTAAGAGTAAGAAAAAATAAGCAGAGTTTATGCAGAATCCTCTACATTTATAACAGTGTCATTTTCTGGATTTAAAAGTCTAGCCTGTTCCAAAATACTGCTCAGTGTTTGAAAATGTTTTTATCAAATGATTTGGAAGACATTTACAGATCACTGACAATAATCTAGAACAGGATAAGTTGTAATTTGAATAATCCTAAAATCAAAATAAAAGAATTAAATTCTATTAAAAAGTCTACTATTTCCCAGATGAATTCTCATGATTAAAATGGGACTTTCTTTATTTTCTGCTTCTTTGAATATAATCTTTTTTTTTTTTTCCTTTTCTCTTCTTGATAAGGTGTTGCTATGTTACCCAGGCTGGCCTCAGGCAATCCTCCTTCTTCAGCCTTCCTAGTAGCTAGGACTACAGGCATGCATCACAGCACCTAGCTGCATTCCATTATTTTTTATGTGTTCTGGTTGCAATAAAAACACATAATGAAATGGGCTAAAATATTTTTAAAAGATCTCCCATGTTAGAAGCTACAGTTTGGGCTACTAACCGGGAAGAGTTTCCTGACATTGCTGGAATAAATGCATCCAAGCATACTTTCTCTGATGTGACCCTAGCTTTAAGGACCAATTGTGCCACAAGCAAGCTAAAACAATGAGTGAGAAGAAATTACTCTGGGTGTGAACACCGTAATCCTCTTCCTTGGAAGTGTTGAGTTAAATTGGTTATAATAATTCCTGGAGGATTCTTTTGGCATGTGCTAGAATACGAACTGCTGAATGCTATGTTTAATTGCTGATGGTCAGCCATTTCTGCTTGGACAATCAGGACATAAAGGTTCCTTGTCAGAGTTTAACTGGCTGAGCCCAATGTTCTGGAGAGATACAGCCAGGCCTACAGATACTGCTGTTGGTTTACACGTTAGTTTGAGGATATTTCTAGATTTTAGGACAAGCTGAAGACGTGGTGTGTGAAAGAAAAAAAATTATTTATAACTCAGGGTGGACTAGGGTCACCACCCTGGCTGAGGGAGTGGCATATGGTAAGGTGTTGAAGGTATGTGCCCCAGGCAAACCACACCATTTCTTTTCAAGGCCAAGGATCATCTGAGAAATTTTCAAATGGCGAATGGGTAGCTCTCGTGTCCCACTACATCTGAGACATTACCCGGATCCTCTCATATTTTAGCTATTATGGCCAAGATCCAAGTCAGCTATGGTACAAAGCATGACCTTTTATCTGGTTTCAATTACAAGGTTTATTTAATTTCTACCCATGACATACCCAAAGTTAAACTTCGTAGTGCCGTTGTAACCCATATTATATCAGACATGAATATAACCAATACTATATCAACATAAATATCTCTATTGATTACTGTTCTAAAATGCGTTCCTAAGAAGTGCCTTGGTGATGAGTAAGAGGATAACTGCTTTTCCAGCTGAGTTAGTAGTAGTAGTCACAGGACTTTTAATTGCCATGTTTATAGCATGATAAGAACATACATGTGATAGTGCAATAAAATTAATTCCCATGAAGTATCTACAGAGAGTGTGTTCAGGTTTGGAAATACCCAGCATTTCTGTAATGAACAAATAAAAATTCAGTAATGAAAGATTATGTCTTGAGTAAATATTTGATTAGACTAATATTTACTAATCAGGCTTCAGAAGAAATAATTTGGCATTCCATCACAGTCTATACCGTGGAGAATAAATTCAATGTGAGAAAAAAAGGAAAGATTCCAGAACAGAAAAATTCAGACACTTTCTCATGCAACAGCATTTCAAACTTATCACCATTTCTTTGAGATGAAGTGGAGTGTGTTTGAATATTACGTATATTCTCTAGAGTCTAGTATATAACCCACCTTATAAATTCCTTACAGTTAATATTTGAAAAGTATTAGTCATTTTAACAAAGTATTCAAATACATTTCTCAAATCTCTGACTATCAGATATACTTCCAAGCATTAGAATGTAGAGTTAAGAGAATCAGTAAGGATATTTTTCTGTGTGAGATTCATTTCTACCTCTATTGCTTCAAGTCACGTGTGGACAAGACCAAGATCTTAAGGGAATCTTTATTTATTTATTTATTTGTAAAGATCAGGAGAATTAATCATGCTTCTTGTGGGAAAGAAACGCATTTGTACTAGGCCCCAAAAATTAAAAAAAAAAAATCCTAAGAGAATCCTTTGGCAAACCTCTGCCCTCCCAGACTGTGTGGTTTCTGACATGAAGCCATCTTTATCTGGCAGGCTGTTATCTGCTCTGGCGCAATCTTTCCCTGCTGTGCAACTCCTTCATGGTCACATCCTCCCTGCTCAGTTCATAAAAAGAACTTGACCTACTGCACTCTGACCTAGCTATCTAGCTGTTTTCTTAAGAGCAATGTCTTGTATTTCAGTATCTTGTACAACCTAACATTATATTGATTTTTAAGAGCTTTTTCAATTTCTACTTCATCCTCCCACTCTTTTATACTCTAGTTTAGGGTCAGCGATGCCTGCTGCTGAGAATATTGCAGACAGAAGTATTTAGTTTGAACATACCTGCAAAGTAAGAGCACCTTTGCACAGGGAAAGGGTTTTTGAAATTTCCTTAATTTCCTACCTAAATGTTCTGAAATAGAACTCTCTTTGAAAAAATAACTATTAAAATAGAAGCAAGAAGAGAAACATGAAATTAGACTCTGGTGTAAAATTGAATTTTGTATCATGTTACTCTTAAATAAAATAAAGACACATTTTAAATCTAAAGATAGTATTGAGTTGACCTCTATGTATCAGAATCTTGGCTTCAGTAGCTTAATTAAATCAGGTTTCTTTTACTCCTAACCAAGAATCTATATTCAATCACATCATGATACTTACACCTCCTCAAGGGAGTCCACAGCTCAGTCTCCCCCCAGTTATCAGTTTCCTCCAACTTAAACATGTGGCTTTATCCTCAAGGTCACAATATGCCTGAGAAATGTCAAGCATCAGAAGTGCATTCCATGAAGGCAAAAAGAAGGGCTCAGAGCAAAAGCTGACTCTTTTATTTTTTCTGCCTTAAAAACAACAGCTTTTGAAAGTCAACCTGAGTAGACTTCCACTCTTACACCGTTTGTTAGAAGAACTTCACATGCTATTGACATTTAAGTAAGAAATGTGAGACATCCAGGTTTTTAGCTAGCTATATGGCCATCCCTCAAAATAAATCTGGGTTTTGTCTGTGAGGAGAGAGAGTGGAATGGACATTGATTAAGTGACCAGCAGCGTCTGCCCTACTAGAATTATTAAATGTTGCCAAAAGGAAGGGTTACAGTTAGTCAGTTAGTGTTCAACCAAGCATTCTGCTTCTTTTTTTTTTTTTTGAGATGGGGTCTCACTCTGTCACCCAGGCTGGAGTGCAGTGGCGCGATCTCGGTTTACTGCAACCTCTCCTTCCAGGGTTCAAGAGATTCTTCTGCCTCAGCCTCCTGAGCAGCCGGGACTACAGGTGTGTGCCACCACACCCGACTAATTTTTGTATTTTTACTAGAGACAGGGTTTCACCATATTGGCCAGGCTGGTCTCCACTCCTGACCTTGTGATCCGCCTGCCTCGGCCTCCCAAAGTGCTGGGATTACAGGCATGAGTCACCATGCCTGGCCTCTGCATACTCCCTCTTTCAAATCTAAAACTCCTCTCCACATACTTTAAGTCATTGAGCTGCCAAATAAAATATAGAGAAGTTTCTAGATCATTTTACTCCACATCTTTAATTACAAATTATAGTTCTCACTATGCAGCTGTAAAAATAAATGAAATCATGTCCTTTGCAGCAACACGGACGCAGCTGGAGGCCCTCATCCTAAGTGAATTAACACAGAAACAAAAGCCAAATGCCACATGTTCTGTTCTCACTTATAAGCAGGAGCTAAACATTGGGTACACACGGACACAGAGCTGGGAACAATAGACACTGGGGATTCCAAAAGGGGGAAGGAAGGGAGAGGGGCAAGGGTTAAATAACTACCTATCAGGTACTATGTTCACTACTAGGATGACGGGATCATTAGAAGCCCAAACCTCAGCATCAGGTAATATACTCATGTAGCAAACCTGCACATGTACCCCGATACTAAAATAAAAGTTAAATAAATAAATAAAATTACTAATTCTCTCAAAAAAGTTTTGGGATTAGTTTCTTCTTAGGCATGTTGTGTTACAGGTAGGAGTCAGCAAACTAAGACCCATGGGCCAAATCTGACCTTCAGCCTGCTTTTGTAAATAAATATAAAAACAGTCACTTCTACTTTTTTACCTAAGGCTGCTTTCAGACTTTATTGGCAGAGTTGATTCCTTGCCACAGAAACTGTATGAGCCGCAAAACCAAAAATATTTACTATCTGAGCCTTTCCAAGATATTTGCCAACACTGGGTAGAGAAACACCCCTGTTCTTGTTAGTTCAGGATGAGGGAGGTGGTTAGTTCCACATTTGTATACCTCATGGGATAATTTTCCTGAGAGTGATATCCATGTGAATGGAAAAGTAGAAAAGCAGATGGTGGTAAAAGAAAGAGGTAATTATATTTGGAGAAAAATATCAGTATTATTTAACTGATAGTGATATATTTGAGACTCTAGAATGCAGAAATACCAGTGCATATAGGGAATAACTTAGAATTCCTATTAGAATGTTGACTTAGCCTTTATATTCCCAACTTCCTTCAGGAGTCTAACTGAATCAAATTTGACTTTGTTATCAAAACAAGCCCTGAATATTCTGACTGAATAGGATCTCACAGAACTATTATATGCACAACTGATTTTCAGAACTCAAAAGAATGAATCATCTCTTATTTCATGCATTTCAGCATTTCACTAGTATTGCTCACAGAAAACAGCATGAGGCAGTTGAGAGATTCATGGTCTTTTCTAATGCCTTGCTTATTTTTATGAAGGTACTACAGAGCAAAGAAATAAGGAAAATATAGTTTTGTCAAGAATGTTCAAATATTCCAAGAGTAAGGAGCATTGTATTTGAAAAATACTCAAAAGACTCACTTTTTTTCTTGCAAGTGAAACTGATCAGAAGTCTTTTAAAAATACTTTCATTATGTTTTTGTTTTTCAAAAGTATAACTCTATTAAGCACATTTGGGAAACTCACGTCTTATGTCTCATTACTAATAGCAAGAACCTTGGAATCTAAGGTTTTAGTTGAGTATATACTGGAGGAAAAAAATGTGATTAGGCAATGCTCTGCAAGCATCTTTTCCTTTAAATGAACTCTTGAGTTATCTATGTTCCTAAATTAACTGGGTTGTATCTTTAGAGTGGAATTTCTTTTTAAATTTCTCATTTTCTGAACTATAAAAACAAATGTTTCTATAAGTTTATATTAGTTATTTTCTCAATAATTAGTGCCTCATGTAAAGGCAAATAACTTGACTGGAAATGTATTGTTTTTAAAATTAAAATTATTTGAATAAAACTTTATCCACATATATAGCTATTATTGCTAAAAAATAAGATTTTATATACTGTTTCTTTTAGTCAATGCAAAAACCTCTTGAAAAGATACTCTAAATGAACGAATTGCTTAGAATAAAATATATAATTTAAGTGTCAATATATTTCATAAATACATGGAAAGAGCTGCATGGTTCCAATATTGGCCATTCTCAGATTTTCCAGTAAAGTATGACATTTAAGCAGAATATAAACATGTGTGCATCTATGCAAATTTTGAATGTTTATATAAAACTTGGATAGTGTTTAATTGACCTAATAATTTCATGAATGCAATTAACCATTTTAAAATATTATTTTAAAAGGATATTTTGGATTATGTCTATACTTTTTCTAATACTCTATGCACGGTTCCTTGTATGCTTTATATCTTCAAATATTTATTATGTAAAACTTTTAGTTTGAATGCAGAAGCACTAAGAAAGTTTCCTTAGACTTATTTTGACTTTTAAAAATAAAATAATGTTACTCATAAAGAAATTTAATGTAAACACTAGCGACTTCATGTTTTTTCCTCATTAAACTAAGTCATAATGTTTTTATGCAACCTAGTAGCATTCAGTGTATGAAGAAACGAGCACATTCATTTACTCCTGGGAGTGTAAACGGATGCATGCAGTCCTTTTAGAGAGTAATTTGGCAACAGCAATTACATTTCTATATGTATCATGATCCTGATTCTCCAATTCCACGTCTAAAATGCATCTCACATATCATTACACGTCTGAACAATGGCTGTTCCTTGTAATAGTGATGGAACGAAGTTTAGGGGGGAAATGTCTGTAAAATTCCTAAATCTGTGTTCTAAACTGCTACTGAAGTTGCTTGTGATTGCTTCTTTTGGGGAATAATATACAAGTTATAACCATTTCTATAAACTGTATTTTCTTCATTCATTTTTATGTGTCTCTTCCCTACCCTCGGTCCTAAAATTAGCTTAAATTAAAAAAGAAAGTCAACTACATCATTTTTGCTGTTTTTGTTGCCTTCAGACATATTTGATTGTAGAGCAGAAATCATCAAACTCAGTGCTAAAATATCAGTAGCCCCCAAAATTTTCCTTTTCAAGGCCAGACTCACATAATTTCACAGCTTTCAATACTTCCAGAAAAAATAAAATAAAAGACATGATCAGTTGAGATGAAAATGTTTTAAGCAACTAAAATTTAAAATTCAATATTATATGTCAAAGCAAAAATAATGATTGCAGGTGTTGAGTTTTAATAAGAGCAGAGTGAGATAAAGGCATAGTAATGCGTGGAATCCTTGACTTTGTGAAAACATCATGGGCCTCTTTCTATTTCCTTCCTTATGAAATATTTGACCTACTTTCACATTCAAATCTCAGAAAACTATTATGAAGTCACAACGATAATGGGATATTTTGTTAATATGATTATGTAATCTGTAATTAAAGTAAAAATCATCTTCTTTGACCTCTGAATTGTTTGCTGATTGGATACAAATTATGCTTCAGATGAAATTTGTTTGGATAAGTCAGCTATCTGGTGCTACTTAATGGTGCTCTTTATATATACCTTATTTTGTTTAGTCTATTTTAAAACAAAATCCGTAAGTTGTATTAACTACATTAATTCAAAATTGGGACAATTATTACATCTACTAAAAATGATAATTTCAGAAAGCCATATACATTTTAATTTTCCTAAACAAAGCAATCTAACCTTTAGTAACTTTACACAATATCAGAATAAAAATTGTTACTGTGGAAAAAGTACACATCTTTATTCAATGTAGATAGATGTAAAACTATGGATGAATAAATGTCATTGGATCTGCAAATTAATATGTGTATCAAAAAATATCCTCTTTCAAAAATTAATACCAGAAGTATAAGGAAAAAAAGAATTTACAAAATAATTTGTGGATTGATGATTTATCATCATAGGTTTTTATTTCCCTGGTGCATGTATAACATTTATGTTTATCACATTTATCATAATGATAAAAAATTGGAAACCATGCAGAATATTTCAACTATAGGAAATCTGTTACCCAAATTATAATGCAGTCATTTAATAAAAGACATGCTACAAACAACAACAACAAACTATGCTGAGAAAGAACACCAAATTACCTTGAAAATGGGCATTATGACAGAGATACTACTTACTCAAAATTACACCAGCGCCTTTTCGACTTTGTTAACACAATTTTTCTTTCAAACTATATGATGTAGTAATTTCTTGATCTCAGAAGTGCATGTGACCCTGATCTTGTCATGGTTATAATAAAATCCCACAATTTTGTCAAAAGAAAATCATTAATAGACTCTGTTTTCATGTTTAAATCAAGTTGACTGGTGGTCACTGTGTTCCTCCTTAATGTGTATCAAAATATTTCATAATAATAATGATATAAGAGCAAACATGCAAAGCTAGGATGACTTCAAAGTGCTATGTACAAGGCATATTAAAAATGCAAGTTCTTTATTCATATTAATCCCTTTAATTTTCACAAGAAAACTATGACATAAATGCTGTTATAATCATTCTCATTACACAGTGGAGGCACAGACACTTAGAGGCTAAACAGGCAGCCAGCCCACTGCAGAGAGTGGCTCTAACCAGCCACACTATGCTGTCTCTAATGCAAGTCTGTCTTACATACCGAAGGAGAGAAAAATCTTTCTAGGTGAAAATATTTTATTCTTTTTTCAATTTCTAATTTTGTACTTCTTCTCAGAACTTTTTTTTTTCTATTTTATAAACAGGAAAATGAGACACAGGTAAGATTAAGACCATGTCTTTTGTCAAATGCTACTCTACAAATCAGTAGCCAGTGGGGACTTGGACTTAGATGAGAGGTCTATGCTTTTAAAAGAAATCTATTAGCTGCTAAGCCTCTGGGGCTGACACTACATTGCCACAACATAGCTGAGTGTTTGAATTTGGCAGGTTCTCCTAAAATACAATCATTGTAATCTATTAAGAGATAAGTTTGAAGACAAACACTGTAACGACACTGAACTTCAATTCTGCTTTAGCTTTTTTAGCTAATAAAAATTTTCTTATGTCTAGACAGACACACACACATACATAGCCACACATCCTTTGCACTTCTATTTACCATAGATACGATCCTTGTAATGTCAAAGACAATATTGCACCAGATAAATTAAACAAGCAAGGAAAACTTCATTCGAGACTATTGCAATAAAGGAGAGAGACTATTGAAATAGGGGAGAGGAATTGAACTCAACCCCATTGAACTCAGGCAAGTAATTTTTAAAGGCAGGAGTGAACTAATGGAAAAATACTGGAGGGTGTTTTGGGAGATGTCCATCAGTGAGATTAGGCCACCTGTGTTTGTCAACTGTCGCTTACTAAAGTTAGGTTCCTATGGTCCTACAGAGACTGGGACACAATGATCCTATGTCCTTCCATGATTATATTTCAAAGGGGTGACTCCCAGGTCTTTGGGAAAGACATTTATGGATTATAAAATGTTTACATTTCAAAGAGGCAGATAAAGAATTTATAATTAAAAGTTTTCATTAAAAAGTTCTCTAAAAAGGGAGGTCAAGTCAAGGTCCTAATAGTCGGGAATAAACCTGTCTAAAGTTCACTTAAGCTGAGGGTAAATTAAGTCTGTCTTGGTTAGTAGAGCCTCGGAAAATATATGTGTACCAGCAGAAATAATTGAAAATGTTTCTTATCTTTATTAGCAAAGATCCCTGTTAAAATATTGGAGTTTTCCCTTTCAATGTTTATGCATCATTAATTTATAAATATAATTTTTGTCATAGATGAGGTTTTATAGTCTTTTTCATCTAATTCTTACTGAAGACAGGAAAAAAGTAAAATCAGGTGAAAATCTGTCTATGATGACTACTGCAATGAAATACCACCAATAGCCCACATGAATTGTAAGATTTTTACATGTCAGATATAATGCCAAACCTTTTGCTTAAATAGATTGATTTATTTTTTCCCAAACTCTGTGAGTACTACTTGCATCTACCTTCTGATGTTTAAGATAAGAAAATTGAGGCTAAGAGATGTCGGATAACTTGCTCAGAATTATACAAGTAGCAATTAGTTTTACAGAATTTATTTGAGGTCCAAGCTGCCTGACTCCTGAGCCCTAGCTGGTAACCTCTGCAATCTATTGTATCTGATTAATTTTGTATGTACCTTTTAACACATCATTACTCCCCCTTGGAATCATGACATTGTCATCTTTGCAGGACCAAGAACTTTAAATTATATTTCAAAATAGTTATATTTTCTATACTACATAAATTGAAGTTTCAAAAAATACAACTATGAAAGTTTTGAAATATCCATTTAACATTTAGAATGTGAAATTTAGAATGTCTTCATGCCAGCAATATACAAATATCTGCCTTCTCCTTGGTTAATAAGTGAAATGTCTGGAATACAACACAGCTTCAAAGAAGCTATTATTTACTAGAATAAGATCTTAATCCAGAAACATCTTTACTTTTTCCAAATGCATGAGACACAGTCATAAGTAAAGCCAACTTTGGTACTTACTACACTTTGGTTTAATGTAGTAATTCCCAGCCCAGGATCTCAGAGAAAATCTCAAGGATTTTTATAAAACACTACCAATGTTTTCAAAGAAATTAATTTAAATTAATTTTTAAATCAGCCCAATTTTGTGCCTGAATTGTATTGTGTTAAATCCTAGACTATGAGCAATGGTAAAACGGATTTATTGCTGTCAGGTTGTTACTGCTGCTCTGTGTTAGGCACTGACCTAGATGAAGATGAAAAAGATATTCATGCAGCTATAGTGCTTGAAGAGAATGGAGATAGGCATGTGGCCTCTTACAAAGATGGTTTATGTGTTAGTAGGAAATCTACTAAAACTGAAGATAATTTCATGGAAGACTATAGGCTATTTCACCAAAAGACCTAGCAGGAAGTGTAGCTAGATTGCAAAATAGACTGACAACAGGAACAAGGAAGCTATGAATTGAAATTATTTTATCTGTCAATAGAGGACTGTATGGTCTTCCATCTCTCCTTCTCTGTGATCAACTATATCATTCTTCCGTCTCTCTCTCTCTCTAGCATAACTTCCTCTATTTTAGAATGCATTATATCTGAACACGGCCATTCTCAAGCTCTAGCGTAACATTGCCCAAGAGGTTTCTGGGCTCTGATTTCTAAGTAACGGAGGAAAAGAATGTACCTGGAACAACTAACACCAAGGGTCCATCCATGTCCCCGATAGCTGTGACAGGGTTGGAGAGAGCTGAGGCTTAACTCTCATATAGAGTTTAGTGAGCTGAGGCTTAACTCTCATACAGGTGTAAGCAATGTGAAAGGAGGGCATAAATCGGTTATCTAAGAATTAGATATGGAACAAAAAACAAAATAGACAGCAAATTATTATATATTTGGTACACACACAATCTTATTGCACAGCAGAATGTGGTAAGAATGATGCAACAGATGTAGACAATTGGTTATGATAATGAACATGTAAGACATTGTTTGTGCTGATGTATATATGTCTCATAATATATATAATAACAATGGGAATATATAACATCACATTCAAGTTGATAGTTCAAGCTGATGCCAGGAGTTTTTCATATAAAGTCATAGCATTTAAAGTGAAGCTTAATAAAGATATTGATACCTGTTATTTGTTCAGTGCTTAATTTATGTTAAACAATGTTATAAAATGTGTTGCAAGCAAGGTCTTATTTAATTTTTAGTGCAACATCATAAAGTAGATACTCTCATCTTCCCCATCTCAGAGAAAGGGAAATGGGTCCTTAGGCTAAGAACTTGGTGGGGTCACACATCTATTAAGTGACAGAGGCAGAATTCTCACCTATGTTTCTTTAACTGCAAAGCTAATTATCTTAACTACTATGCATTACTCTCATTCCAAGTCCTGAGGGTGGCAGAATTTTGTTTTAGAGAGGATATTAATATGTCCTGTGAAAGACTGCAAGAGTAAAGACAAAATAATGATAAAATTCTAGAGGATTCAAGGAAAACTAAATAGCTATTTTTAGCTGAAACATTGCGTTCATGAGAAAAAGAAAGGAGAAATCAAGTCTGAAAGACAAATGTAGTCCTGAGTGTAGTGGGCTATAAAAACTATATTAAGCAGAAAAGAAAATTAATTGAAATGGTTCTTGAGGCAATTGTGATGGTGGTGCATAGGGTTCGCAGGGGTGAGTTTGGAAGAGGAAATAATGAGTCACAAGGATCAGCGAGAAAGCTATTGCATTGTCCTGTCAAGATCAACTACTGCAGGCCACTTTATTTAGTTGATAGAAATAATAAGCATCTTTCAGCCATCCATGAATAAACTTGTTTATCAAGGAGATCAGCTAAACTCTAAAAAATAAGATGAAAAGCTGTCAAAATAAGTGTGTGGTAAGTTTAGGGTATCTATCAGAATTTTTTGTTGATGCACTGTTACTGTTGCAGGAAAAAAAAAAAGAGAGAGAACAACAACAACAAACAAAACAAAACAAAACAAAACAAAAAACACTTGTAGAAAAATTTCAGTCTCTGAAATTCTCTACATAAATATAAGAGAATGTTTATGAACTCCCTATTCCTCAGCAAGTTCTGTTTAGCTCATCCCCTAAGTTATATATTAGTAGCTTTTATTCCCTTCCAATGCTTATACCTACTCAAGCCATCATTATTTTCTTCCTAGATGCCACATACAGTAACTTTCTAGCAGATCTCTCAGCTGCCAATTTCACCCTCCTCCACTTCCATCCACTGTTTACAATACAAACAGAGCAATCACTTTTTTCAGATTAAACCTTTTGCCTGATTAAAGCTTATTTGTGGCTTAGAAATGATCTTAGACTAAAATCCAAGGTCTTTGGAATAGTCTGTGATATCACACATGATTTAGACACTCGGCGTATACCTCTCCAGTTTCATCTTCTGTCATTCTCTCTTCTCTGTCTCTCTCTCCATTCCAATGCTCTCCAGCTATGCAGAATTTTTTCTATGACTCAAATAAGCCATAATCTTTCCCAGTTCACGACTTCTGCCCTTTCTAGACTACTCTTATTTCTCCTTAGATGGCTGTTTTCTCATCTTCAGAATCCAATATCATGCTGTCAGAGGCTTACCTTCACCACTAATTAAAAATAGTTCTAACTTTTTCCTCTAGTCAGTAGTACATCACAGCAAGAGTAGTCATTAAGTGAAGTATAAAAGCTGCTGTAGAGTGTTCCAGGTTAAAATAAAAGGGCATATACAAAGATTCACACGGAAGAGAAGGACACTTATAAGGCTAGTAAATAATCATAATTAGAGTATGGGTGCAAAACCGGGGAAGGTAAGAGATGAGACAGAAGAAGTAAGTTGAATTCTGAAAGGCTTTTAAGCCAACATAAAGAGGTTAGGCTTTATTTTGAGCTGTATAGTTGTATGAGAAGGAAGACAATGGGACGTCTCATGAAGCAGAGTAACATGGCCATAATTGCACTTTACAAAGATGAAAGGTAGTAGCGTAGATAAAGTGGGCAAGACTGGAGGGAAAGAAATAATCAAGCAGGAGATGGTGATGTGCTGATCGAAAATGAGAGGCAACGTGGAGCTAGCTGGGGAATACTTAGGCAGCAGAATTAATTGTTGCGGAATTATCTATCAATTAGGGATCTATTTACACTTTTGACACTTCTATTACTAAGACAAATCATTTATTTCAGTAAGATGTTTTCCTTTGGTTAAGACAATTAGTGGTTTAATTAAACAAGTAGTTCTGTTTTTATAGAATAACAAAGTCCTAATATATGTATGTTAAATACTGTAAATAAACTGATATATTTTAAGAGCTAAATGCGAGACAGCAGTTAACCCTCAGTCTCTTAGGACAAATAAAACAAAATATTATTTCAAAACTGGGAATTTTACAGCAGTGAGTCAGGTCAGAGGTGTTTAATCCACAATGAAAACTAGATATTCCCTAAGTGAGTAAATTGCTGAAAAGCCCTCTGAATAAGCCAGCTGAGTTTTGTTGCTGTTGTTTTGGATATTTTTTTTTTGAACTTGTATTTGAAGATTTAAAACTGTGATACCTCACTTCAGAAATGCCTTTAGTTGGAGTATATGAATAAAACTTAAATAGTAATCAGAAATCAGAATCCTAGAGAGGAGAAAAAAGCAAGTATTTTCATTATAAACATCAATAGAGTTTCAACTGTCAAATAAAAAATAAGAACTTTTATTTTAAATTGCAATCTAGTGACATATGTTTTTATGTAGAAAATAACATGTTACAAATAACTGATATTTGGGCTGTGTGACCCGATAATAGGACATAACGTAGAATTCCTAGAGTAATACATGAATAGTTGGTCAAATAGACCATCTTCCTTAAATATCAATTCTCTTAGTTAAGTTTGTGATTAAAAACTGAAAAGCAGACAATTTGCTTATAAAATCTTGGACAAGAGTTTAAAATGCTAGCAATCTATATAACTGGTAGTTCTTAAGCTTTGGAAAACAAAGAGGTGAAAAGAAGAACAGAATATTTATTATGAAAGTTAAGAAGTCTGACTGGAAATCTTAATAAGATATAGGTGTGGTATTTGAGAAAATGGGCCCTAAAGTTCTCCAAGTCAAGTCCAAAATTCACTCAATTAGTCACTCTGAAATTATCCCAACCCTGAGACAAATCCATTTTCTAATTTTTTTTCACATCGATTCATTTTGCCTGTTCTTTAGAACTAGCAACTCTCACATATAGCTGGTGGGGATGTAATATGGACCAACCACTTTGAAAACAGTTTTGCCAGGTTTTTGTAAAACTGAACATATGTTTACCTTATGATATAGTGATTCCATTTCTATTTACTCAATATACATATACGAAAATACATATGCACCAAATATAATAATATTTGTACAAAAAGGTTCAAAGAAGCTTTTCTGTAACAGTCTAAACAGCTGCCAACACAGGAATAAATAATTTTTGCTATATACAGATAATTAAGAATTGCTTTGTAATACAAGGTGTGAACAACAGATACATGTAAAAACATAGATGTATTATTACATAGTCATTAAGCTTAGCTAAAAAAGCCAAACATATAATAGCATGTACTATGTGATCCCACTTTTGAGGACAGCAGAGATGTCCTGTATATTAATAGTAGTGCTGATTATAGAAATAGAGGGAACATCACACACCAGGGCCTGTCAGCGGGCGGTGGCTAGGGGAGGGATAACATTAGGAGAAATACCTAATGTAGATGACGGGTTGATGGGTGCGGCAAACCACCATGGCACATGTATACCTATGTAGTAAACCCACACGTTCTGCACATGTACCCCAGAATTTAAAGTGTATATATATAATGATAAATATATATACATGTATTTATAAATATATATATATATGTGTGTGTGTGAGATAGAGGCCTTTGTTAAAACTCTCTAAATATTTGTAGTTCACTGTTATGGAAATTTTACCTGAAAAAAAAAAAAAAACTGCACACATATGGGCATAGGTTAACAGTGTCGTACATTAGAGGAACTAAAAAAAATAAGTGAATATAATGCCTGATCCTATATTAGATCCTAGACCCAGGAAATAATACATCTAAAGAATATTATTGATACAATTTATGAAATTTGAATATGGGGGTTAAAAATAGTGCTATCTAAATGTCCTGACTTTGGAATTGTTCTATGTTTATGTAAAATAATGTGCCTACTCTTCAAAAGTGCACTTGAAGTATTTAGGCTTAAAGGGGAATGAGGTCTCCAATATCCTCTCAAATGGTTAGGAAAAAAATTACATCCATATCTTCATAGAGAGAGAATAATACAGAATATAGATAAAACATAAATAACTGGTGAATCTAGGGATATATGAGAGATATTTTTACTATTCCTGTAAATCTGAAACTATATCAAAAGGAAAAGTACCCTACCCCCAAATAAAGTGAAAAATGCTCAGGTGAAAATGTCAAAGTTCTGCAGCATATTTAATTTGGGCCTAAACTCTTTCAGAAAATATATTACAATTTACCTATCATAGATAGAGCAACATTGGCTTCTGTGGACTGTGGGTAATAGAAGGCAGCATAATCTTACATTTTTCTCCAGAACTGATGTATGAATAAAATGAACACTTCATTTTTGGAGAATAGCTTTTAAGGAAGATGCTCATTACTTAGCATAGTTAGTAGTAAGTAATTCTTATCTATTTAGACAGCAAGACCAGTTGTCTCTGGCAATAACTTTCAGACCCAAAAGAGAAAACATTTCATCGACGTAAAAAAAACAAAAAACAAAAAACAAAAAACAAAAAAAAAAAACCCACATATTTTTAAGTTTGCTACTCTGGGACAGCATGTGTCCAATTAATTGGACTTAGTAGGAAGCCATTAAAAAGGAGCTGGAGAATGAGAATTAAAACATAGTTTTAGTATATGCCACTTGAAATTGTGACCTGGTCAGGCAGAACACATCTACCTATACTGATTAAGATAGTTGTATATGATTTAGAATTCATGAAAACACTTACAGCTGAGGGGCTATGTTAAGCTTATATTTCTTGACTCTTCGTTCAATTTTGTATACATAATTATTGGTTAATGCAAAGCAATAAAAACTACAAGTAGTCGTATTTGACTCAATTGATTTCTTAACAAAATGAGTATAAAAGAAGTCAATAATAAAACAGTTGAGATGAAAACCGTGCTCTTCTCATTTAAGGAATTGGGCTCAGAGACTCAGGCCAGCAGCTCATGAAGGATAAAGCTATCACAAAGTATTACTGAATTACCTATTAAGTTCTCTGGTTCACAGTTTAGGGAGAGGAAAGGTGGCTCTTTTAAAAAAATTAGTAGGCTACATGCTGAGACTCTTCACTAAAGAACTTACATGAATAGTTAACTGGAGTGTATAATTTGTCAATGACTGGGGTCCACTACACGCAACAATTCAAAAGTTTATTCTGGTTTAGGACACTGAGATCTCCTATGTATTTTCCTGTTGTAGGAAAATGAGCTCTGAAAGGAATTATTAATGAGCCTTGTAGAAAGACCTGCAATTTATAAGAAAAAGATGGTCATCTTAGTGTATAGAGCCAGGGAAAACGTGGCTCTCAAAAATAGAAAGAGTTCGGTCCTCCCAAAGACTGTCTAACAAGACATAACTTAAATAAGGATATCCATCATATATCCTAGTTTTTAGACCTAATAGCCAAGCAGAAAGCTTCATAACACCAAAAATTATATGAAAAGAAAGAGGACAAAAATTTTATTTTAACATTATATATCTATAAATCTAGATAAATTAAGGATCGTGATATCAACAGGTAGAGATTATTTTTCCTGCATAATCGAATTTTGCAATATTAACTGATTTATTTAACAAGGAAGCTTAGTGTTCTAAAAGAGCTTATTTTATTAATTAATTTATTTATTTATTTATTTTTGTTTCAATAACTTTTAGGTACAAGTGGTTTTGGTTACATGGATGAACTATATAGTGATGAATTCTGACATTTTAGTATACCCATCACCCAAGTAGTGTACATTTTACCTAATGTGTAGTTTTTTTTATCCCTTCCCTCTTCCACTCTACCCCTTCTGAGTCTCTAAAGTATATTATACCACTCTGTATGATTCTGAGTAATGAAAGCTTAGCTCCCACTTATAAGTGAGAATGTAGTTTGTGGTTTTCCACTCCTGTGTTACTTCACTTAGAATAATGTCCTCCAGCTCCATCTAAATGGCTGCAAAATACATTGTTTTGTTCCTTTTAATGGCTCAACAGTATTCCAAAGTGTATGTATACCACATTTTCTTTATCTACTCATTAGTTAATGGACACTGAGGTTGACTTCACATTAAAAGAGCCTATTTTAATCTAAATAAGTCAAATATATTTTTAGGACTCTGAGATCGATTCAAATTTGCAGACTGTGTACTGTGTACATAATCTGTATTTTTCAATATGTGCCAAATCAAATGAGAACAAAGTACAATTTATAAAATATAAATTATTGATAG
The DNA here is from genome assembly GCF_000951045.1 of Mandrillus leucophaeus. Lineage (NCBI taxonomy): Eukaryota > Metazoa > Chordata > Mammalia > Primates > Cercopithecidae > Mandrillus > Mandrillus leucophaeus. The sequence goes on from NW_012105365.1 coordinate 2,380,929, forward strand.
CTGTGAAAAACAAACAAAAAGAGTACCATTAACAGACTGATTATTTTGACCATTTCAGGAATAAGAGACACTGATGGAAACAAAAAGAGATTTGGAGAAAAACCAGTCAGCATAAAATAGGAGTACAAAGCATTTGCAAGAAAAGATGGTCTTCATGGCAAGAAAAATTCCCAGGGAATATGCAAAGTCAGAGTCAACAAGAAAGCTTTGAGGCAATCTGAAGGGTGAGTCAATGCAGAATTGCATTTTGAGCAACTGTACTACATAGCATCTTGTATTGAGCAGTGGGCAGCAGTGATGTTTTCTCCTACATCAAATATATGGTGCATGCACTGAGACCAGAGAGATGTAAAAATGGGCCCAGATAGTTACTCACTCTCAGAAGAAGCAAGAAGCCCTCAACTTCAAAATAAATAAATAAATAAATAAATAAATAAACAAATACAAACTATCAGAATCCCCAGATAATAATACATTCAGGGTGCTCATATAATTACCAGAGGCAGGAAAGGTATATTGAACTACCATTCAAAGAACAGGTGGCAGGAATTCTCAAATACAATATTTATATACTGGCAAGAACTGGCATGCAGTTGAGGAAAACTAGTATCACGAAAGTTCTCACACAAAGAACATGAGGAAACAGAGTAAGTAAACGCATATTATAATTAATGTCCTTAGATATATGAAAGTGAATCCCCATTAACTGGAAAAACCAAAATAAGTATTGAAAATTGTGTGTAAGGAAAAATTAGATAGAACTGAATGTCAGAATGAATGAAGTTAAAGATTAAAACTAGGAATTCTCCTAGAACTTAAAAAATTAGTATATACATTAATATATATGAAAAATAATATAAAGAATTAAGACATGAAACTAAGGCGCTAAAATTTTAATATCAGTGAATTAAGAGTGATAAAAGGAAATAAGAGAGACAGGAAAATAATTATCAGAGAATTAACAGGAGAAAATTCATCAGAACAGAAGGGAAGCATTAAGAAGACCCAGCAGGTGTAGAGAAGTACTTTTTTAAAAATAAAAGTAACAAGAGAGAAAAGCAATTAGACATATTTTAAGTGAGATTTCAGAACATAGGTGAGAACAATTCTAAAATCTCTGAAAAAAAAAAAAACACACTGAACAAATAAATCCAAGTGATCTCTTATCGAGCAATAATTAGTGTCATTATACTTCTCACTATCGAAACTGGTTACTGGACTACGATGAAGCAGTATCATTCTGAGGGAAAATCATTTTGAATCTCAAATTTTTTACTTGGTTAAATTAGCATTTACATGTGAGGGTAAAATATAACTATTTACGCAGACATTTGGCATTACGAAGTTTAAAATAAACTTATGGTTTCTAGTTAAAATGCAGAAATCTGGTAAGGTCATTCTGCCCACCAACCATGAGAAAAGGCTAGAAAATCTACTGAATCGTAACTACTTTTCTTGAATCCATCAAAGAGTTGCAGTGTCTAACCAATTAGACTAAAATCTAAGGAGAGAGAAGAGCCTCCAAGAAGAGAAAGAAGTGAGTCTTGACTCACTTAAGGCAGACTACCAAATGATGACAGAGTTGCCATAGAAATGGGTAGGACAATTTCAGCTAAAAGAATGTTGCTACAAACTTTAAAAAACAAACAAACAAAAACGGAAAACAATTTTAATTAAAATTAACTAATAGTGTGCAGATTTTAAAAAATGGAAATAATACTGCGTGTGACCTCAAAATAAGAAATGGAGATTGGAAAATGCAATTGAGTTTCTCATGTTTCTCATTTCTGCATTTTTTTTTTTTTTTTTTTTTTTTGAGACATTGTCTCACTCTGTCACCCAGGCTGTAGTTCCGTGGCCCAATCTCAGCTCACTGCAAGCTCCTCCTCCTGGGTTCACGCCATTCTCCTCGCCCGGCTAATTTTTTTTTTGTATTTTTAGTAGAGACGAGTTTTCACCGTATAGCCAGGATGGTCTCTATCTCCTGACCTGGTGATCTACTTGCCTAGGCCTCCCAAAGTGCTGGGATTACAGTCGTGAGCCACCAGAACCGGCCCATTTCTGCATTCTTACTGATAGAGGATATTAATACCTAGTAATTCCAGACATTGAAAGAAAACAGTTTATTCATTTATTTTAAAATTTATTTTTATTTTATTTAATTGGGACAAATAACAGTTGTATAATTTTTGGAATATAATGTCATATTTTGATACATGTATATATGGTGGAATTATCAAATCAATCTAATGAACGTATCCATCACCTCTAACACTCGTCTTCTTTGTGGTGAGAACATTTGACCATACTTACTAATAGCATATTATACATTTCAAAAAAGCTAAAAGAAAAGGGTATAATTAAACATGTTGGCTAAATACTGTGGGTAACTGTAGAATGAATAGAAAAAATGATACATGACTTCCAAATCATTAAAAAGATACACTTAAAAATTCAAAAAAAAGTTCAGAAGATAAAAAATGACCTCCAGAAAAATGTAGCAAATGTAAAGCATGAAACAATCGAGTAGAAATAACTACAGATATATATAATCACAGGACTCATATTTTTAATTGTAACTATGAAATATCCTTCCATTTATTTAAGTCTCTAAATTTTTCTCACCACTGTTTTATAGTTTTAAGTGTGGGGTCCTACATACCTTTGGTTAAATTTACTTCTAAATGTAGGTTTTTTTATGCTATTTCAGATGTTACAAAAAAAAGTTCAGTTGTTTATTACTAATATATAAAAATACAATTAATTTTTAATATATTGACCTTTCATCCAATTATTTCATTACATTAAGATAATTTTAACAATTTGTAGAATGTAAATAACATTTACATTCGATGTTATTATTGGTAAGTAAGGATCTGCTATTGCCATTTTGTTATTTGTTTTCTGGTTGTTTTGTGTTCTCTTCATTCTTTACTTCTTTTTTGGTCTATTTTAAGTGAAGGTGATTTTTTCTCATGGTATGATTTAATTTCTTGCTTTCTATTTTTTGTGTATTTGTTATATGTTTTTAGATTAGAAGTTACCATGAGGTTTGCAAATACTATATTATAAAATATTACTTTAAGCTGATAATTTAGCACTGCTTAAACAAACGAATGAACAAGCAAAAAGAAAACTAATAAAAATTCTGCACCTTAACTTTGTCCCCTGCTTTGTAATTTTTTTTGTTTCTATTTATATCTTATTCTACTGTCAATGTCTTGAAAAGTTGTTGTAGCTATTATTTTTGATTGGTTCAACTTTCTGTCTTTCTACTTAAGATGAGAGTAGTTCACACACCACAGTTGTAGTGTTATAATAGTCTGTGTTTTTCTGTGTACTTACTATTATCATTGAGTTTTATACCTTCACATGATATCTTATTGCTCATTAACATCCATTTCTTTCAGATTGAAAAAAATTCCTTTATCATTTCTTGTAGGACAGACAGGTATGGTGTTGATAATATCCCTCAGCTTTTGTTTGTCTGCGAAAGTCCTTATTTCTCTTTCATTTTTGAAGAATTTTTTAACTAGGATTTTTTTACTCTTCTAGGATGAAAGTATTTTGTTTTTCTTTCAGCACTTTAAATATCTTATGCCTGTCTTTCTCGGCATGTAAGGTTTCCCTAACAAGTCTTCTGCCAATCATATTAGAACTCCATTGTATGTTACTTGTTTCTCTTCTCTTGCTGCTTTTGGGATCCTTTCCTTATCCTTGACTTTTGGGAGTTTGATTATTAAATGCCTCAAGATAGTCTTCTTTGGGTAAAACTTGTTTGGTATTGTGTAACTTTCTTGTACTTGGATATTAGTATCTTTCTCTAGATTTAGGAAATTTTCTATTATTGCCCATTTGAATAAACTTTCTACCCTAATCCCTCTCTCTCTCTTTCCTCTTTAAGTCCAAGGACTTTTAGACTTGCCCCTCTGAGGCTATTTTCTAGATTTTGTGGGTGTGCTTCATCTTTTTTATTCTTTTTTCTTTTGTGTCCTCTGTGTATTTTTAAATAACCTGTCTTCAAACTCACTCTTTCTTCTGTTTGATCAATTCTGATATTAAAAGACTGATCTATTCTTCAGTATGTTAGTTGCAATTTTCAACTCAAGAATTTCTGCTTAATTATTTTTAATTTTTTCAATCTCTTTGTTAAATTATCCTTATAGAATTCTGAATTCCTTCTCTGTGTTATAATGAATGTCTGAGTTTCCTAAAAACAACTATTTTTAAATTTTCTGTCTGAAAAGTCACATATCTCTGTTTTATTATGATTGGTTTCCGGTATCATATTTAATTTGTTTGGTGAGGTCACATTTTCCTAGATGGCGTCAGCACTTGTGGATATTTGTCAGTGTCTGGGCATTGAAGAGTTGGGTACTTATTGTATTCTTCACAGTCTGGACTTCTTCATACCTGACCTTTTTGGAAAGATTTTCCAGGTATTTGACAGGACTTGGGTGTTGTGACCTAAGCTGTATCTGTATTAGGTAGGACTCCAAGCCCAGTAACATTGTGGTTCTTGCAGACCTATAGAGGTACTGCCACAGTAGTCTTGGAAAAAATCTAGAAAAATTCTCTGGATTACCAGTTAGAAACTCTTGATTTCTTCCATTATGTTCTCCCAAACAAATGGAGTCTCTCTGTGGTGAGCCACTTGTAGCTGGGTTGGAGTGACTGTAGTACCCCTGTGGCCCTGGGGCTGTACTAGGTCATACTTGAAGCCAGCGCAGCACTGGGTCTTACCCAAGGCTCACTGTAACTACTACCCAACTATGGCTTATGTTCATTCAAGGCTCTTAGAAGTGATGCCATCCAGGAGCCAGGGACTGGTCAGAAACTTTAGAAAATTACCTGATGTTTGGTTGTACCATGGCTGAGCTGGCACTCAAACCACAAGACACAATCCTTCCCCCTCTTACCTCTCCTTTCTACAGGCAAAGGAGTCTCTGCTACCAAAGGTGTAATGACTACCACCACTACAAACCCACGGGGAGTACTGCCAGGCTACTGGTGATGTTCAGTTAAGGCCAAAGGGCTCTTATAGTCAGCTTGTGGTGAATGCTGCCAGCCCTGGGACCCACCTTTCAGTGAAGTGGGCTCCTCTCTGGCTCTGGGAAGGCCCAGAAAATGCCATCAAAGAGTCAAAGCTTGTAATTGGGGACCCCAAGAGCCCACTTTGTGCTATACTTCCTTGTGGCTGGGATGGTACCTAAGGTGCAAGACAGTGTTCCCTTTGCTTTTCCCTCTGCTTTTCTCAAGCAGAAGTTCTCTTTCACTGTAGCCATCAGAGCTTGGAATGTGCTGGGTCTCGCCTGAAGCCAGCACATCTCAGAGTCTCAACAAAGGTCTATGATACTAACTGGGTATTGCTGCTGGTTATTCCGTGCCCATGTGCTCTTTAGTTAGAAAGTGATGGATCCTCCTGAAACTGGTTCCTCTCTTTCAAGGCAGCAGATTTCCTTCTGGCCTAGGGGATGTCTAGAAATGTCATCATCTGGGAGTTAGGGACTGGAAGGGGGGCCTCACAATCTTGACTGATGTCCAATCCTACTATGGCTGAGTTGGTATCCAAGATACAAGATGAAGTTCTCTTTACTCTTCTCTCTCCCTTCCTCAAGTGGAAGGAAGAAATCTCTCTTGGAGCCACAAGCTGTGTTTCCTGGGATTGGGAAAGGGGTTGTGCAAGTAATTTCTTAGCCACCTGTCTGGTATCTTAGTAGGTCACATGTCCCCCAAGTCCACTGGCTCTGAGCTCAGCTCAGCACTAGACCTTGCCTAACAGTTGTAGTCCTTGTGGCCTAGACTGTCTTTTACGTTTATTTAGTGACCCAGAGCACTTTAGCCCATGGTGACAAGGCTTGCAGCAACTCAAGTTCCCACCACTGAGACGAGTGATTCCCCTTCAGGTAAAGCTGGTCTAAATACTCCCTCTGTGAATGGGCACCAGCTGAGTTCAGTCGGGTTTTGCTTTCTGCTATGACCGGGCAGCACTGAGTTTAATGCAATGTCTCTCAATGGCTGCACTCTCCCTCTCTCAAGTACACAGATTCTCTCTGCACCACATGGCTGCTGCTAGGGGTGGGGAAGGGGTGGCATTAGCAATTTAAGACTTTTTCTATCCTCTTTAGTACCTTTTCTATCCTCTTCAGTACCTCTTTTCTATCCTCTTCAGTACCTCTTTCAGGGATATGAATTTAAAACCAGATACTGTGAGTGCTCACCTGATTTTTATTCTTAGGAAGGTTTCTTCTTTTTTTTTTTTTTTTGGTGTAGACAGTTGTTAAAATTCGTGTTCCTGTGGGGCAGATGATCAATGGAGCCTTCTATTTGGCCCTCTTGTTCCACTCCTCCTGCATTTGTATTTAATGTAATGACAACTGCAGTTGAGTTTATGGCTACTACTTTGCTAATATTTAAAATTTCTACTACCTGTTTTGTTTCTTCATTCTTTGTTTCTTACATTGCTAAAGATTAACCAAATCATTTTATCATTACATTTTACCTCCTCTATTTTCTTTTAATTTGTATCTTATTTTATTATTCTTTTGGTAATCACACTAGAGAGTAAAGTATTTTAACAATTAACTTATGGTCTACCATATGTTAGCATTTTTATGACTTCTAAAAACAATGCAAGAAACTTTTAATAATACTTGCTTTTCCATAATGAAGCTGTATTTCTTCTCATTGACCTATTATTATCATACTTTACAGATGCAAAAATATATTTTATTGTTCATTCTTCAAAAGTCAATAATCTTTTATATTTACCAAAATATTTATCCTTTCCGATGTTCTTTACTTTTTCCTACATGTTCATGAATCTACATGCCATAATTAACCTTTTTTGTGAATCATTCCCTTTAGTATTTTTATGCACATGTGGGCTGGTGAAAATCCCTTCAGTTTTATTTTTTTGTTTTCTTGAAATGTAAATATTTTTACAATATTTTTGAAGGATTCATCTGAGTGTCAAATTATGGTTGACAATTATTTGTTCTTTCAACATTTTAAAAATGTGTTTCCATTGTTTTATGTTTACTGCTAGAAAGTAAGCCAAAAGCTTTATTGTTGATTATTGCATCTTTAAAAGTAATCTGTCTTATCAAGTTTTCTCTTTTTCTTAGATCTTGTCAGCTATGTTTGGTGCTTAGTTGTAGTTTTTGTTGTATTTATTGTTTTGATGGTTTACTTAGCTGCCTGAATCCATGAGATAATATATTTCATCAGATTTGAAAAATTATCAGCTACCATTTCTTCAGATTTTAATTCTGTCCCTTTCTCGCTCTTCTTTCCTTCTGGAACTCCAGTTATATATCTGTTAGATCTTCTGACAGTGCCCTACCCACATTTTCATGTTCTTATCAATTATTTCTATTCTTTTCTCTTTGTGCATCACAATAAACATTTTCTGTTTAAATACAGTATTCTTACCTTCTGCTGTGTAAAGTACTACACTTTAATACATAGATTTTATTCATATTTTTCTTTGTTCAACTCATTAAACATAATTATTTTGAAGCCCTTACCTATTAACTGTAATATCTGGATCATCTTTGGTTGTGTTCTTTACATATCTAGTAATTTTCATGGTATGCTGAACATTGTAATGATATACTGTACAGGCTCTGGACGTTTATCTTTTGCTGCAAAGTGGTATGTGTTTTGTTTTTCTGAAAATCTATTAAATTGTATGAAAGACTTTGATGCTGTTGAGACTTAGTCTTTGTTAGGGAAAACTTATTTCAGCATTGTTCTTACTCCTAGATACTTGATCTTATTTCAATATTTTTTTCTGAGTTTGCACATAAATGTCCAATGTTCACTGAGGTTTCTCCCTTTGGCTGGATCCACATGTTAGTGTCTCCTCAGCATTGTGTAACTTTTACTCATTTCTCAGCCTCCTAGTCTGACTGTTTTATCTACTATGGAGTCTTACTACATTTGTGAGCAGCTCAAAAGTTAGCCAAGGCCTGAGCGAAATATCTATCCTATCCAGTCTTCTAGAGTTTTCTTTAGGTACCCCCAACAAATAGTTTATCCTCTAACCATTAGTTTATTTAATAGTCCAGAAATTTACTATTTGTCTCTGACACCCAGCAAGATGGTTGCTGCTAGATTTAGCTTGACTTTTTGGCACCACAACTCTCAAAAAATGACTTCAGGGAGAAAATCTGAGAAAATTTGAGATTCCTATTACTTACCTCCTTTCTCACCAAGACAATAGCCTTGAGTTATCTAATGTCTGAAAACACACATACGTGTGTGTGCACATGTGTATATACATATGTATATATACAGTTGGCCATGGAACAATGCAGGGGTTAGCGGTACCAACCCCACGTGCACTAAAAAATCTGAGTATAACTTTTGATTCCCCAAAAACGTAACTATTAATAGCCTACTCTTTACCAGAAGCCTTACAAATAATATAAACATTCATTAACACATATTTTGTTTGTCATATATAGTATGTATCATATTCTTAAAGCTGGAAAAATAAATTGTTATTTAGAAAATTATAAGAAAAATACAATTTATTTACTATTCACCAAGCGGAAGTGGATCATCATAAAAATCTTCCTACTCATTGTGTCCATATTGAGTAGACTGAGAAGGAGGAAAAGGAGGGGTTGGCACTGCTGTCTCAGGGTGGCAGAGGCAAAAGAAGTGGAGAAGGTGGAAGGGGAGGCAGGAGAGACCAGAACACCCAGTGTAAATTTATGGAAATACATGCATTTCTGTCTATATTTTGCTTTTTCATTGGCTCTAAGAAATGTTTTTATTTAGTATCAATATTTCCTCCATTTTCTTTAGTTTCAATGCTCATATGATAGAAGGGTCCATGTCACAAAATTGGTCTTAAATAATCAGAACCCTTCAGACAGAGTGTCTAATGTCATTTTTTTTTCTGGCACTGCTTCTTCTATGTCTTCTTCCTCGTTGTCCAGCATTGGCTTGGAAACATTCATCTTCAGCCAGTTGTCTGTCTTCTGTTCACTCCTCTCGTAGGTATCTGTTAGCTATTGAATTTCCCCAGAATCGATATCTTGAAAACCTTCACCGACCCCCTATTTTGCCATATCCACAGTCTACTTTGTCATTTTCTTGACTGGCTCTGTCGTAAATCCTATGAAGTCATGCACAACATTTGGGCAGTTTTCTCCAGGAGTAATTAATTGTTTCAGGCTTGCTGGCTTTCACGACTTTTTCTATAACAATGATGGCATCTTCGGTGGTATAATTCTTTCAGACTTTCATGTTGTTCTCACTTTCAGGGTTATGTTTCATACTATTGGCAGTCAGTTTTTTTTCTTCTTCTTCTTTTTCTTTTGAGACAGAGTCGCACTTTGTACTTTCCATAGAGGATTGTGTGTAATGAGCCTTAAAGTCCTAGTGATAAAGTCCTAAAGTCCTGATTTAGAGGCTACATAAGAGACATTGTGCTTGAGGACAAGCAGACCACCTCAATACCTTAGTTGCTGAATTCATGGGATTCTGGGAAGCCTGGGGCATTTTTCAACATCAAAAGAACTTTAGAAATGTAGTCTCTTACTGGAAACACCTTCCTGACTTCAGGGAGAAAACACTGATTGAACCAATCCAGAAAAAGTGTTTATAAAGTGAAAGTGGATCATCATAAAAGTCTTCATCCTCGTTGTGTCCATATTGAGTAGGTTGAGGAGAAGGAGGAAGAGGAGGGTTTGGTATTGCTGTCTCAGGGTAACAGAGGCAAATGAGGTGGAGGCTTTGTCCAGGCTTTCTTGTTGTACAAACAAAAACTGGCAGCTGGTGTCTATCTTTTCTTTCAAAACTTGAGGGTTAAAAGCATTGTAAATAAGTGAAGTCCTGATCACAAACCCAGCTGCATTTGCACAGAAATGTAAACTTATTCCTTCTAATCTTAAATTCTGGTGCTCATTTCTCTTTCTTACTAATAAGTATCATTTGTGGCTTTTCTTTTTCTATAATAGGGCACTTTTGACTGAATTAAAAATCTGTTCAGGCAGATATCCCTTCTCTTCAAAGATTTTATTTTCTTCTTTTATTTTTTGTGACAGGGTCTTGCTCTGTTGCCCAAGCTTGAGTGCAGTCAGTCACATGATCACAGCTCACTGCAGCCTCAACCTCCAGGACTCAGGCTATCCTCCTGCCTCAGCCTTCCAAATTGTTGGGACTACAGGACTGCACCATCATGCCTGCCTATTTTTTTTTAATTTTAATTTAATTTTTTTTATATTGTAGAGACAGGGTCTCACTATGTTACTCAGACTAACCTTGCTCTCCTGGGTTCAAGCAGTCCTCCTGCTTCCACCTCTAAAATTGCTGAGATTACAGGTATGAGCTGCCACCCCCTTCCCTCCAATGATTTTCATAATGGCCCCCTCAGAACTCATCTGCTGCCACTTGGTTGCCAGAAGCTGTTTGTCCTGATATCTTGACCTTTTTTTTTTAACCAAAAATGTTTCTAAACTTATCACACCATCCTTTGTTAGCATTAAATTAGCTAGCTTTAGATCCTTCACCTTAGTTTTGCTTGAAGTTGTCATATAATAACTTCATTTTTTCTCCAAATCCTGTTAGAGTCTATAGATGTGTCTTTCTTATAGCAATCCTGCCCCCATATAAAAGTTGCACTTTCCAGAGGAGATAAAAATGGTAGTTCACAAAAACTGCAAGGTTTTTCCAACTGATGGGATAGCTGCAGTGATAGCTTTGTGAGTTTCCTTTTCTTTCTTTCTTTTTTACAGCAGTCCTTATGCTGTGTTCATTTATCTTGAAATAGTGGGCAACCACGTTGCAGACCTCAATCTATGGTACATGTCAAACAATTCAAATTTTTCCTATAATGTCATGACTTTTCCTTTGCAGAGCACTTTTAGCATCACTAGGGCTACCTCATATGGGTCCCATGGAGTTATTCAAGGTACAACACTGAACACAATAAAAAATATGTGAGAACCGAGAGGTATCATTTTTCACTGCAAGATGCAATTGGAGAGACGAACTTCCCATGTGAAGACGATCGGCATCACAAGGCATTTTTAAGGGGATACTCACAATATTTGTGCTCACTGCAATATCAACAGGAAGTTGCTATAAAATTATTACAGCAATATAGCATGTACTACAGTTACTTTTATTCAGTTATGATTTAATACTGCATCTTTGTGTTTGTTTACATTTACCTCAACTGTGAATGGGGCTATGTATGCTCTGTGTGTGAAAATTTTGATAAATTTTAACATTTTATAATAGATTTGTGTATATTTTATGGCAGTAAATGATAAAATAGACTAGTATCTCCTTGTATTTTATGCATTTATGACATATCTAAGTTTTTCTTAATTTTTTTGATATTTCTAAGTTACATAGTATGTCTGAGACTTAAAGTTTTTTAAACTGTCAAAAGTCTCCAAAAAATGTTTTAATATATTTACTGAAAAAAATCTACATCTATGTGGCCCCATGGAATGCTAATCTATGCTATTTAGGGTCAACTGTATATGTATGTGTATATAGGATAATTTGTATAAATTCATAATATTAGGGGATTTTTAGTTAATAAAATTAAAAATATAAAATAATAAAAACAATTAGAATTTCTGGTCTAGATGATATTATAAGCCGAGCTCATGACATAACACTCTGATTTAAACACATGGCGTAGCCAAGTACAATATGAATATAAATAACAACAAAAAGTGACATAGCAGTGATCAAATCAAATAAATAGCCCTGCAGATTATACAGACAGGTTCTTGCTGTGCCACCCAGGCTGAAGTACAGTGGCTCAATTATAGTCCATAGGCTATAAATACATCAGAAACACAAAGCAAAGTACAGTGTTAATGGGCTCTAATACACATACACATATAGTTTATAGTTTTTTACTGCAAGCATATGTGTGTTACCAAGTATTATGTGATAATTGGAACCACTTGATGCTGAACTGCTTTTTACAAAACTTTCACCTCTTTTTTTTTTAATGCTTCTCAATACCACATTTTAATTTATTAATACTTCCTTCAGTAGTGTCAATTTTAGAGATTCTTCTTAGATACTTAAATTTTCTTTTTTTATAAAATTCATTAATTTTGTATGACAACATTTTGATTACTTTCAGAACGTTCTGTTGTTAATTTATCACATTTTTAAAGTATCCTGAACATATTTCAAATTTTTATCTTTTCAGAGTATGAATTCATTATGGAGACAATAAATTTTATTTAATTTCGTGTTCTGATTGGTTTTGTAACTATGTCTCTTATTGTACTAATTTCCTATGGCTGATACAACATATCACTACAAACTTGGCAGCTTAAAACAACAGAAATTTATTCTTTCACAATTCTGGCAGCCAGGAGTATAACATTAGTTTCACTGGGCTGAAATCAAGGTATTGGCAGGATCATGCTTCCTTCAGAGGGTTTAGGGGAGAATCTGGGTTTTGCCTCTTAGAGCTTCTGGTGGCTGCTGGCATTCCCTGGCTTGTGACTGCATCACTCCAGTGTCTGCCTCCATGATCACACCAGAAAAGAGGCTCTTCTGTGTATCATCAAATATCCCTCTGCCTCTTATTATAAGGAATATTTTACTTTATTTACAACCCCCCCAAATCCAGGTTAATGGTGCCATCTCAAGACACACATTTTGATCACACTAGCAAAGACCATTTTTCCAAATAAGAGAGCGTATACAAGTTGCAGAGATTAGGACCTCCTGTTTGAGAGGAGAGGGGGTATTATTCAGCCCATCACATTTATTATTTGATTTCTTCCTTGTTTTGGCTTTTTATTTTGAGCTTCACATTGAGTGGAAAGTCTTTATTTTGCTGTTGTTGTTTTGTTATTTTTGTCAACTTTTTAAAAATAAGTTTTTAAATTACTTGTCCTTGGGGCCTCCGTCCAAATCCTGTCTTAGGTAGTAATTAGCCTCTCTGTGTTATGATGATATTAGCAATATCACAGGCACATGTGCCATTTCATAGTCATGAATTAGGTAGCCTCCACAGGCAGGGAACTTGTTAAAAGCAGTAACCAGAGTTTGTGCTTTGCCACTGTTTGTTACATTGTTATAAGCTCTCTTCTTTCTACTGTGGGAAAGCCTACCCCAGGGCCACACGTTAAGCAGAGACGTCTGGACTCTGTCTGAGTGGATTATATTTATTATCCTTTACTTTACAATTCTGGAAGTACTTTTGCTTGCTCTTGGATCCATAGTCCATTAACACTATACCTTACTTTGGGTTTCTTATCTGTTTATAGTGTATAGACTATGATCCAACTGCTACGCTTCAGTCTGGGAAACACAGAAAAACCTTGTCTATAAAGTCTACAGATATTTATTTCATTTTGATCCTCACTATGGCATTTTTTGTTGTTATCTATATTCACATTACACTTGACTTTGCCATATGCTTCAAGCAGAGAGTTGTGTAGTAATCTAGGCTTATAAACATCATTTAGAGCAGAAATTTTAGTTGTTTTTATTATTTTGCATTTTTAATTGTATTATCTAAAAAACTCCTAATATTATAAATTTTTACAAATCATTCTAAATTATTCTGGTTGAAATAAATTCATATTAATATCAAACATATAATTTCTTAGGTGTTCCACTGTAATATAGCACTAGTTAGGAACCTTTAAATGTTTTCACATCATTTGAGAAAATGCTGATGAAAATGCAGTTCTTCAAAATTTGTAAGACTCTCTCATAAAATAATTAATAGAGAGCTATTGGTTTTTCTCCCCTGGGAGCCAAATAAAATATTATTAATTAATATTTTAAACCTTACTTTGATAATAAATTTATAACCATCCCAACTTATCATCTATAGCAATCATAATTATATACAGGTCTTAAAGAAGTATCCCTTAAAGAAACACATTCTACAATATAAATCCATGAACAATAGGATATATGATACAACTAGCTTTTCAGAATACAATTATGCTGTTAAATTTTCAACATCAGTCATGAAGTGAGAGAATTGTGCAGATGGTCATGATATTTTTGAAATTTACTACAAAACACTGATGGTTGAACAAAGATTAGACATCATGTTACAGACATTAAAATATAAACATCTTAAAAAAAACTCCTTTAGATGTTTTTGATGGTAGAGCTTAGCATCAGAAATGACTAATAAACTAAATATACTCACAAATGTTTGTTTATTGGTGCATTAGCTGTGCATTTGAGGAATTTATCTTCTGTGTGTATGTAAAATTTTATATCTATATATAACATTTTATATTTATGTGTTTATATATTTTATATTTTTATATATTATATATTTATATATAATGAATATTTGTATACATAATAAACTGAAAAAGTCTATTAAATTTGACAACAGACCAAAATTGCTTCAAATCATTCGAGTGTACATTTCTGTGTGCTAATGTTAGCAAATTCCAGATGTACACCTATAGCCCAAAAGACACAAACATATACACTAAAATACAGACATCATATTTTTCAGAAGGAGGGAAAAAAAAACTTATGAACACTTCTTGGTGATGTACAGTATACTGCCTACATTGTTTAGTAGATTAAAGTGATAAAAAGACTCCAGAATACCCCTAGAGTCATACTAAGTACAAATATATGATTACGTTTAAAATGATATAGTTGACAAATATTTTAATGCTAGGAAGTTAACTTTAATGTTATTTAAAATATAGTCAAATATCCAGTTAAAGAGGTATTGTGATTATCAAATGTACTTTCAAAGAAAGTAAAACTCAATTATACTTACTGAATTTTTTATGATTTTATTTTGATTGTCACAGACATAGTTAAATGTTTCCTTTGAAACACACATAAAATAGCATTTTAAAATATATTTTCAATTTATCTCAGAAGTCCACTGTATTCCCCCAAATAAACACATATTATATTGTAAATTTGAAATTATTTGTGTTTACATTTTAGTGAACCCCTTATAAAAACACAATATAGTCTCTGAGACTTTGTAATCTGAACCAGTGTAACACTCAACCTATATATACTACATGTGTGTATATCCAAGGGGTTTTTTACCTATATAACTGTACATGGAGTAATTTTTATTTAATTTTAAGTTCCAGGGTACATGTGCAGGATGTGCAGGTTTGTTCCATAGGCAACCATGTGCCATGGTGGTTTGCTCCACCTATCAATCCATCACCTAAGTATTAAGACCAGCATGCATTACCTATTTTTCCTGATGCTCTCCCTCCCCTCACACCCTCGCCACAGGACACAGCACGTGTTATTCTCTCCCTGTGTTCATGTGTTCTCATTGTTCATCTCCCACTTACGCATGAAAATATATGGGGTTTGGTTTTCAGTTCCTGTGTTAGTTTGCTAAGGATAATGGCTTCCAGATCCATTTGTGTCTCTGCAAATAACATGCTCTCATTCCTTTTCATGGCTGCATAGTACTCCACGGTGTATATGTACCACATTTTCTTTATCTAGTCTATCACTGATGGGCGTTTGGGTTGATTCCGTGTCTTTGCAAATCCAAGAGGTGTTGCACTTTAGAATGCCTAGTAGGTGCAGGTAAAATTTCTAGGTGATGGGGATATATTCATAAATGGGACAAAGAATAAACTTTATCTTCATATAGCTCAGTTTCTTCTAGGGAGAAAATAAAAAGTTCATAAGTAAAATAGCATAACACAATAAAATCTATTTAAAATGGTAGGAAATGAGAAATGTGAAATGGCAAAGAGATAGATTGCAAATATAATAGGTACAAAAGACTATATTAAGAAAGATGGAATTGGATCAGAGATCTGAAATAGAGAGGGGAATAAACTGTGTAGATATCTGTGGCCAGAATGTTCAAGCCAAAGAGAACTACAAGTGCAAGAGCCTGGAGGACAGAGTAGCTAGAAGGTTGATGTGTCTAGACAGCACTGGATTCAAAGAAAGCAGCAGGAAGCATCACATCATTATCCATTTTGACTTCTGCTTTGAGTGAGATGGAAAAGAGCTGGAGGGTTTTGACCCAATCATAAGAATAAGTTGACTACTCTTTTGGGAATAGACTAAAAGCGGGACATACAAGGGCAGAAGCAGGTAGATTGGTTATAAAGCTATTACAGTATTTCTGGGTGTTAACCAGTTGACTGGAAATTGCTAAATTTTTAAAGTAGAGAAACATGTTTTCTTGATTTGATATGTAATGAGAAAGAAAAAGAGAAGCTGGAGTTTTTGGCCAGAGAAGCTGGAAGGCTGAACTTTTCATTTCCTTGGAATGGAAAGACTTGAAGAAAAAGAGGTTTTTGAGAAGAAAGATCAAGAGTAAGGTGTAGATAATTTTCAGATGCCTATTAGACATCCAAATGTAGATGCAACTCTGTTCACTTACATAAAAGTCTGGAATCAGGAGACAAATTCATTTCAGAGCTACACATTTGAGAGTTTTCTATTCTCTGTCTCACTGAGACCAGAAGATATTACTAAGGATAAATAATGATAGAAGTGAGAGGACACCATGGCTTGAGTCCAAGAACACTTCCAATATTTGGAGGATGGGAGATGTGAAGGAATCCACAGTGAGATTGAAAAAGAGTGGCTAGCAACAATGGAGGAAAGTCAGGGTACAGTGACGTACTGGAAGGGAAACCTGAATAAGTAAATGAGAAGGGAAGAACTGCAAGTGGAAGAGTTGATAGAAGACTCTAGATGGATATCCAAACTTTTTCATAATAACTAGAGTGCAGTTAGAAGAGATAAGTACAAAAGTAAGCAGGACAGTTACATAGTGTTAGGAGTCTGAGGAACAACTCTTCTAAGGATCATTATGTGTATTTTCTTGCTTAAATAGGAAAAATGTCACCAATTAAGAATGAAGCAGGGAGATAGTGTTGGAGGTTTTGGTAGAGATGAGAGGTTTTGGAATAGTCATCAGTCACAGGGGAAGAGTGCATCAAAAATGGATTTTTAGGCCGGGTGTTGTAGCTCACACCTGTAATCCCAGCACTTTGGGAGACCGAGACGGGCGGATCACAAGGTCAGGAGATCAAGACCATCCCGGCTAACACAGTGAAACCCCGTCTCTACTAAAAATACAAAAAATTAGCCAGGTGTGGTAGCAGGCACCTGTAGTTCCAGCTACTCGGGAGGCTGAGGCCAGAGAATGGACTGAACCCAGGAGGCAGAGCTTGCAATAAGCCGAGATCATGCCACTGCACTCCAGCCTGGGTGACAGAGCGAGACTCCCTCTCAAAAAAAAAAAAAAAAAGAAAAAAAGAATGGATTTTTAGTATGTCTACTCTTCACGGCCAAGACGCGAATTTGAAAGACAGTTATCTGAAACAGAAAAAGCAGAATGTAGCTACTGACTTGAGAAAAAGAAAAAATCTCTTATTGAGATTAATGTTTAACATTATTGATGCAGAAAAATAATGTTCCAAACATGTAAAGTCATTTTGAGAGGTGGCAACGTGCCAGCAGCCCTCGCTCCGTGCCTTCTCGGCCTCAGCCTCTGCATCCACTCTGGCAGCACTTGAAGAGCCCTTCAGCCCACCATGGCACTGTGGGAGCCCCTCTCTGGGCTGGCCAAGACCAAAGCCGCCTCCCTCTGCTTGCTGGCGCTCCCCGGGCCAGCGCGAGTTCCCGGGGGCATTGGCGTGGGCACAGGCTCGGCAGGCTCCACACTCAGAGCGGCCAGCCTGCGCTGCCAGCCCAGGGCAGTGAGGGGCTTAGCACCCGGGCCGGCAGCTGCGGAGGTTGCGGGGGTCTCCCGCTGTGCTGGAATTCTCACTGGGCCTCAGCTGCCTCCCCGAGGGCAGGGCTCAGGACCTGCAGTCCGCCATGTCCAAGCACTCCCCACTCTGCCATGGGCTCTGATGTGGTCCAAGCCTCCCTGACTGGCATCGCCCCCTGATCCCTGAGGCCCGGTCCTATCCACTGCCCAAGGGCTGAGGGGTACAGGCGATGCTGGGGATGGTGGGCAGCTCCGCCTGGAGCCCCCTTATGAGATCCACCCAGTGAGGTCAGCTGGGCTCCTGAGTCTGGTGGGGACTTAGGGAACTTTTATGTCGAGCTAGGGGATGGTAAATGCACCAATCAGCACTCTGTGTCTAGCTCAGCGTTTGTAAATACACCAATCAGCACTCTGTGTCTAGCTCAAGGTTTGTAAATACACCAATTGGTACTCTGTATCTAGCTAAACCTAGTGGGGCACTCTGTGTCTAGCTCAAGGTTTGTAAATACACCAATTGGTACTCTGTATCTAGCTAAACCTAGTGGGAACTTGGAGAACTTTTCTGTCTAGCACTCTGTGTCTAGCTAAAGGATTGTAAATGCACCAATCAGCACCCTGTCAAAACGGACCAATCAGCTCTCTGTAAAATGGACCAATCAGCAGGATGTGGGTGGGCCATATAAGGGAATAAAAGCAGGCTGCCCCAGGCAAGCCAGGTCCCCTTCCAGACTATGGAAGTCTTGTTGTTCTGCTCTTTGCAATAAATCTCGCTGCTGCTCACTCTTTGGGTCCACACTGCCTTTATGAGCTGTAATACTCACCACGAAGGTCTGCAGCTTCATCCTGAAGCCAGTCAGACCACGAACCCACCGGGAAGAAGGAACGAACTCCAGACACACCATCTTAAAGAACTGTAACACTCACCACGAGGGTACGTGGCTTCATTCTTGAAGTAAGTGAGACCAAGAACCCACCAATTCCGTACACATTTTTTTTATTATTTAGAGAAATGTCAAAGCCTTGTTTTGGTTATTAGAAATGCTGATGGCCTAGGAAATGAGAATTAAACTGAGGTTTGGGAGCAAATTTAAATCTGTCTCTCAGAACATCTGCCATGCAGTGGCACATCAATAAAACATTAAGTATTTGAGCTCTTAATATGTGCTAGACATCAAGGTGATATTTATAAAACAAGATTCATAAATAGAAAATAGTATTCCAGAAATAATGATTTGGGTCCCATTTGTTTCTTCAATTATGTTATACTTTGCAAATGGAAAATATTAAACCGAGCATGTTGTTTGTGAGCTTCTAGCAGTAAATATTTGTAAGTTGGCGACAACTGAATAAAATTCTAATATTTAATTAGAACTTGACCACTTTAAATAATTTTAACTTGAAAATTAATTGTAACAAAATGAAACATTTAACCAACAACTTCACCTAGCCATTTGGTCTACCTTTCATCTATAACCTTTGAGACGTCATTAGAAATCCTGACAAAACCATTTTTTTGAAAGAAAGCAAGCTTATTGTCTTCCTTTCATTTAGCTCGGCATGGTTTTCATTTTGATGATCCTATTGTCTAATGTTGCCACTTCGTAGTGAGTAGCTTGAGGTCACTGCTTTAGTCTGTCTTTTGAAGTTAATGTTTTCTTTTAGGATCTGGTTTTAGTAAAATATCCTCAAAACTACTTTTGAAGGGTTGTGCATTTTTATGATGACATAGTGCTTAGGTTTGTTATAAAAATCGATTACATGTTTTTATAATTATCTATATGTGAGAAGTAGTCTTTTAATCAGTTAAAGCATTTTTTAAGATTACGAAAAACAACTGTTTATTTTTAAAACTGCAGCTACGTAGCATTTGAAAATCAATGTAATAGTATTTGTTTTTCCCTGCGTTACAAACACTGTCAGAAAACATGAGGGCAGTATAAAGGCAACATTTGTCCCAAAGCTGGGGAATAGGTAAACAGAACTGGAGTTGGCCTTTCCAGTGTTCTAAGACAGTTAATTAAATGTTTGTTTTGTTTTCATGATCTGATGGTGGGTGGTGTATACGTTGTTTCTTTTAAGAAAACTTTCCACCTATACATCCATAACAGGGAAAAAGATGAAGATTAAAGCATTTTTTCCCTTCTCCAACTATCTGATACTTGCTGTGCTACAAATAAAGCTCAAAAGATCGTTTTTAAAAGTGACAGGAACATAAAGGGGTAGCTGCAAAACTTAGTTCTTTTGTGAAATGTACTCAAAGTCATATTTTGGGAATGTATCTGTTGTTTAGAACCCTGCATTTAACTTCAATTACCTTTGTTTTGTTTTGATTTTTCAAGAACAGCCTTCTAATGATTTTCCCACAGTATTTCTGGCTCCTGTTCTATCTGTGTTTTATGGAACAATTTCACCACATCAGGCTAATGAAGACATACATTTTAATTAATCAATTTTAACAAAACCTTCTTGATTTTGCCTGTGAAGTACTCATGGCATAAATTATGTTTCCAGTTTAGAAAATGTAAAGCTAAAATAAATTAAGTATGATCAAATTTATTCATACATGCAACACATATTTATTGACCATTTGCTGTGTGCTAGGTGCTTTCTTGGCCCTATGGCTTAGAAGACTGAGATCAAATTCAATAAAAAAGGGTGCTCCTAGTGGAAGGAACTGTGTGAGTGCAGATGCAGAAGCGTTAAGGAAATGATATGTTGGGAGAAAGGCACATTTCTGAATGTGGTTGAAATATGGAATGTGGAATTGCAAGTCTACTGATAAAAAATGAGAATAATTTAAAAATTTGATGCTAAGAATTTTGAGCTTTATGTTGTAAGTTAAAAAGACACAATGAAAGTTTTTAAAAAATCCTTAACTTCCTAAAAGACAAATTTTTTCATGTAGGAAAATAAATCAGATAGCATTGTGCCTTGCTGCCTGGAATGGGAAAGAATGAAGAATGCAGACACATTAAAAAGCTGTTGGAATAGTTTAAGGAAGATCTCGTCGTGACATGTTTGCAATGTTGCTGGAAAGCAGAGTAGACTCTAAAGAAGTCTAACATAAGTGGGATTTGTTGAGATGCTGAATGTACAGATGAGAAAGAGAAAAGCCAATACTGACTTCCCTAGATACTTTAATTAAGAATTTGATAAAATCGTTGAATATAATAAAAACATAGGAAGAGGAGGAATCTGGAAGTGATTATTAAAAATTGGATTTGTGATATATTGTAATTTGTGTGTGTCTTTGATAGGGAGTTGGAAATACCATCTTGAATAATGCCAAAGACAATGTAATCAAGTACTGTGAAGAAAGAAAAGTAGTCATTACTTTTAGTAAAAATGATGTTTTTAATAAACATAGGAGAAAGATATTCATTCGACTTTTGGTCCAAAAGGTTCATCACAGCAACACGTGTAGGAAGAGCGAAGTGAAATGTGGGCAGCCTTTAGGTTACCAAAGAGAGATTATTTCCAGAAAAGATATAATTATATAAAGAATAATATATTGAAGACAGTGAACTTCATTATCCTAAAGTGCAATCTGTATTTCCAGCTACTTATCACCAGGCATAGACAAACTCCACAATATGTCATAAATCAGATTTTTAATAATCACTCCAAAATCTCTTCCTCTTTCTATGTTTCTATCCTACCCAATATACTTTCTATTTAGAGGACACCTATTGCTTGCCTATTCAGCATTTCTTCATATTTAAATGAAAAAACAAAAACATCCTTCTGTTGGAAAATGACTCCTTCCTTGCTACCGATTTGAGCAGTAGTTCAGCAACTTAAGAACCATTAACTGACTGTGGACAACTAGAAGTCCTGTCTTCTGCAATGCCTGGCTTGTAGGATAAGGTCTGAAGATATCTATGGTCAGTCCAGGTCTCATGTATATCTAGACTGTATTTGGTGGAAGTAAGTTTGATTAACACATAGAGGGAATTAGAGTGAAGAGACGAAAAAAAAAAGTTATCATCTGAGCCCATGGATGCAGTCATATTTAAAACTACCTATTTCTTTGGTCTTTTCAAATTTGTGAACCAACACATTTTCACACTTACAAATTTGATTTGTCACTTGCAACCACCAGAATCCTGATAACATAGGCTGATATCAAATAGCTACTGTAAAAGGTGTAGAATATACAAAACAGAGAAATTACAATGGATAGAGCAAGTTCACAAAGGAGAGAGGGAATCCAGTCCTAGCAGGTGGGAAATATGGCCTTGGAAAGAAGAAAGAAGCATTTCATATTCTGAGGGAATAGGATAAAAAGGTGAAACAAAGGATCAATATCAACAAATGAAAAGGAAGGAATACAAGGACATAAAATGTGGTTTAAATCAAGATCTGCAGAATGATTTGGACCAGTTGTCCAAATGACTCCAAGCAGTCAACTCCTCAATTCTCAGGGAAGTCCTTTTTCTAATAAATAATGTTTCCAATTTAGTAGCACAGAATTATTTAAATTGATTCACAAAATATTGGTACAACTTAGTGTATGCAATTTTAGTTTAAGTTCTTTCCATTGCCAACAACACCCAAAGAGACAAAAACACACACACACACACAAACACACACACAAGTATTACTAAGCTTTTGGAGCCATTTTCTCACTTTTTTGATTTCCTGAAAAGGAGAAATAATTATTTTTATGGTATACCTGATAAAAACTTTATTTCTTACAATGCCAATATTTTTTGGAACCAAATAAAGAAACAGAGAGAGACAGCATATGTGAATAAAATGACCAATGAAGTACAAAGTCTGATTTCACAGAGTGAAATAGAGCATACCTTGATGTTAAATGGAAGATCAATGTTAGGATAACATATGCGAGAAGGTGATTCATGCAAGAGGAACTTTGGAATTACTTGAACTGTACTTGACACTTTGCTTTTTATATGAAAAACTGTATCTTAGAGGAAATCATATTATAGTTTATTAAATATATATCCTTAAAACTGGAAATAATTATTGATAGGTGAGCCTCCTATTGTTCCTACTTAGATATATTTATTTATAGTCAATGCTGCTACTTGGAAATTTGAGTCCATATTGTTTATAATATATATTACTGTCAGGCAGTACAGTCACTCAAAACTTTGAAATGTAAATATGACCTTTATCATGAAGAACAGCTCTTTGTTCATAGCTGGCTGATGATGAGAAAAGAGAAAAAATAAGTAAACCTTGGTGCTAGACTGGTACTATCAGAAATAGCAATAGCAGGAGTGTTAGGGCAGCTATTCTGGTGGCTTGTTAAAAGTCAAACAGGCAAGCTGCTCAGAAGAAGGATGGAAATGGCCCTGTTCTGGAGGTCAGTGAAAGTCTTGAATGATATCTGAAAAATCTATTTGCAAACCTCAAATTCTCTGATAAATTATGGGAAGAAAAAAAAATGTAAGCCTAGGCAATATAGAATACTTTCATTAATTGTACTCATGGTTGTAGAGAATACTATCACTTCTTCAATTAGCTGAGATGTCTGCCATGAAGTCGAGTGACCAGAGGTCTCTCCCTAAAAGAACTGCAATATGGAAACTTACTATCAAGCCCTAGTGAAAATTAATGTGGCTGCACCCACTCCAGGAATGATTTCTATCCCTGCCTGGAACTATTGCCAGGGGTCAAGAAACACACAGATGGTGGGTGACACTGCAGGCAGAAGATATATTACTGCTGTTACTACCATTCTTAATTAAAATAGAAAAACTGTATTTTCTCAATATGTCTCTTTTTTTGAATAATTATTATTGTTTAAAACTGCATCATTTTATTTTCAGATTACCCTGTAAGGGAAGTGTTTAAAAATAAATTTAAATGGAATTTTTAAAATTCCACAATGCCAGAAAGAATGGGATTTTACTATCCTTTTGTATTACCTTAAATAAAAATTATTTAACTTGGCACAAATGGCCTTAACTAATTTGAGTCCAATCTAAATTTCTCTCATTAACTATACACTTCCCTCTTTGCAGATTAAATTATGGAGTTCTCATTAGTATCCCCTCAGTTCCACTTGACTCCTCTCTGACTTTGTTCTTCC
This sequence comes from Mandrillus leucophaeus, assembly GCF_000951045.1. Lineage (NCBI taxonomy): Eukaryota > Metazoa > Chordata > Mammalia > Primates > Cercopithecidae > Mandrillus > Mandrillus leucophaeus. The sequence goes on from NW_012105365.1 coordinate 2,404,700, forward strand.
TGCCTAAAGCATCCTTTTTGTGCTTATCTGTTTATTTACTAAAATATCCCAAATCAAGTGTGCGCATGCGCGCACGCGCGCGCACACACACACACACACACACACACACACACACACATTGACTTAACCTGTGACCTTCATAATCTAAGATCATGATAATACATTCAGAGCTAGATGCTTTACTTTTCTTTACCCTTGCCATTTCATCTATCTATCAACTGTGGAAGTCTTTCCTTTCACTCTAGAGGTGATCATACTATCTTTCTCAACTTTGTATTCTTGGCAGCCCCTACAAATCAATGGCACATGGTGATTGAGATAAAAACTATTTATCATTCTAGATCCAATTTTACATGACATACAGCAGAATAAAATGATTGCTTAAATCAAGTACAAAGATATATATGAGAGAATGCAAAAACGACTTCTCGATAATAACAATATTCTGTTTTCAGTTGTTTGAATGAAGAATCTGTTGAGTAAACAAGGTAATACAGAGTAACAAGTGTGAAGTCAGGATGAGAAGATGTCAAAAATAAAGATTAAAGTGTCCTTGGGACATCCTAATGGAGATGTGCAGGTGGCATTTTGATGTTCAATACTGAAGCCCAAAAATGAGTTCTAAATTATGAGAATATATTTGAGACTCTCCAATGTATCAAATAAAGATAAAATCATGAGTATGAATGCGCTCACCTTGAGATCATGCAATGTAGCAAGAAGTGAGGGACAAAGGCAGAACCTTGGATTATACTCCTGACATTTAAAAGACACTGGGGAGAGGAAGAAACCTATGTATGAGATTAGGAAGAAACAACCAACCAGAAGAAACAGAAGAAGAGGGTAAACAGAGATTGAAGGGTGGTGTGCAATGATGGGAGTCAAATATCAAAGTGAGGGCAATTGAAATAAGCATAGAAAATATGTGCAGGCTTTGGCAATGTGAAGGACCTTAGGTACTGTTAGCTTTCAGTGGCATGTTAGGCTCAAGAGAAAGACTGCGTTAGTTTGAGGTATGTGATACCGACAGGATGGTGTGTGCTGGCTACTCTCCCTCAATGATTGGCTGTAAAATGAAGATAGAATGCAGAGCAGAAGTTGAAGGGTGATTTGTTAAACCTGCAGGAATTTTTTTATTTCAAAGAGGCTTGGCTATGTTTATATGTAAAAGGAAAATGTCTACTAGATTACAAAGAGGTTTGCTGGTAAAGCAGAGGCAGAAGTGGCAGAGGTTTCCTAACACAAACTTAACTTTGAACAGTAAGTGGGATGTGGAAGATAGGTATAGATGTGGATATAAACATGTTTCTAAGTGACAAAGAGAAATTAAGGAAGTTTTCTTGTACTGTCTTAATATTTTCTGTGAAATGAGAGACAACACTTTCTGCTAAAATTGGGTATTAATAGAAGAAGATACCTTCATCAATTTTCTAGGACTTCATTTAAAAATTACCACAAACTTGGTTAATTGAAACAAGAGAAAGTTATTATTTCACAGCGCAGCAACCAGAAGTCCAAAATCGAAATGTCAGCAGGGCTACACTTCCTCTAAATGCTTAAAGTTGAATCCTTCCCTGCCTCTTCTAGCTCCAGTGGTTAATGGAGTTCCTTGGCTTGTGGCCACATAACTCCCATCTCTGCCTCTATCTTTACATGATCTTCTGTTCCTTCTCCCTGTGTGTTTCCCGTAAGGACATTTATCACTAACTTTAGGGTCCACCCAGATAATTGAGGATGACCTGATTTCCAGTTTCTTAACTTAATGACACCTGCATAAGTCACCTTTAAAAAAAAAAAAGGTCACATTTACAGGTTCATGCGGTTAGAACATATCTTTTTGAAGGTCACTATTGAATTCTGTTTCAACATAGCAGACTTGAATACATTATGCAATTTTCTCCTCCTGCATCAAATTCATAGACATTATTTTGTCACACATAAAAATAAAAACGTAGCTCCACTAAAAACAAAAAGTCACTCTAGATGCACTACAGACTCGAGAGAATCCCGAGAAACAAAAAGCAGGGGGGGAAAAGCCATATCAAAGCACGACTTTAAAATAAAGCATTAACATTAATTGGTCTATGCTAGTAGGGCATGCAACTGGTGAATAAGAGGCTAAGAAGCGATGAGCAGAGTTATTAGTATGGTCTCACAGCTGGAGCAGTCAGGTAAGTTAACCTTGGCAAACAACAATTGAAAAGTCCCCAGGTAGGAATACTAACTGAAGGAGATCAGGAAGATGGAGGCATAATGTGTCCTGAATGGGTCACAACATTTGGTTGCAATTGCCCATACTCAGAAAAACAGCTTCCAAGGGATGTCACTTTCTCACAGTCACAAACAAATCTAAGCCACATTTCAGCTCATAGCCATCTCCCTGAATGAAGAGAGGAGATAATCATACAGGACAGCTAAGCTACAAATTGCACAAGAAAGCAGCAAATATCAGAACCATGACAGAGACACTTACAGGTGTTGAAAGAGTTAGCAAAAAGTGTGTTTAATAACATGTCCAAAATATGTCCAAATATCTGGAGAGAGATTAGGAAGATATTATACCCATATAAGGCTAAGCAATTGTACAATAAGAAATTATTAGAGATTTTTGAAATATAAAAATATAATGATTGAAATTGAAACAAAAATCTAAGCAAACCCTAATTATATAGACTAAAAAAGAAAGGTGGACACAGTTATTGGGCACACAAATATTCTGGAGCACCAACCCTAGTAGCTCATAATGCAATTCCAAATGTTATACAGATAGAAAGTATGAAAGAGGAATGGAAAAAAAGATAAAAAGATTTACACTTCTATATAAAACTAATCATTATAATAAGAGCACACACTTACATAATACTTAAAATATATGGAGCACTGTCTAAGGACTTTACATATATTCATTTACTTACTCATCACAGGAAGCCTTTGAGGAAGAGAAAGTAATTAACTTACCCATGGTCACATAGCTAATAAATAGAGAAGCCAGGAATTGGACCTGAACAATCAGGCTCAAGGGGGCATGCTCTTAACCATTAGGCTGAACTGCCAGAGCATGAAAATAATGAGCATGGGCCAGAGGCATAACTGAATAAATGATAGTAGAGAAACTCCCATGACTGAAGAAAGACATGAAACTTCCCTGAGAGAAAAAACTATCAAAAAATAAAACTTTGAGTTCCAGGCCAATCAATGAAGTTGAAAAAGGGGGAAATATGAGTGTTTTGGACGTTCACAAGGCATTTTCATTTCTTTAAAAGATTTTCTAAAACTCCCTCTTTAAAATTAGAGTTCATTAAGGTAGAGTATGTGAGTTCTAGAGTTGTACTTTCCAAAAATATTTCTATTAATTAACATTCAAACATAAATACAAGCATTATAGTAAACCCAGAAAGTGAAAGCGATTCTGATGAAAAGGGTGATTCAAATGACTAAGCTATAGAATAACACACCTCATGGAAAATACAGTCAGGCACTACATACGAATGTTTCACACATTCTTGATGCACACTGGATGTTGATGCACACTGGATGTACAACAGTGGTCCCATAATACTGTATTTTACTATACCTTTTCTATGTTTAGATATGTTTAGATAAACAACATTTAGATACATTTAGATACACAAATACTTACCATTGTGTTACAATTGCCTGCAATATTCAGTGCAGTAACATGTTGTATAGGTTTTTAGCCTAGGGATAATAGACTATACCATATGGATTAGGTGTGTAGTAGGCTATACCATCACGTTTTTTTACGTGCAGTTTTTGGTGTTCCCACAATGATGAAATTGCCTAACAACGCATTTCTCAGAACATATGCATATCTTTAAAATGATGCATGACTGTATATGTACAATTGACCCTTGAACAACACGGATTTGGCTACACTTACACACAGCATTTTTTCAATAACTATATAAGAAAAATTTGGACAATTTAAACTTGAGGACAAAGATATATAAAATATAGGTCAAAATATATCAAAAATGAAGAAAAATATATGTCATATTCCATAAAATGTATGTATATACTAGTTTGCTTTATCCTTTACCACTAAAAATATCACAAATCTATTATAAAAAGTTAAAATGTATCAAAACTTATACATACCAATGGATTATTCATGGCTCTATTGCGGTTCAGAGAAATGCAAACAAATGTACAGATACAATATTAAATCATAACTGCATGAAATTAACTATAGTACTCTATTGCTGTAATAATTTTATAGTCAACTTCTGCTGCTATTGCCTTTAGCTGAAGTGTTTGATCTGCTTAAAATGCCCTTGTAACAGTAATCATTTCAAGTGAGCAGTTCCTCTCTACAGTAAATTGCATGTAGCAGTAAAAGGTAAACTATCATGGTTTTCTCATATTTTTATTGTACTTAGTGCAAATGCCGTAAACCTTGAATAACAATATTGGACCCATATGAAGTGCCACTAGTGATGCTGGAAGTGTTCCCAAGAAGCAGAGAAAACTCATGACATTGCAAGAAAAAGTTGAATTGCTTGATACGATACATTTGCAGTTGCCTACTTTTACAAGATAAATGAATCCAACATAAGAACCATGGTAAAGAAACAATAAGAAATTCATGAAGTTATCATTGCAGTTATACCAGCAGACACAAAATCTTACTCTTTTTGTGAAATACTTGTTTTACCTTTTACTGAAAGTACAGCTTTTATGCAGCTTCAGGATTGGCATACAAAAAGCATGTCTATAAATTCTAATGTGATTTGAGAAAAAACGAAGTCATTATGTGAAAACTTAAAAGGAAGGTGAAGGATATAAAGCAAAGGATGGTTTGATGATTATAGAGATAGCTTTAGTCTTTAAAAACTGTCACGACAGCAGGGGAAACAACATCTGCAGACCAAGCAGCAGCAAAATTCCCAGACCCTATTAAGAAAATCATTGAGGGGAAAGTATATCTACCTAAATAGGTTTTTAATAAAGAAAAAAGTACTTTATTCAAAAGAAAAGTGTGCCACAAAGGACATTTATTAGTAAGGAAGAGAAGTGAGCCTTAGTATTTAAGATAACAAGGGCTAGGCTAACTTTACTGTTTCCTGCAAATGCACTTGGTTTATTATTAGGACTGCCTTTATCTATAAAACTGCTAACCCCAGAATCATGAAAGGGAAAAAATAAGCAGCAGCTGCTAGTCTTAGTTGTAGCACAAGAAAGCATGGACAATGAGAATTCTGGATTGATTTCACTGATGCTTTGTCCATGAAGACACAAGTATCTTTCCAGTAAGGGGCTGCCTTTCTTTTTTCCCTTCCCCCTTCCCTTCCGCCTTCCCTTCCCCCTTCCCTTCCCTCTTTTATTTTATTTTGACAGAGTTTCGCTCTGTCGCCCAGGTCAGAGTCCAGTGGTATGATCTCAGCTCACTACAATCTCCACCTCCTGGGATGCATTCAAGCAATTCTCCTGCCTCTGGCTCCCGAGTAACTGGGATTACAGGCACCTGCCACCATGCCTGGCTAATGTTTGTATTTTTAGTAGAGACAAGGTTTCACCATGTTGACCAGGCTGGTCTTGAACTCCTGACTTCAGGTGATCCGCCCGCCTCGACCTCCCAAAGTGCTGGGATCCAATACAGGACTGCCTTTCTAAAATTCTTTTGATATTGGGCACTGACCCTAGCACCCAGAACTTCATGAGCTCAACACTGAAGGCAATGACTTAGTCTGCTTGCTAAATCAGGGGGTCATTAGGACGCTTAAGGCTCATTACACATGGCATTCTATGGAAAGGATTGTCAATGCAATGGAAGAGAACCCTGATAGAGAATACATCATGAAAGTCTGGAAGGATTATACCATTGAAGATGCCATCATTGTTATAGAAAAAACTGTGAAAGTCATCAAGTCTGTAACCATAAATTACTGCTGGAGAAAACTGTACACAGGTATTGTGAGTGACATCACAGGATTTACAACAGAGTCAATCAAGGAAATCATGAAAGATATTGTGGATGTGGCAAAAAAACAAAAACAAAACAAAATCAACCACAACAACAAAACAGTTGGGGTGCAAGGTTACAAAATATGGATCTTAGAAAAAGTAGAGCTAATAGACACCACACTAAAGGAATTAACAAAAGATAATGATGGAAATTAACCACAGCTAGATGATGAGGAAGAAAACATAAAATAAGCAGTGCCAGAAAACAAAACTGACATTAGACAATCTGGTAGAAGGGTTCTGATTATTCAAGACTACTTTCGACTTATCTTATGACATGAACCCTTCTATGATACGGGCAAATTGTGGAGAAAGGATTGATAACTGTAGAAACATTCTTCTTTAGAAATGAAAAAGCAAAAAAAAAAAAAAAATCAGACAGAAATTACGATGTATTTTTGTAAACTTGCAGTGAGTATGTTTGCCTCTCCTGCCTCCTCTTCCACCTCCTTCACTATTTCCACCTCTGGCACCTTGAGACAGAAAGATGAACCTCTCCTATTTCCTTCTCAGCCTACTCAATGTGAAGATGAGGGAGATGAAAACCTTTATGATGATCCAATTTTACTTAATAGTATATTAAGTAAATATTTATCATTATATTTTTCTTTCCTATGATTTTAATAACAATATTGTCTCTCTAGCTTTATTATAAGAATGCAGTACATAATACATATACAAAATACATGTTAACTGTTTATGTTATTGGTAAGGCCTGTGGTCAACAGCAGACTTTTAATGGCTAAGTTTTTGGGGAGTTAAAAGTTATACATGGATGTCTGACTGGGAGATGGGCTGGTTTCCCTAACCCCCATTTGTTCAAGGGCCAATTGTATATCTATTGCTACCATCTTCACCTGTTTTTGATTCTACAATTACAGAGCATTGCAGCTTATGGCTTTTCCTAAATTATTTTGTTGTAATTCAACTATGTAACCAAAATTAAGCTGCCATACTATTGTTACACATAGTCACACTGACACAGCTAAATTTTCATTATGCATCAGACTAGCAGAGCAGGATTCTGAGCAATTAAGGGGGTGAAAAATATATACAGTTGCTCCTG
>NW_012105365.1:2417220-2418530 GCF_000951045.1 Mandrillus leucophaeus
ATTATGAGCAATTTATATTACCCCTCTACAAAATGCTTATTTTTATCTTTTACTAATTTTTATGAATCACTTTTTACCGATTTATAGTCTGAATAGTAATTCTCTGACAGTTGTAAATACTAGAAACTTTTTTTTTTTTTTTTTTTACAGATTATTACTTATATTTCCCTTTCTGTAAAGTTTTTGGTTTTTTTGTATCATTGAAATTATCTTTTTTTAGGCTATCTGCTTTTTATGATTTTATTAAAAATTATTTCCTCCACCACAATTATGAAGATATTTTCCTATACCCTTGCAGATAAATCTTTAATCCACATGATATTTATTTGTGTAAAGTATGATGTAGAAGTCCAATTTTATTTTATTGTTCAAATAGATGGTCATGTTTTCCAGTATTATTAATGAAATGGGCTCTCTTTTTCCACACTAACCAGCAACACCCACTGGGCTGTAAATCCAGTTTGTATCCATGAATGGAGTAGGTTCGAGGCTTGCTGTTTTGTCCCTTTTTTTCACTTGTCTAGCTCTCTCTCACCACTATTCTGTTTTAATCACTATAATATGGTTTTGCTGTGTGTGCCCACCTAAATCTCACCTCAAATTGTAATCCCCATAATCCCCACGTGTCAAGGGCAGGACCAGGGAAGGTAACTGGATCGTGGGGGCAGTTTCTCCCATGCTGTTCTCATGATAGCTAATTAGTCTTATGAAATCTGAGGGTTTTATAAGTGTCTGACATTTCCTCTGCTTGCACTCACTCTGTCCTGCCATCCCTGTGAAGAAGGTGCCTGCTTCTCCTCTTTCTTCCTCCATGATTGTAAGTTTCCTGAGGCTGCCCAGCAATGCTTAACTGTGAGTCAATTAAATCTCTCTCCTTTATAAAGTAGCCAGTCTCAGTTATTTCTTCATAGTAGTGTAAGAACAGACTAATACACTGCAACACTTCAAATGAAAATTCCTCTCTTTATTTTTCTTCTTTAACAGTCCTGGTTGTGTGTGGTGGCTCATGCATCTAGTCCCAGCACTTTGGGAGGCCAAGACGGGTGGATCACCTGAGGTCAGGAGTTCGAGACCAGCGTGGCCAACATGGTGAAACCCTGTCTCTACTAAAAATACAAAAATTAGTTGGACATGGTGGCATGCACCTGCAATATCAGCTATTTGGGAGGCTGAGGCAGAATTGCTTGAACCTGGGAGGCGGGGACTGCAGTGAGCCGAGATTGTACCACCACACTCCAGTCTGGGCAACAGAGTGAAATTCTGACTCAACAAATAAATAAATAAGTAAACAAAAATTAAAAAAATAGTGT
>NW_012105365.1:2421655-2422981 GCF_000951045.1 Mandrillus leucophaeus
AGAGTACATAGGAACACAAGAAGGGAATAACAGAAACCAGAGCCAACTTGATGGTGGAGAGTTGGAGGAAGGTGAGAATAAAACAACTACCTATTAGGTACTATGCTCATTACCTGAGTAATGAAATAATCTGCAAACCAAAGCCCTACAACATGCAATTTACCTCTGTAACAAACCTGCACATGTATCCCTTAACCTAAAATAAAAGTTTAAAAACTATATACAATTATAAGTATATGCCAATTATTCATTTAAAAGAGTGATTAAATACAAAGAGCAGTGACTCCTTTTATATGTAAAGGACATTACTATTAGCATAATTTCATGTGAACATTTATGTAACACAACATGATTTGGGCATTGGATGGATAATGCATGAAATTAGGACTCAGATATTAAAAAAGCATATTTTAAAAAATTCATGGAAGGATAATCTCTAATTTCCTTCAGAAATTGACTCCAGTATTTAGTTACTACAAAACTGAGGGACATTTCTCCTTCTACAGGAGATACTCCATCCTATAGCTCAGTATAATAAGTGTGTTTTTAATTAAACTCAGTACAGATGATGAGAAGCAAACACCGCAAAATTTGATCTTTAATGAGCCATTTTACAAGGTAGTAACACACTAGGAGCAGCAGCAACTTGTCAAACTCAATCACCTGGCTCACAATGGCATTTTAAGTTTCATATATATGTTCTCTTTTTAAAAAAAGTTTTAATTCTTACATCTATCATAAATGAAACATATTAAACATATGCAGTTTAGAGAATAATTGTAAACACACCTGAATAATCACCACCAGATGTTAGGAAAGTCACCAGCTGCTAGTGCCATAAAGGCCTCTGTTGTAGCCAGCTGCACCATCCTCCTCCTCCACAGGAAATTATAATTCTGAAGAGTATGGAAATCACTCACTTAACTTTCATTATTAATTTTCCACCTTCGAGCAAGCCTAGATGTGGTGTTTCATATGTTTTGGATATTTATGCAAATGAAATAATATCCTATGCATCCTTGTGGTGGCTTGTTTGCTGAGTATTATGTTTTTAAGCTTCATCTATTTGGATGAAGTAGTGATAGAATGTTTATTTTAAGTGCTTTATAGTATTTCAATGTATAACTAATCCAATTTTGGGTTTTTTTTACAAAGTCTTGCTCTGTTACCCAGGCTGGAGTACAGTGGTCCGAACACAACTCACTGCAGCCTCAATCCTCTGGGCTGAAGCAATCCTTCCACCTCAGCTTCCCATGTAGCTGGGACCACAGGCACATACCAGCATGCCCAACTTGTGTGTGTGTGTGTGTGTGTGTGTGTGTGTGT
>NW_012105365.1:2424801-2429257 GCF_000951045.1 Mandrillus leucophaeus
CGAGATTGTACCACCACACTCCAGTCTGGGCAACAGAGTGAAATTCTGACTCAACAAATAAATAAATAAGTAAACAAAAATTAAAAAAATAGTGTCTTGGCTGTTTTCAGTCCTCCGTATGGAGTACATTTTCCACATTCCACAGGAAATCCTTTTGGGATTTTCATTTGAAGGAGTATTTTAAATTATGGGACTATCTATGCATTTGTATTACTGAAATTTTCTAAGAATATGTTGTGGGATTTTTTAAAATTTAGGTGTTAATATCCTTCAATAAAATTGTATATAATCTTCTTTCTAAAGGATTTACTCATCTTACGGTAGTTTAATTATTAAGTATTTCATATTTTTGATGTTATTGTAATTTTCTTGTAATACAATTATATTCTGTGATTTTTTACTGTTATCTAGAAATGCAGTTTTCTTCTGAATATTAATATTTATCCAGTAACATGACTAAATTATTAATTCTAATAATCAGTAAGTTTATGTTTTGTAGATATAGTGACACTATTGTTTCTTCCTTTCTGATTATTAAACATTTTAATCCTATCTCAGTGCATTAGCTAGGACCGTCAATTCAGTGTTAAATAGAAATTGTGATAGCAGAAACTTTCCACTGACTTGTTCCTTGTTCACAATTTTAAAAGGAGGTTTCAGCATGTGCCATTAATAACATATTCATTCTTTTTTAGTAAAAATAATTTACTATGTAGGGGAATTCCCTTCTTTTTTAGTTTCCTCAGGGTTTTCATTCTGCATGGATATTGAATGTTAATTTTTCCCCTCCATCTAAAGTAGGAATAATGAGGTGAACTACATTCATCCATTTTCTAGTATAAATGGGGTTTGCATTCTTTGGAGAAATCCAGCTTAGATTATACCTATATAATTTTATTTTTTTAATTGATGGATTTAGATGCAAGTAATGTATTTACTATTCTTGTATCTGTTAATGACTAGGTGGGCCTGTAATATACATTTTTTTATGTTTTATAATCTTTTTTTGTTGTCCTTCTTTTTTAAATGGTCTGGAGAATTTTGTGTAATATTAGAATTACCTGAAAATCTTACCTTGAAACCACCTGGAACTGGTGTTTACATATGAGAGGATTTTAAAAGAAATTTCAGTTATTTTGATTCTGATTGAACTATTAAGGTTTACTATTTCTTCTGGAATCAGTTTCAGTGAAATCAATTTTTATGAGAATGTATTCATGTATACATTTACATAAAGTTTTTCCTAATCTTCTTTATTAGCTGCATAACATCAATAGCATCTCTACTTATACCTATATTGTCTTTCATATTAATGTACTTTTTGGCTGATACCTTTTTTTTATTAATTTAACAAGACATGTTTTAGTTTATACAAATTGCCTTCTTTTGACTCTATTGATCCTCTCTGTTTCAATTATTATTAGTTTTTACATTTTACTTTTTTATGCTTAAATTACTGTCATTTATAAAAATATTCAAATTTGAAGTTGAATACTTAGCTTATAACTTTTAGCATTATTTCTGTTCTAAAACAAGCTCTTAAAACTAGAATACCTATGAGTATTACCTTAGCTATATCCCAGAAGTTTTGAAAAGCAGCATTTTCATATTTATTTAATTATAGATATTTTTTCTGTCCTTATGTCAACTTTTTATTTGTAATAATTTCAACTTTCATCTTAGACACAGTGGGTATACGTGCAGGTTTGTTACCTGGGAATATCTGACACCTGAGGTTTGGGATTTATAGATCCAGTCACCCAGTTACTGAGCATAGTATCCAGTAGCTTTTGAAACCTTGCCCGCCTCCTTCCCCAGTGTTTCCAGTGTCTATGGTTGCCACTTTTACCTCCATGTGTAACTAGTATTTAGCTCCCAATTGTAAGTGTGAACAGAAGGCATCTGATTTTCTGCTTCTGTGTTAATTCGTTTAGGATAATGGTCTCTAGCTGCATTCATGTTGCTGCAAAGAACAAGATTTCATTCTTTTTTATGGCTGCATAGTATTCTATGGTGTATATGTACCACATTATCTTTCCAATCCACCTTTGATGGACACCTAGATTGATTTCATGTCTTCTCTATTGTGAATAGTGCTGTGGATGAACAAATAGGTGCATGTGCCTATTTGGTAGAATGATTTCTTTTCTTTGGGACATAACACCCGCTAATGGGATTGCTGGGTCAAATGGTAGTCCTGTTTTAGGTTCTAGGGAAATCGCCAAACTTCTGTCCACAGTAGCTGAACTAATTTATGTTCCCTCCAACACTGTATATGCATTCCCTTTGTTCCACAGCCTCTCAAGCATCTATTTGTTTTGTTTTTTGTTTGTTTGTTTGTTTTTTACTTTTTAATAGCTATTCTGACTGATGTGAGATGGTATCACATTGTGGTTTTGATTTTCATTTCTGTGATACTTTGTGAGGAACACTTTTTCATAGGTTTGCTGGCTGCTTATAAATCTTATTTTGGGAATTGTCTGTTCATGTCTTTTGCACACTTTTTAAGGAGATTATTGGTTTATGCTGTTTTAATTATTTAAGTTTCTTATAGATTCTTGATATTAGACCTTTGGTGGATGCACAGTTTGCGAGTACTTTCTCTCATTAGGTATATTGTCTGTGTATTCTATTGATATGTTTTTGCTGTGCAGAAGCTCTTGAGTTAAATAGATCCCATTTGTCAAATGTTGTTTTTGTTGCAATTGATTTTAGGACTTTGTCATAGATTATTTCTGAAGGCCGGCATCCAGAATGCCATTTCTTAGGTTCTCTTCTAGGATTTTTATAATTTGAAGTCTTACATTTAAATCTTTAATACATCTTGACTTAATTTTTGTATGGTAAAAGGTAGGTGTCCAGTTTCATTTCTCTACATTTGCTGGCCACGTATCCCACCACCATTTATTGACTAGAGACTCCTTTCCCCATTGCTTGTTTTTGTTGACTTTGTCAAAGATCAGATGGATATAGCTGTGCAGTTTCATTTCTGGGTTCTCCATTGTGTTCCATTGGTCTATTTTTGTACCAATACCATACTGTTTTGGCTACTGTAGCCTAATGGTATGGTTTGAAGAGCTATTTGGGCTTTTTATGGTTCCATATGAATTTTAGAATAGTTTTTTCTATCTCTGTGAAAAATAACATTCGTAGCTTGACAGAAATACCATTGAATCTTTACATTGTTTTGGGCAGTTTGTTTTTTTGATGATATTGGTACTTCCAGTCCATGAGCATGGAATTATTTTCTATTTGTTTGTATTACCTATTATTTCTTTCAGCAGTATTTTGTAGATGTCTTGTGTCTTTCACTTCCTTGGTTAGATGTATTCCTAGTTGTTTTTTATTTGTTTTTTGTTTTGTGAATATGGCAAATGAAATTGTGTTTTTGATTTGGGTCTCACTTTGAATTTATGTACATTCATTTTGTGTCCTAAAACTTTGCTAATGTCATTTATGTGTTTCCAAGAACATTTTTGTAGAGTCTGTAGAGTTTTGTAAGTATAGAATCACATTATCAGCAAAAAGGGATGGTTTTACTTCTTTACCTCTTTGGATGCCTTTTATTTCTTTCTCTTTAGGACTTCTAGTACTATGTTGAATAAGAGTGGTGACAGTGGACATTCTTGCCTTGTTCCAGTTCTCAAGGGGGAATGCCTCTAGTTTTTGCCCATTCACTATGATGTTGGCGATAGCTCTTATTATTTTGAGGCACACTCTTTCGATGCCTAGTTTCTTGAATGTTTTTAACATGAAGAGATGTTAGATTTTATCAAAACCTTTTTCTCACATCTATTGAGATGAGCATTTTTTTTTTTTGGTTTTTCATTCTGTTTATGTGGTGAATCACATTTATTGATTTGCATACATTGAACCAGTTGTGAATCTTAGGAATGAAGCCTATTTGATCATGCTGAATTAACATTTGGATGTGCTGCCGGATTCACTTTGCTATTATTTTGTTGAAAATTTTTGTGTCTGTGTTCTTCAGGGATATTGGTCTGTAGTTTTCTTATCTTGTTGTGTCTTTGCCAAGTTTTGGTATCAGGGGGATGCTGGTTTTGTAGAATGAGTTGGGGAGGAGTCCCTCCTCCTTGATTTTCTGGAATAGTTTCAGTAAGATTAGTACCAGCTCTTATTTGTATGTCTGGTAGAATTCTGCTGTGAATCCATCTGGTCCAGGGCTTTTTTTAGTTGGTAGATTTTTTATTTTTATTTCTGATTCCATTTCAGAACATGATATTCGTGTGTTAAGGGTTTCAATTTCTTCCTAATTCAATCTAGAGAGATTGTATGTCCAGGAATTTATTCATTTTCTCTAGATTTCCTAATTCGTGTGTATGGGGGTGTTCATAACAATATCTGAGGATCTCTGGTATCTGTGGAATCAGTTGTAACATCACCTTTGTCATTTCTGATTGTGCTTATTTGGATCCTTTTTTTTTTTTTTTTTTTT
>NW_012105365.1:2429597-2434314 GCF_000951045.1 Mandrillus leucophaeus
ATTTACTTCTGGTGTGATTTTAGTTATTTTTTTTTTCTCCAGCTACCTTAGTAGTTTGTTCTTGTTTTTTATTTCCTCTAGGTGTGATGTTTGATTGTTAATTTGGGGTATTTCTAACTTTTTGTGGTAGGCATTTAGCACTGTAAACTTTCCACTTAATACTGCTTTTGCTGCATCCCAGAGATTTTAGTATACTGTATCTGTGTTTTCATTTATTTCAGATAATGTTTTTATTTCTGCCTTAGTTTTGTTATTTGCCCAAAAGTCATTCAGTAGCAAGGTGTTTAATTTCCATGGAATTTTGTAGTTTTGAGAGATCTTCCTGGTATTGATTTCTGTTTTTATTCCCTTTTGGTTCAAGAGTATGTGTGGTATGATTCTGATTTTTTGAAAAATTTGTTGAGCCTGCTATATGGCTGAACATGTATGTGGTCAACTTTGGTGTATGTTCTGTGTGTGGGTGAGAATAATGTATATTCTGTGGTTGATGGGTAGAGTTTTTTTTGTACATATATATTAGGTCCAACTGGCCAATTGTTAAATTTAAACTAAGAATTTCTTTGTTAGTTCTCTGCCTAATGCTGTCAGCGGGAGTGTTCAAGTCCTCCACTATTATTGTGTGGCTGTCTATATCTTTTCGTAGGTCTAGAAGTACTTTTTTTATGAATCTGGGTGTTCCAATGTTAGGTGTGTATATATTTAGTATAGTTAAATCTTCTCGTTGTATCAAACACTTTATTATTATGCAATGCCCTTCTTTGTGGTTTTTTTTTTTTTACTGTTATTGGTTTAAAATCTGATTTATTTCATATAAGAATAGCTACCCTACCTTTTTTTGTGTGTTCTGTTTTTATGATACTTCTTTTTCCAATCCTTTACTTGGACAGTATAGGTGTTGCTACTGTGAGGTGGGTGTCTTGAAGACAGCAGATACATGGATCTTGTAGTGTGCTTTTTTTTTTTTTTTCTAATTCAGCCTACCACTCTATGACTTTTAAGTGGGGACATTTAGCCTACATTCAAGATTAATATTGATATATGAGGTTTTGATCCTGTCGTGAGTTTTTAGCTGGTTGCTTTGTAGTTTCAATTGTGTGTTTGCTTTATAGGGGCTGTGGGCTATGTACTTAAGTGTATTTTGTGGTAGCAGGTATTATACTTTTGTTTCCCTATTTAGAACTCCCTTATGTATTACTTGTAAGAATAATCTAGTGATTATAAATTGCCTTACTTCTTGCTTTTCTGAAAAAAAAATTATTTCTCCTTTGCTTGAGAGCTTAGTTTGGGAGAATATGAAATTCTTGGCTGGAATTTCATTCATTCTTTCTTTCTTTCTTTTTTTTTTTTAAGAATGATGAAAATAGGCCTCCAAACTCTCCTGGTTTGTAAGGTTTCTGCTGAGAACTCCCACTGTTAGCCTGATTGTGTTCCCTTTGTACATGATCTGAACTTTTTCTCTAGCTACCTTTAAGATTTTTTCTTTAGCTTTCACCATGAACAGATTGGTGACTATATGCCTTGGTGTTGTTTGTTTTGTATAGTATCTCACGGATGTTCTCTGGATTTCTTGTATCTTGCTGTCTACTCTGTAGCAAGATTAGGAAAAATTCTCTTTAAGTGTTCCCTTATATATGTTTTCTAGGTTGCTTATCTTTTCTCTGTCTCTTTCAGGAATGCCAGGAATTCATAGATTTGGTCGCTTTACATCATCCCATATTTCTTAAAGACTTTGTTCATTGTTTTAAAAACTTTTTTAAAATTTATTTTTGTTTAACTGGCTTACTCCAAAAGACCAATCTGCAAGCTCTAAAATTCTTACTTTGTCTTGGTTCAGTCTGTTGATAAAGCTTTCCATTGTAGTTTGAAATTCCTTTAAGTGAGTTTTTCAATTCCAGAAGATCTGATTAATTTCTCTTTAATAAGCTTATCTCTTCTTTCCTTTCCTGAATTGCATTTGAAATTCCTTTGTTTTGCTTTTCAGCCTTGTCTTGGATCTTGTTGAGCTTCCTTGTAATTCACACTTCGAATTCTTTGTGTCATTTCTGAGTTTTCATTTTGGTTAGGGATGTGGCTGAAGATCTATTGTGATCCTTTGGTGTTACTACATTCTGATATTTCATGGTGCCATAATTTTTGCACTGGTTCTTTGTCATCTGGAGACTAGCACTTCTAATTTTGGTAATTAGAGTAGTGTGGGTAGAATATTTTTCTTTATTTCTCTGTAATATTATTATTTTTTTTATTTCCCTTTCCCTTTACCCATCCCTAGTTATATGATTGTAGAGAATGTTGGGTAGGGTGTTTTGATTTTACTTCTATAGCCTTATGCGCTTCTGTCAGCAGTTGAATATTGAGCTGTGTGGTTGGATCTACCAGCCAATAGATGGTGCTTATAGTTAAGAGCTGGCTGTGACTAACAGCTTGGTATACACCTGATCCTTGTTTAATGGCAGAAGGTCTCTGTTGCCTCAGGCAATGTCCTGATCTGTGCAGTGCACACTGGCCTGAACACCCTACTCATCCCTGGAGGGGTGGGGGCCCTGATGAGCAAGGCTAGACCGGGCAGGTCCACTTACTGTTCTCCTGATGTCAGACATAAAAACACCAATGTCAAAGGAGAATCCACTGGACAGTCACCAAGTGCCCAGAGGTGTGCCTAGGTGTGTGGAAATTGGAAATCTCCTCAGCCCTGAGTTCTCTGCATAGGTATGAGGGAAACCTAAACTCCTAATCCGGGAAAGTGGGTACTCCAGATGTCTGGAGATATGTCTGGGCATGTAGTGAAGAGGAGCCCTCTGCACCAAGATGATCTCACAGGAGTGGTGGGGTAACTCAGGCTGCTGAAAAAGGCAATCAGGTGGTCTGAATTCCTGGAGATTTGTCTGGACATGAAGCAGAGATGGCATCCATGCATACAGATCTCTGCACAGGAAGGGAGGGGCAGCTCAGGTTGCCAATCTGGTCAAGTATATGCTTTTAATGTCTGGAGATATGCCTAAGTATGGAGTAGAGAGGGTACTATTTTACCACAATCAATGCCCAGGAAGGATAGGACAGTTCAGGCTGCTTATCCAAGTGAGTGGTTGCTCAAAATGTCTGCAGATCTGCCTGGGTGGGCAGCAGAGAGGACCCTACTGCATCATGATCTATTCCCAGGAAGAATGAAATGGCTCAGGCTGCTTAATCAAGTGAGCAGGGCTCGAATGCCTGGAGATCTCACTGGGCATGAAACACAGAGGAGCTCCCTATACCAGGATCTCTACATAGGAAAGGTGGGGCAGGTCAGGCTGCTAATCCAGATGAGTAGCTGCTTCAAATGCCTGGAAATCTGAGAGGGCCCTGCTGCACCACAGTCTATGTCTATGAAGTATGGGGAGGCTTAGGCTGCTGGTCCAGGCAAATAGGTGCTCCAAATGCCTAGACTTCTGCCCGGTGGCAGAGCAGAAAGGGGCCTGCTGTACCATGATCTCCGGGAAGCGGCTGGGGCACTGAATAATGACAGGTCCAGGTTGACAAACTGCCCCTGGCTGCAAGTCTCGTTGTCCAGGAGAAACTGCAGCTGTCATATATCTCCTCTTGTCCCACAGTAGGGAGCACAATTCCAGCATCTACTGCTGAGACACTTTCTATTGTTCTGGTTGTGGAGGTTCCTACCCTGGTCCACAGCAGATACTTCTATCTCTGCCCCAAGACTAAAATGCCCATGTGGCCTCATTGCCGAGTCACCACAGAATGGTTAACTTTGTGTGCACCCAGATTATAATGACATCCTGCTCTCAGTCTCAGGTCTGGGAAAATGTCTGCAGCTTTTCCCACTGTTTTTTCCTCACAGCACCTCCAAGCCTCTCCCCAAGTTAGCTCCATGGTTTGAGAGGAACAAAGGTCTCTCCCTCTCCCTGGGTTGCTTAGATCCTCAGTGGAAGGTTGAGTCACAGAAGGAGGCTGTCTGCCTTTCTCGCGTGCTAGGGTTTCACTCACTTTTATCAGCTGGATGCTGTCACAGGGGCTTTTTGCTCATGTTCTCCTGTCCAGGATTTAGGGTGTCCTTCATTATTGTGGTGGATTCCCGTTTTCTTTCTTTAATCAGTCCTTACAGAGTTAATCTTTATGCACTGTTGCTATTTCAAAGCAGCTGAAGCATGCTGAAAACCTCTAATCCACCATCTTGGAAAAATACAATATCTTAATTTCCATCATTATTTTTGATATTTTCTTTGATTCATGAAATTTTAGATCTAATTTTTACAATTTCCAACTATGCAAAATTTCCTATGTAAAACTTACTGGTTTCTGATTTAATTTCATTGTGTTCAAATACTGGCCACTTGAAACTCTTCTGCTATTTAAACAGTTATAATTTTTAATTTTACTATTTTCCCTTAGCTATTTAAGAGTGGTATGTCTATTATCCCTTTTTCATATTTTTCCAACTAAAGTCTGTGTGAGAAATTCTGTGAAATTTCTTCAAGTCTGTTTTTTAAGCCACAGCTAATTATTCATTGAGGTTTCTTTCTAATTTTAATTTATATTTTTTAATCCTAGAAGTTTATTTGTATTTTCTAAATATTTCTGAGATTCTATTTACTTGCTTGTATTTTCAAGCTTCTCATTTATTAAAATCTCCTAGTCATAGTTCTGTTTATAATTTGGGGTGTAGTATTTTCAGTATGTGAACATCTTTGTGGGTATGATTTTGATATTTGTATTAATCTCACTT
>NW_012105365.1:2434364-2443201 GCF_000951045.1 Mandrillus leucophaeus
ATTTAATTTCATTGTGTTCAAATACTGGCCACTTGAAACTCTTCTGCTATTTAAACAGTTATAATTTTTAATTTTATTATTTTCCCTTAGCTATTTAAGAGTGGTATGTCTATTATCCCTTTTTCATATTTTTCCAACAAAAGTCTGTGTGAGAAATTCTGTGAAATTTCTTCAAGTCTGTTTTTTAGGCCACAGCTAATTATTCATTGAGGTTTCTTTCTAATTTTAATTTATATTTTTTAATCCTAGAAGTTTATTTGTATTTTCTAAATATTTCTGAGATTCTATTTACTTGCTTGTATTTTCAAGCTTCTCATTTATTAAAATCTCCTAGTCATAGTTCTGTTTATAATTTGGGGTGTAGTATTTTCAGTATGTGAACATCTTTGTGGGTATGATTTTGATATTTGTATTAATCTCACTTATTCATGGCACCTTATTCTTGCTGCACTTTTTGAATTTTGTCCATGAGATTTTTATTTTTCTTAGAACTTTACCGTATTATGTGATGTCATAGTTTAATTTGCCATTCCTGTAGGAAACATTTGACTCTTGCCAGTGTAAGTTGCCTGACATAGTTTTAAAATAAGTAAATTTAAGATTTTTTGTATCATAAAGATTGTGAATTATACTAAAACTCTGCTGAGAACTTAATTCTCAGATTGATTGTTTTTACACATTCCCTTAGCACCGTGGCTGATGGACAAGGTTCTTTGTAATGTTTTGGTCCATACTTTGTCATACCTTGGTTTTGCACTATCTCTTTCGAAGCTGAGGATGTAAACCTTATGTCCTGGGTTTATCTTCTTAGACTCTACAGCTTGTGCATTCCCCAGTATTTATCTTTTGTCTCCAGGTGACATGAAGCTGTTTTTAAAAAGGTGAAGTCTTCTAGGATAATACAAAATTCTTTAAGTGATGACCATCTTCAATCTTTACTTTTCACTCAGAGTTATAGCTTTGTTCTTATTTTAGATTTTGCACACCTTTTATTTTTGTGCAATTTCAGCAGTGGATTTTTATTCAGCATTATCATTAGAGGATTATCTAGCAAAACATATCTGAAAAGGAAGTGTTTCTACAATTTTTCAAATATACTAATATTTTAAAACATACATAGTGTAATATTAAATTATACAATGTTTGCAAAGCATGAGGCAAAGTGCTTCACATGCAGTAAGTTTTGAAACATTTCATCTATATATAATCATCATAATTCAGAATGGTTCACATTGAATTCTTTGTCGTAAGCTGTATAGCAAATTCTGAGAGCTAACAAACGTTACTCCGGATTTCCCTACTGTTGAATACCACAATTTTACAATGTTGAAAACAGCATTATAAATGTGCAGACTTGGTGTTACATTTACATTATCTACATAATTAAAACAGTTTCGTTAAATAATATTGTCAGTTCTGATTTTTCTTCTCTAAACCACATTACACGAAAATGAAAACGAAGGAATTTTAAAGGGGTAATAAAAGAGAAGCTGTAATCTTTTTTCCTCTCATGTTATTATATAATGGATGTGTTAAAGCTAGTTAGAATGCAAACACTTTCCAATTTACATCTTACGTATTTGGAAGTATAAAAGCTGCTCTGACATTTTATACTGAATAAATTTGCTTTTGAAGCATTGATCCTTGGTTTACATTTATAGTGTTTATTTACCACATGAACTTTTGACTGCTAAGTAAATACATATTCTATGCTCAATAGTGATAAGAAATTGAAGTTAATAAAACAAAGCAAAATATGACTTTCCCCCTTCTTTATCTTAACACAATGGATAAGATTGCTTTCCAAACTTCACTGGAAAATATCTCAGAAATAGTCCTTTGTTTATGTTTCCTTAAATGCCAAATAATCATATTACTAGGTTAATCACTTTTTTAAAAAATGTATACAACATTATTTCCTACTAGGTAGGGTTGCCAGATACAGGAGGCCCAGTCACATATGAATTTCAGACGAATAATGATTATTTTTGAGTATAAGTATATCCCATGCAATATTTTGAACATTCAACATTAAAAGCTCTTTGGTACTTCTCCTCAATTCAAATATAGCTGAGAATGCTGCATTCTAGTTTGCTAAAAATAGCAACCCTACCAATATGCCAACATACTATAATTTTATAATATGTACACCTGGAGAGAAGCCCCATTATTTCTTTCGATTTTCTCTAAAGTGCCAGCAAATTATATCCCCGTGTTTTCTTAACTCTTTAGTTTGCCCCAAATGACTAATTTTCTTATTTGTAACTGCCTGATTTCATTTATGTTTTAGTTACATGTTTATGTTTACCCATAAAGGCCATTTTTTTTGCAATATCAAGAGTAATGGTATGACTTCTTTTAATTAATTAACAATTTTATAGAAGACCAGGTACTTATATAAGAAGATTAATGTTAAGTAGGGAAAATACTATCAGATTGTATTGTGTAAAATCTTCCAGTGCCAGCAGGTAGGATTCTCAGGCATTCCTGTCAGCATCCATTAAAAAGAAAACAAGAATCTACTCCTATGTAACATTGTGATAGCCAACTCTTCCAATATATATGAAGATTTTATTTTTGGAATACTATTGTCATAATCTTAATAGCAAATATGTATGTAATTATATATATATATATGCATATATATGACAGATTTTACCTATGATCTTTATTATTGCTACATAAGTGCCATAAAGATCAAGGATAATGGAAACTTTCCATATCATCTAAGAAATACAAGGAAGTAGAGCAGAAATACCCTTTACAAATATGGGTAATTTGAATTTCATAATCTTTATCTTTTCTCAACATTCAGGTCATACCTAAATATCAAAATCATATCAAAGCTTGCTTCTCAACATCTTCCAAGCAATTTATTTAAACATAGAAAGGTTTGTGAAGAAAGATAACATATCTTTCAAATTATTTCATTTGTATAAAAATAGTTTGTCTTTTGGTTTCCACTTTTTGTCTGTTGCTTTCACTTGAGAACAAAATAAGGATTTTTGTTTTTGTTCTGAGATGGAGCCTGGCTCTGTCACCCAGGCTGGAGTGCAGTGGCATGATCCCGGCTCACTGCAACCACTGCCTTCCGAGTTCAAGCAATTCTCTTCCTCAGCCTCCTGGGCTGCTGAAAAGGTAGTATAACATTTCAGTGGCTGCCTAGAAAGCCTTAGACGTCTGTTAGCCAATCATGTGGCATCCCTGAGTGCCTGATTCAAAGCTACAGAATATTCTTGTTTGTTTTTTAAATTTTAATTCAGGGGCACATGTGCAGGGTTGTTATATAGCTGAATTCCTTTCATGGCGGTTTGTTGTACAGCTTATTTCATCACCCAGTGTGATGGTTGATACTGAGTATCAACTTGATTGGATTGAGGGATACAAAGTATTAATCCTGAGTGCGTCTGTGTGGGTGTTGCCCATAAGAGATCAACATTTGAGTCAGTGGGCTGGGGAAAGCAGATCCACCCTTAATCTGGTGGGCAAAATCTAATCAGCTTCCATCGAATATGAAGCAGGCAGAAAAATGTGAAAAGATGAGACATGCCTAGCCTCCCAGCCTACATCTTTCTCTCATGCTGGATGTCTCCTGCCCTCAAACATCGGACTCCAAACTCTTCAATTTTGGGACTTGGATTGGCTCTCCTTGCACCTCAGTTTGCAGATAGCCTGTTGTGGGACCTTGTGCTCATATAAGTTAACACTTAATAAACTCACTGGATGTATTAGGGTTCTCTTAGAGGGACAGAACTAATATATATACACATATAATATATATATGTATAATTATACATTATATTATATATGTATGTATATATATATTAGTTCTGTCCCTCTAAGAGAAGATATACATATATATATCTCCTATTAGTTCTCATTAGTTCTTCCAAAAATAAAAATTTTCATATATATTAGAAGAGTTGTCTGGCACAGCGTTATATGGGAGAAGATTCTTGTTTTCTTTTTAATGGATGTTGAGAAGACATATATATATGTATACATATATATGTATATATACACATATATGTGTGTATATGTATACATATATGTGTGTATATATGTGTATATGTGTGTATGTGTATACATATATATGTGTATATGTGTGTATATGTGTGTATGTGTATATATGTGTATATGTGTGTGTACACACACACACACACACACCCCCTATTAGTTCTGTCCCTCTAAGAGAACCATGACTAATACATCCAGGTATTAAGCCTAGTACACATTAGTTATTTTTCCTTATCCTCTCCCTCCTCCCACCCTTCATCCACTGAAAGGTTACAGTGGGTGTTGTTTCCCTCTGTGTCTATTTGTTCTCATTATTTAGCTCCCACTTAAAAGTGAGAACATGGTATTTGATTTTCTGTTCCTGTGTTAGTTTGCTAAGAATAATGGCCTCCAGCTTCATCCATGTCCCTGCAAAGGAGATAATCTCATTCTTTTATACAGCTGCATAGCATTCCATGGTGTATCTGTACAACACTTTCATTATCCAGTCTACTAGTGATGGGCATTTAGGTTAATTCCATTAGCTATCAATTTAAGTTAGCTTTTCTCATCTGGGACTTACAGGGACCAAAACTATCTGCAGTACTGTTAAGTGCATATTGAGTACATGTTGAAAGAAATACTTATCAAATGAACAGCTGACTAGGTCACGGTTCTCAAACCAGCATAAAAGTAGAGATCAAGACCTGAGAGACAGATTGACATAGTGGATCTCACTGGCATATCAGATATTCTAGCTCCTTCTAGTCTGGAAGATATGATGCTGGCATCTGAATCTTACGGGGCTTTGTCAGTGAGAGCTGTATATGCAAGAACCTGAAAGCCCAAGGAGCAGGGTAAGCCTACTTTTTGTGTCTGAGTGAAAACCTCAGTGCTTAGGATAACTCTGATACCTGAATTAACCCCAATCTTAGTGGTTCACTGTAATGCAAAACTATTATAACAACATTTCTTCTAGTACCACTCCCCATCTAATATATACACAGATTTCAGCTATTAATGTTTTTGTTTCTACTCTTTGAGGATAACTAAAACATTAGTACACAAACAAAATGGAACAATATTCTCTACCAAGCAGGATTATCATTCATTCTGTTTTCACTGTGAATGTCTGATTATGTGTTTCTATAATTTCTTTTATAATGAAATACAAAGGATTATTTTACAATAATCTGACCATCACTAACAACTATAAAATTAACTGTCCCTAGGATTTTTTTTTTCCAATTTAAAGGGGGTTGAATTGCTTATTTACATGTTGATTGGCATTCACTTTAAAAAGTGGCAAATGTAATTTCTCTGAAATCCATTTAATGACAAACTTATTTTATCTAACCATTAAATGTAAAGGGATCATTGCTTTGTTAAGATATTTTTTAGATACTAGTGCCTTAAGTAAACTCATTCTAAACATACTGTTTTACAATACTAAAACTACTAATTTATTCACTTTCCTTGTCATTAATAAGAAAACACTTTCCCTAGTGTGGCAGGTATAACATTTCTTAGTAAAGCCCAAGGGTGTTCGTAAATGTGTGTGTTTAAAATAAAGAACTATGTAAACTGACATTTAAGACTAGAATTTGTTGCCATAAGACAAAAGCAATCACCGGCTTGTGTTCAGTGGCATTTAATAATTTAAGTTTTTCTCCTACAGCACTGCTATACTATATAGTCATTTAATTGGTAAGTAAAACACATTATTATTTCATTTGTATAAAAATAGTTTGTCTTTTGGTTTCCACTTTTTGTCTGTTGCTTTCACTTGAGAACAAAATAAGGGTTTTTGTTTTTGTTCTGAGATGGAGCCTGGCTCTGTCACCCAGGCTGGAGTGCAGTGGCATGATCCCGGCTCACTGCAACCACTGCCTTCCGAGTTCAAGCAATTCTCTTCCTCAGCCTCCTGGGCTGCTGAAAAGGTAGTATAACATTTCAGTGGCTGCCTAGAAAGCCTTAGACGTCTGTTAGCCAATCATGTGGCATCCCTGAGTGCCTGATTCAAAGCTACAGAATATTCTTGTTTGTTTTTTAAATTTTAATTCAGGGGCACATGTGCAGGGTTGTTATATAGCTGAATTCCTTTCATGGCGGTTTGTTGTACAGCTTATTTCATCACCCAGTGTGATGGTTGATACTGAGTATCAACTTGATTGGATTGAGGGATACAAAGTATTAATCCTGAGTGCGTCTGTGTGGGTGTTGCCCATAAGAGATCAACATTTGAGTCAGTGGGCTGGGGAAAGCAGATCCACCCTTAATCTGGTGGGCAAAATCTAATCAGCTTCCATCGAATATGAAGCAGGCAGAAAAATGTGAAAAGATGAGACATGCCTAGCCTCCCAGCCTACATCTTTCTCTCATGCTGGATGTCTCCTGCCCTCAAACATCGGACTCCAAACTCTTCAATTTTGGGACTTGGATTGGCTCTCCTTGCACCTCAGTTTGCAGATAGCCTGTTGTGGGACCTTGTGCTCATATAAGTTAACACTTAATAAACTCACTGGATGTATTAGGGTTCTCTTAGAGGGACAGAACTAATATATATACACATATAATATATATATGTATAATTATACATTATATTATATATGTATGTATATATATATTAGTTCTGTCCCTCTAAGAGAAGATATACATATATATATCTCCTATTAGTTCTCATTAGTTCTTCCAAAAATAAAAATTTTCATATATATTAGAAGAGTTGTCTGGCACAGCGTTATATGGGAGAAGATTCTTGTTTTCTTTTTAATGGATGTTGAGAAGACATATATATATGTATACATATATATGTATATATACACATATATGTGTGTATATGTATACATATATGTGTGTATATATGTGTATATGTGTGTATGTGTATACATATATATGTGTATATGTGTGTATATGTGTGTATGTGTATATATGTGTATATGTGTGTGTACACACACACACACACACACCCCCTATTAGTTCTGTCCCTCTAAGAGAACCATGACTAATACATCCAGGTATTAAGCCTAGTACACATTAGTTATTTTTCCTTATCCTCTCCCTCCTCCCACCCTTCATCCACTGAAAGGTTACAGTGGGTGTTGTTTCCCTCTGTGTCTATTTGTTCTCATTATTTAGCTCCCACTTAAAAGTGAGAACATGGTATTTGATTTTCTGTTCCTGTGTTAGTTTGCTAAGAATAATGGCCTCCAGCTTCATCCATGTCCCTGCAAAGGAGATAATCTCATTCTTTTATACAGCTGCATAGCATTCCATGGTGTATCTGTACAACACTTTCATTATCCAGTCTACTAGTGATGGGCATTTAGGTTAATTCCATTAGCTATCAATTTAAGTTAGCTTTTCTCATCTGGGACTTACAGGGACCAAAACTATCTGCAGTACTGTTAAGTGCATATTGAGTACATGTTGAAAGAAATACTTATCAAATGAACAGCTGACTAGGTCACGGTTCTCAAACCAGCATAAAAGTAGAGATCAAGACCTGAGAGACAGATTGACATAGTGGATCTCACTGGCATATCAGATATTCTAGCTCCTTCTAGTCTGGAAGATATGATGCTGGCATCTGAATCTTACGGGGCTTTGTCAGTGAGAGCTGTATATGCAAGAACCTGAAAGCCCAAGGAGCAGGGTAAGCCTACTTTTTGTGTCTGAGTGAAAACCTCAGTGCTTAGGATAACTCTGATACGTGAATTAACCCCAATCTTAGTGGTTCACTGTAATGCAAAACTATTATAACAACATTTCTTCTAGTACCACTCCCCATCTAATATATACACAGATTTCAGCTATTAATGTTTTTGTTTCTACTCTTTGAGGATAACTAAAACATTAGTACACAAACAAAATGGAACAATATTCTCTGACAGGCAGGATTATCATTCATTCTGTTTTCACTGTGAATGTCTGATTATGTGTTTCTATAATTTCTTTTATAATGAAATACAAAGGATTATTTTACAATAATCTGACCATCACTAACAACTATAAAATTAACTGTCCCTAGGATTTTTTTTTTCCAATTTAAAGGGGGTTGAATTGCTTATTTACATGTTGATTGGCATTCACTTTAAAAAGTGGCAAATGTAATTTCTCTGAAATCCATTTAATGACAAACTTATTTTATCTAACCATTAAATGTAAAGGGATCATTGCTTTGTTAAGATATTTTTTAGATACTAGTGCCTTAAGTAAACTTATTCTAAACATACTGTTTTACAATACTAAAACTACTAATTTATTCACTTTCCTTGTCATTAATAAGAAAACACTTTCCCTAGTGTGGCAGGTATAACATTTCTTAGTAAAGCCCAAGGGTGTTCGTAAATGTGTGTGTTTAAAATAAAGAACTATGTAAACTGACATTTAAGACTAGAATTTGTTGCCATAAGACAAAAGCAATCACCGGCTTGTGTTCAGTGGCATTTAATAATTTTAAGTTTTTCTCCTACAGCACTGCTATACTATATAGTCATTTAATTGGTAAGTAAAACACATTATTCAACCTTTTATTAAACAAATATGCTTTGTATTCCAACATTTAGAAGACCAATACATTATAAATTGGGTGATAAATTATGACAAATATAACAAAATTAAATAAATGTAATTTTATATAATATATGCTTTGGAAAGAGTATGCATTTTGATGTCTAGTTTCTTTCCTTTTCGTAAGCAGAAATTGAGTCAAATCCAAATACTGTATTATTTTAAGTTATCTTTATTTTTTTCAGTGTATAACATGACCTAAAGGCTTCTTTGTATCTAAAGTAAAAAATATTCACAGATCAGCCATTAGCAAGTTAAATGTTGTCCAC
>NW_012105365.1:2443582-2467354 GCF_000951045.1 Mandrillus leucophaeus
TTTGATTGAAATAAATGTTAAAACTATGGCAACTTAGAGTAAAGGTAACTAAAAAGCTTTGGAGGGTGAGGTCAAGCTTTGTAGAAGACCTGTAAATGAAGTTTTGCAGGATGAGTAGGAAAAGCCTGGAGAAGAGAAGTTGGTGGAAAGTGTGAAAGATCATAGCATATTTTTCCTTTAGGGGAAAAAAAGAAAAAGAAAAAGATAGACTCTTCCAATAACCACTCACTGAACATTACTCTGTAGTGTTTGTAGTGATTAAAATAGGACTGAAAGAAAAAAGACTATTCTCACCGCATGAAAATGTGTGACTAGTGATGGAGTTGCAGGCATAAAAGACAGAAAAATGTGTGAACTCTTCATATGCAACCCTCAGATTTTATCACATTGTTGACCACTGACATGGCTCTGTCCATGTAGTAAAAAAATAGCTCATTCTATTGAGATATAGAGGGAGTAAAATTATATTTGGGAGAAAGCACTCAGAGGTTAAAGATAGCATTTCTTTTAACTAGGTGAAATAGTATTAGAGTACCTATTATGAATCAGGTTCTGCACATTTATTTAATTCTGCCAAAACTGAAGTGTTTTCACTACTTTATAAATCAGAGAACTATAACTTCAAGAAAATTAGTGAGACAGACTCTGAAACAAAGATTTGAGGGAAAATAGTGTATTTCAGAGGGCCAGGAAACACTGGCAGAGAGTAGGGGTAGTGGTTCAGAGAAGGAAAAAAGTGCCAACGAAGGGTGTGTGATGAAATCAGCTACCTCAGGTGAGTAATTGAAGCTTCATCTCATGGAAAAGTACTGGAAATTGGGATAAAACCTATGCTTCAGAATTCTCCCATTTATAAAGGGCATGGAATGTCTATATTCAGTAGGGTTGTTTGTTAGGGATTTGGGGGAGTAAAGTTAAGTCCAGCCTCATATATCTTCTACATAAGAGCAGAATGGCCTTCAGTGATTTTAGGAAGTAAAACAACAGTTAAAAACAAAAATGCCTCAGACACAGAGACAGAGATGTAGGTACTGACAGTTGGGAGAAAGTTAGAGGACACTTGAAAGGCTTGAGTAATATGGACCGGGCAGTGCCAGCATCTGCTATAGACACTGTAGAGTTTAGAATAGCAATTAAAAGCTAAACAAAGAATAAAGCATGGCTAGAAATGGACTAAAGTGGGGTGAGCCTATTCTGTCTTTTAAACAATAAACCAAGCATACTTTGGAATAATGAAGGCCTATCTTCTGAAAACCAGTGGGTAAAGCAATTATAAAATATAATGAAATAGGAAAATTTTAAGTACTCAGCAAGAAATTATGCTCTGGTCCCCACGGGTTGAGACTATGGTCTAGTATTTATACTCAGTGTAGAGAGCCAAGGAAGATGAATATAAAAATGGAAAAAAATGCAAGGTAAAAAAGAAAAATCAATTGAGATTCACCAAACATAAAATGAAGAATATAAGCAGAAAATATAGGAACTATGTCAATTATAAATCAAACAAGAGGTCAAGTAAGGAGAGAATTCAGTTCTAAATCATAAATAGTAGAGGTTATTTAGGGAGAGGTGAGATACATTGCCAACTATGTAATGATTTTTCACTTAAAATATATAAGAATTATGTTAGCAGCACAAAACACTAATTTTACAGAAAAAAAGAGAGAAGAAGAAATCTATTAAATTCCATATATATAAAGAAAAATGATATAATATAGAAAGTCCACATTGTTAAAATTGAGTAAAATTATAGGCAAAACTTCTATTCCTCATTCAGTGTATTTGTAGATATAAATAATCTAATCTACATATAGGAGCCCTCATAGATAAATGGGTCTATAGATGAGACCAAACACAGAATCAGTCATTCAAAAACAGTTGATTTATCCAAATATTTTTAAGTAGCTTAATTATATATTCAATTGATAAATTCTTTTCATGTTCAGAAGCACAGTAAACCGGCCAGTGATACACATTTAAGGTATTCTAAATAGCTGGATTTAGAAAAGTTGAAGGGCTGTGGTGTTCTGAGGACATATGAAGGGCTGAAAACCCCTGAGAAAAAGCTGAAGAAAAAACAAGAATAAAGATTTAAGAGCGTCATGTTCTTGAACTCTGGAGTACCAGGCCCTCTCTCAAGGCATATTGCCAATTCAAAGAGAAGGAGAAGAGATCAGAAATGATGTTGTGGTTGCCATCTCATTTCCTGATTTGCAGTTATGCATATGTGTCTGGCCTCTGCTGATCCACACACCTGTCCCATTCAATTTGAGCATCCTCAGATTTGATAGACTCTGTCTTGCACAAACCAGTCCCCTATCATGCCTACAGCTTCAACTAAATTTTTGTACCCACCCTTATCAGCTTCCAGGCCTCTAAGGCTCCCTGAACTAGCATTACATTTAGACCCAAGTGAACCCAAATGACAATAGCTATTTTTAAAAACATAAAACTGCTCATTGTAGAGAAGTGATTAGATTTATGGTGTGTGGCACCAGAAGACAAAATCATAGATATTAAAAGTAGACATTACAATAAGGTAGACTTGAAGCTCAATGGAAAAGATATTTTCCAACAACTGAAGGGAAGCTTTAGTAATTGAAGATCCCCCCCGATAGTCTGGAAAGTCGGGTCTGCCACCTTGACCTAGCCTCAGTAACAACCAGGGCATCTTCAGTTCCCCAACAGCCCTAACTCCACTGGGTCCAATTTCTAACCTTTGATCAACATCACTAGTTCCTTTATGTGTGCTTCTGGCCTTCTGAGAACCACTGGAAAAAGGCAGACATTGTATTAACTACTCAACACAAATCTAAACCAGCATGATACGTACAAGCTTTATTTGCCCCTTGGCAATGTTTTTGTTCAGTTTATAGAGATTCTCTAGTTGAGTGGTTTTTGGGATTTTTTAACTGCACCCCACAGAAAATATCCTTTTTATTTCATGGCCCAGGATACACATACATATAAATTTAACTGCAACAAAATTTCACAAAACAAACTTGCTCTTACAAAATGCAGTGGAATGTAATATTGTCTCTTTCAGTCTATTTTATTTTTGAACATTACTAGTTGCGACCCACTAAAATGATTCAATGACCCCATAATGAGTCATGACCTACTCATAGATCACAACCCTTAGTTTAGAAAACTACTAGTTTCATGAATTGAGCGATGATGTTCATCAGATGATTCATAAAATCAACATCAGACATCAGTTTTCTCATTTTCCCCTCTCCATTTTGAAATATACATTCATATAAACATTCCCTCATTAAAGTCCTTGTTCTCAGAGTTCTGCCCCCTCCTCCTTTCCATGTCTGCTTTACTTACGCTTTGATCTAATTTCACTTTGCCTACTGAAAACCTCTTGCTCTATTATCCTCCCTCTCCTCACCTGCATTCATTCGTGCATCTTGAATCTTTTTTCCCCTACTTGATTCTTCTCAACTGCAGATCTCTAGAACTTGTGAGGGGGCAATTATTTTCTTAACTTGTCATTTGTCAATTAACAGTTTCTTCTTTGTGAAACTTGGTCAATGATTTTAAACTCTTTATTCTTTAAGTACTTTTGTGTTTATTATCTCTCTGTCTGGATTGTAAGTATATTGAATAAAGCAATTGTATATGACAGATCTTTGGTGTGTAATTTTCCCATAGCATATAGTGAAGTGCTGGCAGCAATCATCTTGCACCGAATAGTTGGAATAGTTACAAAACTTCATGACAGGCAGTTCCTACGGTCCAGTTTCTCTGGAGCACACGCAGTTGTGAACCTAAGATTCACAGTTCTGACTCAGGTTTGGAAGCCATTGACTACCCCACTACAGCTTCTCTGAATTGTACTTATTCCTGCACCCTCTGCCTAGAGCTAACATACTATACAAATGAATTTGTTTAGAAAATCATGATGAGAAAAATAAAGTTATATTTGTACAGGAACTTATGAAGTACTTTAACATGCCTCATCTGAAATCATCATCATCACATCAACATTTTCAAGTGGATGGGACAGATCTATGAGCCTCAGATCACACCTAAGGAACTGAAGGGATTCAGTAAGGATGAACGATGTGACAGAAACCACAAAACTAAAAAGTGATTGGACTAGGGCTAAAATCTAACTCTTCTAACTGAAAACATGGCCTTTTCACTGTACCAGGCTATTTCCACAGTAATGAATCAATCATTTTCTAATCAGCTAACTATATATACATAGTTTGAAAATTATAAGGCCTAAATAAACATCAAGCTGTAAATGTTATTGTTGTTCATGTTTACATTATACCTTATGTTTTTAGAACTTCTAAGTTTCTTCACAATTTTGTTTCTTCTGGGTGAGATAGGTGTTATTATCATAATTTTCACATGAATATTAAAACTAAGAAACACAATGTGACATTCTCAAATTCTAAGTGTTTATTAGTGGTGGAGTCATAACTTTAGACTTTGGGTTGCTATTCTGCCCACTTTTCCATACTACTTTCATGTAATTAGGAATGTATTAATCTTTCCTAATGTTTCACATGCAAAATCTGAAAAATAAATTTAAATTTTAAAATTATATTAATTAGAAAACAATCGTCTAGCCCTAAAAACAAGACTTCCAGATTCCAAAATTACTGGTCAGAATATTTTTATGGAAAAGCAAAAAGAATACAGTGAGATGAGCTATGTTCATTTCCTTATATAAAAGCACCATCTCTGAAATCTAAGAAAATGATTTCATACAACTTAAATTATGTATGCTTATCTACAATTTATTCTCTGAAACATAAGTTTAAATCTCACTAAAACTTAAATTATGTATGCTAACCTACACTTTGTTCTCTTAAACATAAATATAATTTTAAATCTCACTATAGTTTGGGATTCTGAAATCTTTGTATTTTACCATGAATTTAATATGACTAATGTGAATTTCTAATTATACTAAATGACCAGGTGAATGTCACATGTGCATTAGATAAATTGGAAAGTTCTAATTTTAATTACCTTGAGAATTAATTCTTTTCTCTATACATGTATGAATGGAACTTTGCTGTCCATTAATGATTTGCACGTTGATCTTATTTTCTCTTTTTTTAATCGCCATGGGGAATTTTATAATTTTCATAACAGTTGACTCAATATATTAGATTTACATGTATACTTGTCTTACATGCTCTCCTCATTTCACCTCACCACTCTAGGAATCATTACACATGCTCAAGAGTCTACTGGTTTCCAAATGAAATCTGGATATCTGGTCACTGTGCATATGGAAGCTTCCTGAAGACTAGAGGCATATCTTACTTTGGTTTTCTCCTCAAATCACTTTAGGCAGATTTTTGCAAATGGTAGGAGCTAAATAAATATTGACTAAATTTAATCAAATATGGAGGCCAAGTAAGAATAAAAATTTACCTGCTGAGGTCATTCACAAATATTATTACACCTACTTAGCATTATAACTTGATGTGTATTTGAGAAGCTACAAAAATTTGGGAATCAACTTTGAAAATAGATATATGGTTCCTCCCACAAAAAATACATAAAGAATATGGTCTTGATGGGTGGTTTTGATATAAAATTAGTTTAAAATTTTCTTTTTATCTTATTTTAATGTTAATAGACTTTATTTTTTGATACACATTTATTTACTACCTATTTCTAAATATTCTGAGTACAAAGGCATTGTGGGAAGCATTTAAATAAGAGTATTTTATTTCAGTTTAGTGAATTGTTACGTTCTTCAGAAAAAAACAGTTTGGGCCCAAATTAATATGGTCATCAGGTTTTGCCTGCAGAAAGCAAATATATTTCATCCTCAAACTGTTTTTTAAAAAACTATGCTAAAGAATAAGTGATCATCACTGTTTTTATTATAGCCAATTAAGTTCCTTTTTTCAAATGTATATCTGGATCCAGAATGTTTTTGCAAAGGGCCGCTTTTATACTGCTCAAATTTAACACATATTAGTTGTTCAAAATTGAATCTCAAATGTATTCCAGTTTCCTTAATTATGTTTGAAACATATGGAATTATTTAAAGTGGAGGGTAACTCAGACTTTTGATGTGGATTTAGTCCATGTGTACCACCATTACTTTGTGGGAAAGTCTCTTTTCGTTTACTTCCATTTAGCTTTTGACTTTATGGAGAAGACTTGACAATAATCTAGTATGTGAAAGTGCAGTATACTCCTGCCTCTGTTAATACCTAAAGGTTTTATAAGGTTCTTTAAGATTCAGATCATTTTATATTTCTCTGGACAAAATAAACAGAAATTTCTAGTTGAGTGAGGAAAGGTTTGATTATATTTTTACTTTTTGTTTTGTCATTTTATGATATTGGATAAACTGGAAAACGGATGCTGTCATAGAGAATAAAAAGATAAGGATACAATTACATGCAGATTAGAAAATAAAAATTAAAAAATATATTTTTTACTATAGAAGTATTCATTGGATTAAGCACTGCATCGAGAGAGTTTATGACAGTATAGTAATCCAAATTCTCCAGACAGACAGAACCAATATGAGAGAGGGTTTATTAGGGAAATGAGCTCACAGAGTCAGGGAAATTTCATGAGAGGCCATATGCAAGGTAGAGAACCAGAGAGGCCAGTGGCATGGATCAGTCCAAGTCTGAAAGCTTTACAACCAGGAAAGACAACAGTGCATCGCTCATTCTGAGGTTGAACACCCGAGAGACCCTAGGAGGCTGCGAATTCAAGTCACAGAGTTCAAGAGCCAAAGAACCTGCAGTCTGATGTCCAAGGAAAGGGGGAGAAAGATATTTCCTTATGGAATGGGAAGAGAGAAATGGGAGTGGGGAGAGAGGAGGAAACAGAAAGAGAAAGAGACAGAAACCCCTCGCTTTCATCTGTTTGTTTCTATTGGTCCTGCATGACACAACCATTTCCTCTGGAAACGCCCTCACAGACACACCGCAAAACACTGCTTCACCAGCCATCTCAGCATCCCTCTAGCCCGTCATACTGACACTTAATATTAACCATCACAGGTGGTATATAATTTCATGGAAATCTTATATAGTAGGTATCATTTACTATTCAAAGAGGTAAAGTAGATTACATCTAGAGTTAGAATCTAGTTTGATATTAAGAGTGGGTAAAGACTCTGGGTATGGAGTAGCAGTCAATTTAATACACTTCCTCCCATTTGGCTAACTATTATGAAAGAAAAGGGAGTTGACCACAATAAAAAAAGAAAAGGGAATATCACAGAAGTATAATTCAAAAGAAACAGATCATTTAACATATATACACTTCAACAATTAAATGCCATATATTTAATATTTCTATTTAAAAACAAGCTCATTATATTAGCTAGGCTTATCTTGGAATATAAGTCAAAAAATTATGTTGAGTTAAAACTCCTAATGATTACTTACATGGCTTTTTGGCTAAGTTGAAGAATTAGCTCCCTTTTGCAAACAGGTATGACTTTATGTCTAAAATTAATGGATTCACACTCCATTGAGGAAAATGCTGAGGCTTTTACTGTATGCACTGGAGTAGATACAAAACTACTTCTTAAAAAACTGGCTGGGAGTGGTGGCCACACCTGTAATCCCAGCACTTTGGGAGGCAGAGGCAGCCGGGTCACCTGAAGTCAGCCCGACCAACATGGGGAAACCCCGTTTCTACTAAAAGTACAAAATTAGCTGGCATGGTGGCATAATCCCAGCTACTCAGGAGGCTGAGGCAGGAGAATCACTTCAACCCAGGAGGCAGAGGTTTTAGTGAGCCAAGATCGCACCATTGCACTCCAGCCTGGGCAACAAGAGTGAAACCCCATCTCAAAGAAAAAAAAAACTTGGCTCTGTTTTTCAGTGTTCCTCCAGCCTACCCCTCAAACTGAAGCCCACCCCCACATTGAGGTAGGCTTATTTGGCCTCCATTTATTTCATAATATGACCAAACCATGTAAGTACACCTTTAAAATGCAAACAAAATGGCTATAATCAATACTCAAGAAAATATCAAATTCATGATTATAAAATATCAAAAGAAGATGTCATAAAAAATATACTATATATTTATTTTTCTGTTCAGAGTTACTTTCTGAGTAAGTCAGACAACCACAAGTCTGTGTGCTCTGGCACAGTTTTATTGGTTCCCACAGAATTACTTTAAGAAATTCATTATTATATTAACAGTTACTCTAAGGGTTCAGGATTGTTTAAAAGCAAATAAACCTTTAAAAAGAATAAATTATACACAAAATAAAGATAAAGTATATTATACATGTCAGAAGAGAAATCAGAAATCAACTTCAAGTAGATTTTTAAAAAGTAGAAAATAAATGAAAACAAAGGTTTTGTTTGTAAAGATGACTAATGTCCATAAACGTTTAGCTAGGCTTACTGAGAAAAACAGAGAAGACACGTGTCACCAAAAGCAAATAATGTAGGGGATATTAGATAGGGTATATTAAAAGTATTATGAGAAAATATTGTATATAATTTTATGCCAACAACTTTGACAACATACATTAACTGGACAATATGTACAAGCCAAGAAGAAATAGAAAGGTCTCAATAAATTTTCATTAAGTAAAGAAATGAGTAACTAAAAGTGGCTTCACTGGTAAATTCTATTAAACATTTAAAGAATGAATAAGAACTCTACAGAAATTCAGGAATTGGGAGAGCAAGAAACATTTGCCACTCATTTCTAATTCTAGTGTTCAGATACCGACCCCCTACACACATCTCAAGAAAGTGAACTATATTTCTCTCATGAACATAAACACAAAAATCCTTAACAAATCGTCATCAATTTTAAATCCTATAAATTCTAAAAAGATATTATACACCATGAGTGAGATTTACTCCAGAAATGCAAAGGTGAATTAATATCCAAAAAATCAATTAATATCTTATACCACATTAACATGATAAAGAGCAAGCACCACATATTCATCCCAGTAAATGCAAAAAAAAAAAAAAAAGCATCTGGCAAAACAGAATCCCACTTATAATTTCAAAATAAATAAAACACCCTCTCAATAAACTAGGAGTAAAAAAATGCTTTCATTCTCATAAAGGATAGCTATTAAGAAACCTATAACTAACATCGTACTCAATGCCAAAAGAATTATCTCTACCTAAGCTTCAGAACACAAAAATGGCCATTTCTGCAACTTTTATTCAAAAACACGTTGGAATTCTGTGCGAGAAACAACAACATAAGTGCAGACATATAGCTCAAAAAGAAAGAAGACTGGCTTTATTTGCAGATGACATGTTCTTATATACATAAAATCCTAAAAGTCTAACAAAAAAGATGCTAGAATTTACAACCAAGTTGAAGAAAATTACAGGATTAATATAGTAATATTAATATAAAAAATCTATTGGATATTCATGTAGTGGCAACAGTCAGAAAGTCAAGTTAAAATTCCCTTTCAAACAGCATAAAAAATCACTAAAATATGTAGCAATATATTT
This sequence comes from Mandrillus leucophaeus, assembly GCF_000951045.1. Lineage (NCBI taxonomy): Eukaryota > Metazoa > Chordata > Mammalia > Primates > Cercopithecidae > Mandrillus > Mandrillus leucophaeus. Next base: position 2,453,041 of record NW_012105365.1, read on the forward strand.
AACAAGAAAAAATGTGTAAAATAAAAGCTACACAAGATTTCTGCAATAAATTAAAGGCAATTTAAGTAAATAGACATATATGTATAAATTGGGAGACTCAATATGATTAAGGATTAAAATTACATCAAATTAATCTAAATTTAGTGCAATTTCTATCAAAATCCAATAGGTTTGCTTTAGAAATTGCAAACAGAATCCAAAAGTTGTATCAAAATTCAAATGACTTAGAATCGCTAAGACAATTGTTAAAAACAAGAGCAAATTTGGAGAACCCATACTATCTAATTTCAAAACTTGCTATAAAGTTACAGCAAATAAGATAGAGTGGTACTGGCATAAGCATAAACATATAAGTCAAAGTAATGAAATAGAGAATCTAGAAATAAACTTATACATTTATGAATAATAGTCTTCAAACAGTGCTTCCAAAGTAAATCCATGAGAAACAAATAGCATTTCCCTCAAATTATGTTGGACTAACTGGGTATCTATATGAAAAAAATTGAACTTGGACCCTTGCCTCACGCCATGCACAAAAATTAATACTCCAAATTAGATCATAGACCTACATTAGAAAACTAAAATTATACAATATTCAGAGAAATATAAAAACATTTTGCAATCTTGGGAGAAAATATTTATACATCTTGTATCTCATAAAGGATTTGCATTCAAAATATATGAAGAACTTTAAAAATTCTTAAACAATAAGGCAAGCAACCATGTTAGAAAAATTAGCACAATTTGTGAATAGAAACTTCACCAAAGAAGATATGTAAATATCAAATAAGCAAATGAAAGTATGTTCCATATTATTAGCTTTTGGAGGAATCAAAATAAATAAATCACAGTGAGATACCACTACATACAAACTATAATGATTGAATAATGTACAATTAGGAAAAGTCCTGTAGCTTCTTATAGAAAATCAGATGAATGTGGATGTCCAGGTGTTTCAGCACCATTTGTTCAACAGAATATCTTCTCCATTGAATTACCTTTACTTCTTTGTCAAAGAGTAGGAGTTGACTATATTAGTGCACGTCTATTTCTGGGATTTCTACTCTGCTCTGTTGATCTATTTATTCTCTTGACAATACTATACTCTCTTATTTACTGTAGTTTTATAGTACATTTTGAAACTGGATCGTGTTAGCTCACCAACTTTGGTTTTCTCCTTTAATATTCAGATTATTTCTTCTTGTATGAGTTTTGATAGATTGTGTCTTTTAAGAAATTGACATTTCATCAAAGTTATCACATTTGGGGGCATAGAGTCACTTATACTATTTATTATCTTAACTCTCTCTCTCTCCCTGTCTCTCTCTCTCTCCATCCCCCATGTCTATCTCTCTCCTTAGTTAACCTGATTAAACATATATCAACTGTATCTTTTTAAGAGAGCCAGCTTTTAGTTTCATTGATTTTCTCAATTGGTTCTTATTTTTAGTGTTATTGATTTCTGCTTTAATTTTTAATCTCTTCTGTTTACTTTGAATTTAATTGCTATTCTTTTTGCAGTTTTTTTGGTAAGAGCTTAGATTATCAATTTTTGATATTTCTTCTTTTTTCAATATGACATTCAACACTATAATTTTTTTCTAAACACTCTTTGCCACACTCCACAAATTTTACTAAGATATATTTTCATTTTCATTTTCATTTGACTTGAAATATTTTTACTTTTTTGATACTTATTTAATTCATGTGTTTTTAATATTCAAGGGTTTTGAGAGTTTCCAACTATTTATTACAGGTGTCTACTTTAATTACATTGTGATTTGAGAGCATATTTTGTATGACTTTTTTATTTAAAAATTTTAAAGTGTATTTTTAAATCATAATTTAGCCTTCTTGGTGAATGTTTTATGTGAGTTGGAGAATAATGTGTACTCCTATGCTGTTCGATGAAGTATTCTATAGTATCAGTTAGATCCAATTGATTGATGGGACTGTTCAGTTCAACTATGTTCTTACTGATTTTATGCCTGCTAGATTTGTCAGTTACTGACAAAGAGGTATTGGTATCTCCAAGTAAAACAGTGGATTCTTCTGTTTCTCTTTGCATTTCTATCAGGTTTTGCATCACAGTATTTTGATGCTCTGTTGTTAGGTGAATACAAACACATGAAAGATTGTTATGTCTTCTTAGAGATATAATTCCTGTATCATTATGTAATGTTCCTCTTTATCTCTGAAAATTTTGCTTCTTCTCAACTCAGCTTTGCCTGAAATTAATGTTGCTCTTCCAGCTAGTATTCATGTTGTATGTTTCTCTATTACTTTTCTTTTAATCTGTCTTTATATTTGAAGTAGGTTTCTTGTAGACATCTCAGAGTTGAGTCTTTTTTGTGAACTATGACACTCTTTGTCTTTTAATTGTGTATTCAGATTTTGAAAGGAAACAGATATAGATTGTAGAGGAAGATATTATCAAAGAAATAATATTAAAATACCACTTTTCTAAAACAAATGACATTTTTTCCCTGCTGAGAGATCTCATGGAATGCCCTGCACAGTAACTGGAAAGCCATCCAAAGGCAAGTCATTCTAGAATGTTAATGTGTTAGGGGTATTTGGAACACTAAATGGCCCTACTTCCCAAGCTTGACATTTGGCATCCCCTCTGTGTGGAACACTCTCTCTCAGAGACATGGCTCTATGGGTTGCTCCCTCATGTCCTTTAGGCCCTTGTTCATAATTGCTATTTAATTAAGATCTTTACTAAAACCCCTAATTAAAATGCTATTTACCCCACAGTATTCTCTATACACTTCTTTATTTTTCTCCATAGCATATAGAACATATGATATCTGTTTTTCTTATTTTATATGTTCACTTTCTTTTTTATATACTCTCTATGATGTTAGCTCCACAAGGATGGAGATGATTGTCTGGTTCACTCCATACTGAATCTCCAGCATTTGGAATGGTGCTGGGCATACAGAAGGCACTAGACCAATTTTTGTTGTAGGAAGAAATGATGAAAAGTTTAAAAGTTTCCTGAAAGAAACAATTAGGATACAAGATGGCATATAGCTTCTCAACAATAAAACTGAAAACTGCAACTCAGTTTGAAAATAAATCAACTGTGAGTGTAGAATAAACACATTTACTTTTACTGATAGAAACGGATACCCAAATTTTATATCATATGTATCCTTTGTTAGGAAGCCCTAGAGGATAGGTTCCACCAAAATAAGGAAATAAAGAAAACATAGAAAGCCATGGGATCATAGAAACAAGAAGTATATTCCAGGATAGAAGCAAAAGCATTTACAAAATGATGGTGAAAATAAGTCCTAGAATAATAGCTATGCAACTGACCTGATGGACAAATTGTCAGGATTGGGGCAGAAAGATGGAGGCCTTTACTATATATGTGTAAGGGAAGAGGGAGAAAGGACTGATTGATTATCTAACTTATGTGATGTTTGTAGTGAAACTTTGTTCTTATATATGGTATATAATTCAGGAAAGAATGAGTAAGAGGCAGTGATGCAATATTGATGAAATACCCCTAACACATTAACATTCTAGAATGACTTGCCTTTGGATGACTTTCCAGTTAGTAAAGCAATTTCTAACTCCAGGAAAAAATACTTGCCAAGAAAGAAGATAGACTCATAAAGTCATCATAGTATGTTATGAAGTTCAGTTGGAAAAATATTTACAAGTCACAATAATGTAATTTCTGAGTATTTATTTAACACACAATAAAATATAGATCTCTATGGGCTTGTGAGATAAAACATTAAGTGAAAATATATGAAGACAGAATACTATGTATAGCATAACCACATTTTATATTGTTACATCAAAGTTTGTGATTGGATAGTAAACATTTAGAGACTTACCTGAAAGATGTGAACCAAGTTATTACTAAATAATTTTAAATATTTTTCTACACTTCTATATTTCTTGATTTTTAATATAAATAATTATCCAATAACTTTTAATAATTAAATTTTACATAAAAATAGACCCAAAACATAAGTTTAATTCTAGCACATTACTCCAGTTTAAGTCCACCATAATTTAGCCACTCTCTCTTCATTGTACATTTAGATTGTTTCCAGTATTTTTCTAGTTTAAATACCCTTGTACATAAATATTTGAAATTCATCTGATTATTTTCCTAGGATACTAGCCAAATGGAACTGTTAATAGGAAAAATTGACATTTAAGCCTTTTCGTAATAATCAAGAGTGGAACGCTGAAGGATTAAGACAATTTACACCCTCGTAAGCAATGTTTTCTCACACCTTGTCAACACCGGGTGGTATGATTCTTCTTTTCATGCTTGACAAATGTACCTTTTAAAATCTCCTCAAATTTGTATTAGTTGATTACTAGTTATGCAAAACATGTGTTCACATTTTGTAATCCATTGACAAATTTAGAATCTATCCCTTTCTCTTCCCTTCATCGTCATTGTTATAAAGACTCCTATTGTCTTTCTTGAACTCTTGAATGCCTATCTGATCACAGAGCCAAGCTCTCCTTCTTGTGTACCAACATAAACTGCTTTTAGGATTATTTTTCTAAATCACAAATCTAGTCATATCATTTGCTTGCTTAAAAGTCCTTGAAGATTAGCAATTTTCCACAAAGTCAAGTCTGAACATATTAGGGTGGCACACCTTGTCAACATTAATATGGGATCAAATATTTTCTTAAATTATAAAAATGTGCTTTCATGACACCTTTTGTTCAATAATCACAAATAACTTGAGATTACCCACCCCATATGTTTACCACAGTATTTACTCTGTTCACTTAAGTAATGATTAGTCAATGATAGGTCAATATATTGACGTAGGACAGAGTGAAATGGTCTACTCTAAAAACTAAGTTATTCAGCTACTTATTCATTAAAAAAAATCTATTGAATGTTACTATGTGCCAGAAATTTCTCTAAGTTCTAGAGACACAGTGGCTAATAGAACCATCTATGCCCTTCCCTTTATGAGGTTAATAGCTGGGAGTGGAGTATGATGACAAAATTAAAAAGTATTTTTTTTCTTTTTAAAGAGTGATAAGCAGTTTTCTGCTGGATTATCAACTCTTTAGAAAAACCAAATAAAACACAGAAAACCCTGACTTGTACTGTTTGTAGATATCCCATTGTGGCTGATTTCAATCTACCAGTGGGAACAACCGGCTCACAAAGTTCTCAAATATTGAACAGCTGGCTCTGGAGAGTCATTAAAGGTACACCCCCACTGATAGTAGCAACAAGATATTAGAACTGGAAAACTGGTAACTGAATACTTAAGGTAAAAGAGAAGTGTCCTACTGAAGAGGTGACATTTAAGCTGAGACACAAATGAAGAGAATGAGAACACTGAAGGTCAGATAGAAGAATTTTCCAGACAGAAAAGTCAGCTATAGCCAGTGCCCTAAGGTAGAAGGAAATTACTTGATATATTTGGAAGTCAGAAGGAGCCAGAATGCAGAACTTTTAATTTATTTACAGTTAGGAGAAACTTGAGATCAAAAAGCCTCTTAGGTAAGATACAGACAGTAATTTGGGAGAGTTAAATATGAGCAGGAAGCTAAGATCACCTTTGGTTCTTTTGTCTCGTACTTCTCTGCTAATAAAGGTTGAAACTACTGGGTGATTCCAGAATACACACACACACGCGCACACACACACGCACACACACACATACACACTTTACCAGAAATCTTGGTTTACAGAATGCAAAACAGAGCAGGAGATAGTATTATTTTATGCTACTGAAAGTATTCATTCCAGGCACTCCAGTCTTTATTTCTTCAATCTTGCTGACCCCACGAATCATCTACACTTTGACATTTTGTTACCACTTTTAGAGTACTAATAACTTACACATACTGTATATCATTTGGGCAGTATTTGGGGAAAATATAAATCAAATTGCAGAAACAAAAAAGGTAATTAGATTAAATTCTTTTATCAATTTTGGGGTCTTTTCCTTTTAAAGTCAAGATGACAATGGTAGCTCTGTTTTGATATGTTATCCAGAGTAAGTAGAGATGCAGTGAATCCGAAACAGTATTTTAAACAATGAATCCATTGGAGTTCAAATTCAGGGCTTGACAAGTGAACAACTCCTTCTGCGTAAAAGTAAATCCTATTGTGAAGCAAATGGAGATTAGAAGGATTAAGTGTCACATGTGGAGGGTTTCAGAGTGGATTTGTTTTTATTATTAAAGATATTTTTATGGGTTAATTGTACAGGGATCTGGCTCATTTGTTTTTTCAAAATTGAGATGAGTCAGAAAGTCCCTGGGGCAGGAGAGACTGCTGCTGCATGTGAGGATGTGTATTATTCATTCCAGTAATACATTTGCAGCTAACAATCTTGAGAAAGAGATTATGACTTGTAGGTAGTCTCAAAAGGAATTAGTTGTTATTGACATGTTACCTACATTAATAGTTACAGTTCTGTCTTTATCTAAGTGATTATAATTTGTATACACATTCGAATTGCAGTAGGAACAATGCTCAACATTTACACCGAATTTTAAGTTCAAGGCAATAGCTAAGATATTGAGTTGTTTCAAAAAATGTAAGCGATATATAGAATGACTTGTCAAAGCTAGAAATTCATTATTTTTCCTCATTGAAGAAATTTTAAAAATCAGGTTTGTTTTTGATGAGCTGTCTTTCTCTACAAATAATACCTAAGAAAATATCTTAAAATTTTTTTTTTTGAGACAGGTCTCACTCTGGATTGCCCATACTGGAGTGCCATGAGGCAAAAATAAATAAATAAATAAATAAATAAATAAATAAATAAATAAATAAATAAATAATCTTACTTTTTGTTCAAATTATAGAAAAATATTTTCAAAGCTCCAATGGAATTTATTTAAATATATGTATCACATACTCTTTTACTTTATTTCTTGAAGTTGTGTGTTGACTTACTCATCTAGAATTACAATATAACCATGAAAAATATAATCTTTGTGATAAAATAAACAATGATGCTGATAGAAGACAACAACAAATGCTTCAGAAGGTACTTATTAAGTGGTGGGATCCTGAGTAATTATATATGAATGAAGGAAAAGCAGAGAAGAGTATTCAAAAATTATTTCGTTATCAGATCTAAGATGTTCTATTGATGAGTAATAGAATGGATTTCATGAGAGTTTGGATTTACTTCTAAGTGTACCAAAAAAAGCATATTTTTGGAAGTTCAACAGAAGAAGCCAGTTAGTTCATCTGTACCTACATGGAAAATAAAATTATGGCAACTGTTCACATTACTCAGGCCAAAAAATAGCCACATTTCCACCACCACCATTATAATCATCATCACAATCAAGAAGAGCTCTTAAAGAAGAACCAAATGGACAAATTTAGCTTTGAAATTTGAAAAATATATATACTTTTGCATGATTTACTTCAGTGCATAATTCCTTTTCCTTTATATAAAATTCAGTTTTATTTAAAAGAAAGATATTAAACTCAGCTTCATCCAAAATTGAGGTAATTTTCAAAATATTTTGGGCTAAAATAAATTTTTAAATGGAAGTATTTCAACATTATCCAAGAAAGCAGTCTAACAAAGTTTATAGCAAATTTAATTATTCCAGTGTTTTTTAAAGTGGGAAGCATGTACAAAAATTCTCCATAATATTAATAGATTCCAAGCAAAAGGTATTTTTAAAATGCTGTGTTAAATTAGTTTACCATGAAATCTCAGCTATTTTAATATCTCATATAAGTTGTCAATCTCTGCATTAAATATGCAGAAGTATGTGCTGTAAAAGAGACACAAGACAAGAGGGCACTTCAGGGAGAGGGAAGATAGTGATCCAAGATGAGCATGTGGGAAAGCATAAGACATGTTTAAAGAAACTGTAGGGAAATTCTGGATTTGCAGAAGATAAATCTGGAAATGGAGGCAAGAGCCAGATTGCGGATTCGAATAGCATAATAAGTAGTTCAGACCCTTTCAAAAATCAGTCATCAAGCACTAAATATTTCCTAGGAAAAGAGTGATCATATAAATGGGGTTGTATGAAAAGATTTATCTGGCCATAAGTGGATGGGTTGGTGTGGAGCAGGAAAAATACTGGAGGTGGGGGGTCCAGTTTGAAGACCTCAGCAATGATTTAGAAGTGAGATTAATTATGATGGCAGAAATGAGAATGCAAAATGAAGAATGAGGACAAGATGCACTGCAAAAAGAGAATGAGGTAAATAGGATGCAGTTTCAAAGATTTCTAAAGTGATCCCCAAGAGAGTGATGATGGCCTTAAGCAGCCATAGTGAATCATTTGCTCCTTCATAGATTACACTTTTTAACTGCCCCCATGCCTTGATAATAGGTTTTCTACCATATAGGACCTATTATTCTTGAGTACACAGTTAGCTTCTATTCAGTCTTTAAGAAATCCAGCTCATTTATCTTCTCTTCTTTCCAGAATCAGTTTTTTTGTGCTCTCTTTTAAGTGTCCTATGTATAAATTTTTTACAACACTTAATGTATCACAAGATCTATTGACTTGTCTTCTCTTCAATTAGATTACCAGCTCCCTGAAGGTGGAGACCAAATGTGTCGATTTTTCACAATGAACACAGTAGCACACAGTTCAAACTGAATCATTGTTTGATGAAGAATAACCAGGAAAGTTAGAATGACAGAAAGTCAATAAACAAACAAATGAAACAAGCAAATAGATGGAAGACGGAAATGTGCATGTAGAATAGAATAGAATAGAATAGAATAGAATAGAATGATTGAGGAAGCTTGTTTATCAGCATGTTAGATAGCTAATAGAAATAAGACTGAAGAAAGTGATAAAAAACGGAAATTGATTAGGCAGGATTCCAGAGTACAAGAGATGCTATGGCTTGCAGACCTGGTATGGGAGATTCACCCCACATAGTTCAATACTTCCTACAGTTCTCAAAAGATGCCTCATGCTCTTCAATTTTCTTACCTTAGCTTCTTATATTTCCACTGACAAGAATGCCATCTCATCTTGATCCTCTATTTTAACATCTACTTATACATGTGTAAGACACAAATCAAATCCCACTATTGCATGAGACCTTTCCTGGTCTTTTATTTCTCTGAATCCCTGAATAATTTTTTCTTAATATTCAGCCTGAAGACCACCTGCATAAAATCCCACAGGGAGTGGTGCTTATAAGAAGTTTCTCTTTACAGACGTATTCTATCTAATACAGTTAGAAGGGGTAAAATAATTTGAATCATCATTTTACAAATACAAATAAAGATATTTGAGCAAATGACCATTACAAAATCATTAATGAGGAAAAAAGCCAGTGGAAACTTAATGACAAATGGATCAATAATCTGATAGTACCTCAACTCACTCATCAAACTTAAGGTTATAAAAAGAGAGACAGGCCGGGCGCGGTGGCTCAAGCCTGTAATCCCAGCACTTTGGGAGGCCAAGACGGGTGGATTACGAGGTCAGGAGATCAAGACCATCCTGGTTAACACAGTGAAACCCAGTGTCTACTAAAAAATACAAAAAAACTAGCTGGGTGAGGTGGCAGACGCCTATAGTCCCAGCTACCTGAGAGGCTGAAGCAGGGGAATGGTGTAAACCTGGGAGCCAGAGCTTGCAGTGAGCTGAGATCCAGCCACTGCACTCCAGCCTGGGCGACAGAGCGAGACTCTGTCTCAAAAAAAAAAAAAAAAGAGAGAGCCAACCAGACATTATATGCCTCCTTATGGAAGGACACAAAATACCCTCTAATATATTCTTGCCACAAAAAAAATATGTCTGAATTTGGCCAAATCCCTATCCATAAAAACCAGTCAAAAGGAAACCAAGGAAAATGTTGAAAGATAACAGTGTATAGAATTTTGCATAATCCCAAATGTGGGAAAGGAACTGTAAAATGTACAATTTTTAAAGGGACAGAAAAACCTACAGATTAAAATATATCAAAAGAGACTTCAAGACATGTTAACCAAAAGTGTGGATATTTAGGGATACTAATTTCAATGAATTCAAATTTACAAATCATTTATGAGACCATTAAGGTAACAAGAGCACTAACTGGTATTTAAAAATTTACTGTTGATTTTTAGGTTAGATAATAATCAAAACATCCATTTTAAAGCATCACCATATATCTTGAAATACTTTTAGATAAAATGATATACCATCTGGCACTTGCTTCAAAATAATTTAACAGTGGCGGAGGTGTGGTGAGTGGTATAAATCAAGCAAGACTGATTATCATTGAAGTTGGGTGATAGCCATTAGTTCACATTTATGTATGTTTTAAGTTTTTCATTTTTAATTCATTTTAAAATATAGATTGCTAGACCCTATCTCAGAATTATTGAACTAGAATATCTGAGGAAGATTCTGGGAATCTGAACAATTAACATATTCTGAAGTCATTGTTACACACACTAGGATTTGGGAATTACAATCCTAAAACAGTTTATCTCATTATCTAGCCCTTGTCAGAGAAATGAAGCCAATTATATACATATATCTTATTTTTAAGGATAAAGGCTGTGTCTTTGCCAGGCTTGCATTTCCCAAGGATATATACATACACATACACATATATACATACATATATATGTGTATATATGCACATACATATATATTTAGTATACACTCAATAAAATGCTAGTGATGTCTGACAAAATATTTATTTTTGTTTAATCTGAATAAATATTTAAGATAGAGTATACAAGACTTACCCACACATTCCAACATGCCAGGTACATTTGGCATCAGGAATGTGTACCTTATTACAGCTGTTAGCAATAATCTTTGGCCACATGAAATTTTTTTTCTCAGTTGGTGGTATTTAACATTCCTAAATTGCCAGTATCGCCATACCTCAATCAGCAAGGATAACATCTAACCAGATGAGAGCCTCTTTTTTCACATTTGGAGAGTAGGTAATATAAGAAGCCACATGTAGTATATCAACACTAATAATATAGATGGCCATATGATCTTTCAAGTAAATAAACTGAAATGTTTTCACCTGTGATTACCCCTAGGCTTTTCCCTTTTGGATTTTTTGTTTGCTTGTTTTCAGTGTTCCATTTATTAAATAACAACTTTGACTTTCTTAAGAGAGTATGCTTAGGAAAATGTAATCTTTTATTGAGAATTGCTTTCCCAAAGACCTAATATTTCCTATAACTTAGAGTCCTTGAAAGATGTAGACTATAATCAATTCTGTAATAGATTCTGTCCTAGCACTAGTCTAGGATTCTAAACCTATCACTAACTAGTTAAGTAACTTTGAATAAGACATTATTACTTTTCCTGGGTCCTGGTTTCCCTACATACAGTTGACCCTTGAGCAACACATAGGTTTGAATTGAATGGGTCCACTTACATGTGGATTTTCTTCGACCTCTGCCACCCTGAGACAGCAAGACCAACTCCTTCTTCTCTTCCTCCCAACCTACTCATAATGAAGACAATGAAGATGAAGACCTTTATGATGATCCACTTCCAGTTAATGAATAGTAACTATATTTTCCCTTCCTTACCTTATTTTCTTAATAACATTTTCTCTTCTCTGGCTTACTTTATTGTAAGAATACAATATATAATATATATAACGTATATAAAACATGAATTAATGGATTGTTTATGGTACAGTAAAACTTCTTCCTGGTCAACAGTAGGCTGTTAGTAAAGTTCTGAGGGAATCAAAAGTTATATGTGAATTTTTAACTGCAAAAGTTACATGTGGATTTTTGACTGACATTCCTAACCATTGTGTTGTTTAAGGGTTAACTGAATATAATTCTAAAATAAATATGTCAGTCTACTCTTAGATTATCTCTAAGTTTACCTCTAGTAGTATAGTACTTCTAGGAAAAAATGACTTTGGATAACATTTAAACACAAAACACAACCTTTCCAGGGGAAAAAAAGGACATAAAATGTTCTCACCTCATAGTCTTATATGACAGTAAATAAGGTCAAATTCATACGGTTCTGTTCTGAAGGTACAAATACAGGAATATGAAGGAGTCTTCCCACTTTGGCTTACCTGCTTATGAGCATGATCATAAGAATTAATATGATTGTCAAACTCCTGGTGTTTGTGATACTGCTTGTCACATAATTCACAGTAAAAGTTTGCCTTTACATCTTCCAGGGCCTTTGCTGTGGACTTCTCCTTTTCTGCAAAATCCTTTAAGAAAAAATACAAAAATGTTGGTTAGACTTCTCTCTAATAGCATAACCAGATCTCATATTAATCAAGGTGGCATTTAACTTAAAGAAATATGATGGAGCACATTATTTTCTGGGAATTCATGACCCTGTGAAAGTAACTTTTAGTTTCGCATCATCCCTAACTTATCAACTGACATATCATGAGTTCTAAAGTAGCCCTGGCCTGAAGCCTGGTTTTTACTCATCCTTCTTGCCACCCATTTCTAGGTTGTGATTGTGCCTATTACCAGGCACATCACTGGCCATTCTTCTTTATATCCTTCATTGGCCTCTGTTTTTCTGATACTATCCCTTAAATTTTAGTGTTCTGTGCAATTCCATCTTCAGCCAAATGATGTATCCATTTCATATGCTCTTCCATGGGTGTCCCCATTCACACTATAGATAGAGCTTGATGTATCCACAATGTTCAACACTGCCTAAGCCGCCTCCGCAAGCATCAGTTCCTGCTACACTTTATGTCCATGTTCTTCAAAATATTCTCCTTAAAATTTTTAGTATGCTCCATTTAAAACAGTTTTGGATACATAATTCTCCTGCTTAAAATCCTCTTTAACTCTCTCTTTGATTATAGAATAATAGTGGCCAATGTTTACTGAGTATAAACTATGCACAAGGTATATGAATTATCTCATCATTCCTCACAACAATTCTATGAGTTAGGTTCTATTTTCATCTGCATTATAGATGCATCAACCAGTGCTTAGAGAGATTACACACTCATGGTCTCCAAGTTAACAAGTGGAGAAGGAATTTGAATTCAAACAACCCATGCCTGGCTCCTTTGTTAGTAAACAGCTGTGATTTGCTATATTCCTTTAATGCCAACCTTCTTAATATACCAGAAAAACTTCTTACCTTGCCTGTATCATATTTTGTCAAACCCTGCTTCTATATTTTCCTCTTTAATTCTATTACCAGATATGTCACACAGCATTAAATTATCTGTTTTCATGTCTATTTTTTCCACCAATTTTTTGAGGGAAGAAGCTATTTTATTCATTTTTGTTACACAATGCTAAACAACATGTTGTGTAGCTCAGAATATGTGCTACTTAATATGCATTATGTAAGTTAATGGATAATAATGGTTTATATATTTATGCCTCATATCATTCTACAACTTTTGCTCTATTATCCCAATACCAAATAAAAGAGTGACTGGCACTTTGAGAATATCAAGTAAATATGTATATACACTGAACAAACAAACTAAAGAATGGATTTTATCCTTGTTTCTCCAAAACAACTATCCTTGATAGAAAGAAATCAGGTCATAAGTGTACATCATAGGCAAATAGCTGACCAGAAAAGAAAGTAAGCAGAAATAATGTAGGCATATTTTCAGAGTAGGGTGAAGTAATGGGACAATTAATTTAGACATGTGGGTAACATCATGATTTAAGCCCAAATATAAGAGGGCAAAACACATGGCAAAAAGAAAGAAGGGCATGATACCATTAACTAACAGCACAACTAGACCAAGTATATGGATTGCCTATCTAAGAGAGTTAAAGTAAGAATTCGGTTACATTCTAGAATAATGGCTGATATAAAAAACTAGTGGACAGGCTATAGCCAGTAATGAGAATGGAGACTCTGATTTCAAGGTCAAAATCCAGTTGCTGAAAGAACTAGGATAATTGCCAGCTGAGACAGTCACTATTGAGAAGTGAGAAAGGAGTACAGCATTGAAGTGGTGCTAAATCCCTTGATTTAGTAGACTTAGAATCAAAGGAAACCATTATTTCTGCACTCTTTCTCGCTAAGTTATTTTTCTTTTTTTGAGGTGGAGTTTCACTCTGTCACACAGGCTGGAGTGCAATGGCGTGATCTCGGTTCACCTCAATCTCCTCCTCCTGGAGTTCAAGAGATTCTCCTGTCTCAGCCCCTCCAGCAGCTGGGATTACAGGCGTGTGCCACCGCGCCTAGCTACTTTCTTTGTATTTTTAGTAGAGATGGGGTTTCACCATGCTAGCCAGGCTGGTCTCGAACTCCTCACCTCAGGTGATCCACCTGCTGTAGCCTCCCAAAGCGCTGGGATTACAGGTGTGAGCCACTGCACCCGGCCGGCCGGCCTTCCTGCCTGCCTGCCTGCCTGCCT
>NW_012105365.1:2467924-2490799 GCF_000951045.1 Mandrillus leucophaeus
TCTTCTTACTTCTTTATGACAACAGCCTTAGAAAACCGACCATGTTCTTATACAATGGTCAACGCTGCCTTAGTGCTCAAAAATACCTTAGCCTCATGAACTGGGGTGGGGGAACAATTGAAAATTCAGGATAGATTTGAGGCTAAAAATGTGTTTTTATATTCTTTCAGATTATGTAGAAGATTTTATGACAATAGTTCAATGGTCAAGAGTGAATGTTTCCCTTCATCTAAACATTCTATATTTCTAAAATGTTCTTTAAGTATCATATTGATGATTTTTAATTCAAAATTTTATAATTTTAAGACAGCTTCACCAAAATTTAAGTTTTATACCATCTTTTTCTGAACACTTCTATTTTACAAAGTCGTTAGACTAAACTACACATCACATTTCTTGCTTCATTATTCTTGCCAGGAAATTATGCAGATATCCTTATCTTTCTTACCTCTAAGGTGCTAATGACAATCTCTGGGGCATATTCTGGCCTCCTTATTAAGCGAGAAAGAGTAAACCAGTGGAGTATAAATACTACCATAAAACATACAGACATAGACTGAATTATAAGGGTAGAAATCTCTATTATTTTTTAAAGAGGCAACTGATATTTAGTAATTTCATGTTTTGTATAAAGTCTAATGGCTAGGTAATGGTAAAGGGGGGCATGCTTTTCACTGTCTCATGCTACCTCATCCATCCAACCATCTATCTACACATGTAACCATCCATTCATTCAACTGTTTATTAAGTATTCATACATTCAATATCTCTTATTTAGCAACTTCTAAATGTCAATTTCTTACTGGGTCTTATACTCATTAATTTACAGTTTAATGGGAAAGAATTACTTTCCCATTAGAGGTAAAAACTGTAAGTTGCGATAGAGTGATAATCACAAGTTGCTATAGAGGGTTACCTAGATCAGACTACTTAAGAATAATTAGAAGTTAATGTCTCTTTCACATAGCATTATATACACATTATTAGCACACATTATTTCTTGGCTTTTTGTTGAATGACAGGATGCTTTTACTGAAAAAAAAAAAAAAAAAAAAAGGCCTGAAGGTAAATAAGATGACTTACTATTTGAAATAATTATACAATCTTTAAATATATTTAGGGATGGAGTGTAAGTATGAAAGAGTAAAAAATGATGATCTATTCTCAGTATCAATAAAGTTTTAAAATAAAGAATTATGGATACAAGATTTGATATATAATTCATTCATTCATTTGCCAGTTATTTAAATTTCCCTTCTTACAGTTTGCCTAGAGGAAGAGGTTTTGAAAGCTTATCTGACAGAAAAAAAAATGTATAACATAAAAGAAACCTTCTTGTTAATCACTCTCAATGATTCATTAAAGGTTGAAAATAAATTACAAATTGAATATGACAATTATCTTAACGAGAGTCATTTTTAAAACATTCAGTAATGCCAAGGGGAATTTTTTGTTGTTGTTCAGTATGAATTCTGTAGTAATTACTTTTTATACTTAATGTTTTGGGTGCAAGGAGAGAATATGTACTTTTTCACACCAAAAAGTGTACGTTAATGCATAAAACAGGTATGTTTTTAAAGTGCCAAGTATTCTTACTAGAGTAATGCATTTAGAAGTATGAATGTTTGCTATCAAATTGTTATTATTATTGTAATTATTATGACACATTAACTCCTCATGAACTACACTGTAAACTAGAAATGTGCCACGTACTTGACACTTGTTCACTCACTTAATCTTCATAATAACCCTCTGAAGTATATTCTATTATTATCTCATTTAAAGATATGGAAAATAAGGCACAAACATGTTTAGAAATGCATTCACTGGCTTAAAGCTCAGATCTGCCTGACTTCAGAGGCATGATTCAACATACTCAAGGCTGTTCCAATTACTTAGCATTTATCCAAATGCCACATAAGTCCAGGCTGTCTCTCCTAACTCATTTGTGGGTTCAGGATGATATGGAGCAGTTAACTCCCAGGAAGAGTGAGATAACTAATTGTAATTTTAAAAATGTATAATGCTCTTGAAGCTGACAGATGGGTACTAGGAAAATGCAAGGTAGTAGTCTTGTTGCATTGGTTGTAAATATGTGCTCTGATCATAAAAAAGAAAGGGAAGAAATCAATTGCTGTTCTTCATCGCTCCTTATGGGTAATACTAGCACAGAGCTGTGAGAATTGAATTCATAGTCTTTGCATGAAAGCCCACATTTGACCTTTCACTGTTATGTGTAAGAGATTGCTTTAAGAATTCTAATATTCTCTAATTCGTTCTATTAGCCCCAAATGAAATCCTGCTTCAAAGAGAGTGAATTTCCCCTCCTCCAATCAAGTGGCTGCTGCTGAGTCAGAACTCTTTTGGCACCCATCATCTTCCTGCATCTCTGTAACAGCTTGGATAACAGAAAACTTGCTTTAGAGGTTTCATTCACTTATTTATTCTATTTTTATAATAGGAAAAAAAATCTTAGTCTTTGAAATCTGAGTAGCTTGAATGTCAGCCTCTGTCTTACAGAAGTTCAAACTCTAAAGGTTTCAGTTATCTCAGAATAAATTAAGGGGGATAATAATAAGCAGCTTACAAGATTATTGTGAAGAAAAAATCTTTTTATGGAAGTACTAAGTATACCACATGGCAAATATAGGTGATGGGGCTCAGAATATGCCACCCCAAAATATGACTGTAGGAAACCTAAGTATGCCACTCTAGTACACCTCCTTAGCATACGGATAATTTTGAACTAGTTATTTTGAGAAGTTATAGACACAGGAGAAGCTTTGAAAAGTTACCTATCCTTTTCTAAGATAAATTTACACCTATAAAAGAAAGCTTTACTTGTAAAGGTGTCTCCTAAGACACCTAAGACAACCTAAAAGAAGGCTAGCTCTAAATTACTAGAGACTCTTAATAAATGGAAAAGGCATGGACTTAAATCTGCATAACAAACCTTTTCCTGTTTTGTAGTAGCACTTTTCATGGGTCTTAACCTGACCTTTCACCTCGTACTTCTTTGTTTCAGAGAACGATGATATTCAAGCCTGAAGTCTAAGACAATTCTTTGAAATTTAGTCTAGAAATTTATTTATTTCTCCAGGTTATCTCCCATGTGCACAGGAGGTATACATGTTATCAAACTTCTGTTTCTTATCTTGTTAATTTGTGTTTTGTTACAGGGAGTCACAGCAAAATGCTTGAGAAGAAGAAAATTATTTTTCTTCCCCTATATAGGTAATCAATGTTTGGATGTTCTGGGGTCTGTTTCTGTGTGTGTGTGTATCACTGAATGCATGTGACAGTATAAAATTATTTTCAACAAAATACCATTTTCCCCTGAGTCTACAAAGCAAATTCCTGATGGAAATTTGGGCAGGTAAGAGGAATTTTTTATCATCTTTAGCCCACTGTCTCATACAAAAGCTAGCAAATTTACAAAGAGAATAAAATACCTAGGAATATAGCTAATGAGGGAAGTGAAGGACCTCTTCAAGGAGGACTACAAACCACTGGTCAGGTAAATCAGAGAGGACACAAACAAATGGAAAAACATTCCATGCTCATGGATAGGAAAAATCAATATCATGAAAATGGCCATACTGCTCAAAGTAATTTACAAATTCAGTGCTGTTCCCATTAATTACCATTGACATCCTTCACAGAATTAGAAGAAACTATTGTAAACTTCATATAGATTCAAAAAAGAGCTTGCATAGCAATGACAATCCTAAGCTAAAAGAACAAAGTTGGAGTCATGATGCCACTGGACTTCAAAGTATACTACAAGGCTACAGTAACCAAAACAGTATGGTACTGGTACAAAAACAGGCACATAGACCAATGGAACAGATTAATCAGAAATAAGACCACAAATATACAACTATCTGATCTTCGATGAACCTGACAAAAACAAGTAATTGGGAAAGGATTGGGAGAACTGGCCAGTCATATGCAGAAAATTGAAACTGGACCCCTTCCTTTCACCTTATACAAAAATTAACTCAAGATGGATTAAAGATTTAAATATAAAACCCAAAACAACAAAAACCCTAGAAGAAAATCTAGGGAATAGCATTCAAGACACAGGCACAGACAAAGATTTATTGATGAAATTGCCAAAAACAATTGCAAGAAAAGCAAAAATTGACAAATGGGATCTAATTAAAGAGCTTCTGCACAGGAAAAACAACAATAACAACAACAACAAAAACACTATTATCAGAGTGAACAGGCAGCCTAAAGAGTGGGAGAAAATTTTTGCAATCTATCCATCTGACAAAAGTCTAATATCCAGAATCTACAAATAACTTAAACAAATTTATAAGAAAAAAGCAAACAACCCTATTAAAAAGTGGGCAAAGGGCATGAACAGACACTTCTGAAAAGAAGACATTCATGCGGCCAATAAACATACGAATGAAAGCTCAACATCACTGATCATTAGAGAAATGCAAGTCAAAACCGCAATGAGATATCATCTCTTACCAGTCAGAATGGAGATGCTTAAAAAGTCAAGAAACAACAGTTGCTGGCAACGTTGCAGAGAAATAGGAATGCTTTTACACTGTTGGTGAGAATGTAAATTAGCAACCATTGTAGAAAACAGTGTAGTAATTTGTCAGAGATCTAGAACTAGAAATACCATTTGACCCAGCAATCCCATTACTGGGTATATACCCAAAGGAATATAAGTCATTCTGTTATGCGAAATACATGCATACATATGTTCATTGCGGCACTGTTCACAATCGCAAAGACATGGAGTCAACTCAAATGCCCATCAATGATAGACTGGATAAAGATACATATACACCATGGTACATATACACCATGGAATACTACGCAGCCATAAAAAGGAATGAGATCATGTCCTCTGTAGGGATGTGGATGGAGCTGGAAGCCATTATCCTCAGCAAACTAACGTAGGAACAGAAAACCAAATGTCACATGTTCTTATAAGTGGGAGCTGAATGATGAGAACACATGGACACAGGGAGGACAGCAACACAAACTGGGGCTTGTCTGGTGGTGGAGTTGAGAGAAGGAGGGCATTAGGATAAATAGACGATGTATGCTGGGCTTAATACCTAGGTGATGGGTTAATAGGTGCAGCAAACCACCATGGCACACGTTTACCTATGTAACAAACCTGCACATGTACCCAAGAATGTAAAATAAAAATAAAGCTAGAAAATTTAATTTTCTTTGCATAATTAGAGTTTTCAGTTTTTAATCTCCTTTTTTTTTTTACTTTCATGTATTTAAGAATTCCAAAATAGTCAAGAGAACATAATATGTGACCTGGATTCGAGACAGGAGCTCAAAGGATATCATTTTGAAGCTTTAAGATTTGACTGCCCCATTGGATTTTGGACTTGCATGGGGCCTAAACCCCCTTTGTTTTCTCCAGTTTCTCCCACTTGGAGCGGATGTGTTTAACCATTGCCTGCACCCCCTTTGTATCTAGGAAGTAACTATGTTGCTTTTGATTTTATAGGATCATACGTGAAAGAGACTTGCCTTTTCTCAGATGAGACTTTGGACTTGAACTTTTGGGTTAATGCTGGAATTAGTTAAGACTTTGAGGGGTAGTAGAAGGCATGATTGGTTTTGAAATGTGAGGACATGAGATTTGGGAGGAACCGGGGCAGAATGATATAGTTTGGCTATGTGTCCCCACCCAAATCTTACCTTGAATTATAATAATCCCCACACATCATCGGAGGGACCTGGTGGGAGGTGATTGAATCATGGAGGGTGGGTTTTTCCTGTGCTGTTCTCGTGACAGTGAATATATCTTATGAGATCAGATGGTTTTATAAATGGGAGTTCTCCTGCACATGCCCTCTTGCCTGCTGCCATGTAAGACATGACCTTGCTCCTCATCCCCCTTTCATCATGATTCTGAGGCCTCCCCAGCCATGTAGACTTGTGAGTCAATTAGGCCTATTTCCTTTATAAATTATTCAGTCTTGGGTATGTCTTTGCTAGCAGCGTAAGAACAGACTAATACACTAACTCACCACACGATACAAAATAATAATAAGAGAAACTATTTAGGATTGAGCAGAGTGTATAGGAACTATGTGTACTTGCTTTTTCTAATTAAGACTTTATTTTTAGAACAATGTTCTAAAAATAAAAGTATTCAACAAAGTCACATTTTAATTGTCCTACCTTCATTGAACTCAGAAAACAATGCATGCTATAAGAATAATCAAATCCATGCCACATGATGCCTACAGCTGCACTGCAGGCATGCAGAATAACAAACATGAGAGTTACTTTGCATGAAGAGATTTTGAGACTCTCAGTTCCCCTCCATCATGTCCTATGAGACCAACCCTTTGCAACCCTCCAAAAAAAGCCTACTGAGTGATCATGTTTACAATCATTAGGTCCACTGGAAATTCAAGGGTAAAATTTTTATGATTGGAAGAAAGTTTTTGGAATGTGTCTATTGTGTGGGTGTGTGAAACATGATGATAAGAAAATAGGTTTTCTTCCTCCAGACTGACAATGCTGTTCCATTTATAAAGGTAGTAATTACCACCTCATCAATTCAGCCCACAGGTGGGTATAACTGTAATGAATATAGACATATTGCTTTCATCTAAATTGAATACATTTAAACGAATATATCTATTGTGCATTAGACAGGAAGTACTTTCATTTAGCCATTACTCCTGATGTAACTATTTATTGTAAAAATGCAATTAATAGCGTCTGACATTTCATTTTCTAATATAAGAAAAATCAATGAAAAATGTCAGACAACTAAGTTTTCTGGAAAGTTACTAGTGACACCTGCTCAGTTACAAACCATTTTTCTTTTAATTTAAAATTTGTGAGAGCCATCTATGAAAGAAATGACCATTAAGCAATGCTGACCTAGCCATTGCTTCACCTTTCCTTGGGAATTGATTGCAAATATGTTCCCTTCAAATAGATTCAGTGAACTTCAAGTAAGTTTTCCTTCTCTGAACTTCTTATATTGTTCAGGTATTAATCTCTGCTGTATTTATGTTCTACATGTGCAAAACAGAGGCCTGCAAACTCCTGAGATGATGTATTAAAATAATATAAAGCCAATGGTTTTGCTTTTAAGAAAAAGCAAGTCAGATGAATTACAAAACACCAAGGACATTCTCTCTATTCTCGTGAACGTCTGCTATCATGTCTAATAATAAGTCTGCTGCTTGGTTTATTTGTTCTGTACCAGAGATGTCTAAAAAGTGATTGTGCTCACAAAGGCACACCATTATATCAAACTGGCTGCTCCAGGCTTCTATCTGTTGAAATTCTAGTGGGTAATTTAATTTCAAACTTAGAGAATACTAGAAATTGTGAAAGAAGTATGTTCACAGAAGCTCTGTGTCTTAAATCTTAAATACTCACTTTAAGCTGAGAAAATGTGTCAAAGTAAGAAAAAAGAAACATTAAAAAAGGCTAGTTCACTTTGAGAGAAAGACATTCACAAGGGTCAAAAGAGCTGCTATAAACTACTTATGCTTGTCTATTAAATAGTCATCGCATATAACTGCAAAACTTGGATAAGTGACTTGAGAAAACCTCAAAAAGAAGATCTGTACATCAGCTCATGCACATATACCTGCTTTTATGAGAATTGACTAAAAATGTCTGTGAGCTGGAGTCAGATAGCCTAGTTAGCTGGAAACTGAGGCCAATGTTTATGTGTATCATAATGGCAGTGCTGATGATATAGCCCACCCAGGCTGTGGCAAAGAGCCTACAGTTGTCCAAGAGTGTCACAGCTGCTTCAGCAGTTGGAGAATCCATACTTATTGTTACCACTGGTGTCAACTCAGCAAGCCATACTGAGCTGGGCTCCAATCTATTCTGTATGTGCATTTGTGTGAGTATGTACATGTGTGTGTATGTGTGTGTGTGTGCTGTGTAGAGAACTAGTCTAAAAAGAGATGTATGGTAGCTGCAATAGAAGAGAAGTTGTGGGCCTATTGTAAAAAAGTAAAATAGAAAAGTTAGAATAATCACACAGGCAGGTAATTGGAAGCAATCTCAACAATCTTTTAAGAAAATTAATCCAGGAAAAGTTATTTGGCTTGTCAAAGGTTTATGCAGGATGATAAAGAGCGGATCTGGAATGAGAATTCAAGTCCTGACTCCTGTCTTTGAGACCAATGGCAGAACAATTAATTCAGGAGGCTCTATTTCCTCATATGGAAAATGAGGTTGGTCTAAGGAATAGAATTTTTGTGTCTCTAAAAATCCAAGACATATACATCGATCTCTGGAATCTTTAAAATATAGATGTATAATTTTTTCTTTCTCAAACCATGTAATCAAAATCAGCATCTATTTAACAACATATTTAGAAATAACATTCATATTCTTGGGATGCCATAGAGAAAAGTTTACTGTTTCAAGCCATCTCCTAGAGAGGAAGACAGAATCATCCCCAGTAGAGACCTCCTCTTTCCTTTATCCCCCTACGCTTTAAAAAATGCATTTAGAGTTTTGCTAGTCCATAGATCACTAGTTGTAGCTAAAATAAATTCAGCACTGAACTTAGCCAGTTCTAAAAACTGGTTTTAGAAAGGAGGAAGCTACCTCTTTCCCTGATACAGGAGAGATACCTAACATGAAAGGAAAACATCAAATCAAAAGATAAAGAATTCACACCTAAAATTATTTTTTAAATTGTCTTCATATTTCTATGGTGCTCTTGAAAGAGCTTGGTGTAGGGTAGGGATTTGGTTATGTTATGAATGTTTGGATGAGTTACTGTGCTGTTTTACTGTGCGTAATAATAATACACAATACCTGTTTTCAAGAAACTCACAGACCACCTGCAAGGATAGGATTAATTCATAAGATACAAAGGACAACATAAATGGGCACAAAATCATATGTTAGGTATTTAAAGTACTGTGTATATTTAGAGAAAGGAAATAGACATGCTGCTCTGCAACACAGGTACATACACAGGTACATACCTAAGCAGAATAAGCCTCATTAAGTTACAATTTTATAATGGGTCTAAATTAATAGGCTTGAATTTGACTCTTAGATATAAAAGAAATTAATGACATTTGATGAGCTTTTCAATTCTGGGGCTTAAGAAGGTGACCAAAGTATTCCTGAGAAATAATAAATCTACATTTGGTCATGAGAATGATACAGAGTTTACTCCAGGTATTAATAAAGAAGAAGTCATACAAACTTTAGAGAGTATATTATTACTATCCCCCATTTTCTCTTCTGTTACAGTCGGTCACTATTTCTGACCAGTAGCTTAGGTAGTAATTCTGATCCTTTTCATATTATTCCATTACGTGCTCCTTTTGATTATTTTCCCAGCATTTCTTTCTTGGACTTTCTGCTTCTTGTTTCAGAGCCTTTACACAAAGTCTGAACTTACATTGTGTGCTTTTTTAAAAAAAAATTGTATAGATTTAGGGGTACAAGTACAGTGGTGTTACTTGGATTTATTGTGTAGTGGTGAAGTCTCGGCTTTTGGTGGACCAATCGCCCAAGTAGGGTACAATATATCCAATAGGTAGTATTTCATCCCTCACTCTCCTCCCAGTGGAGACAGTTTTGGAGTCTCCAGTGTCTGTTATTCCATTTTGTATGTCCTGAGTTCACTTTGAATTTGTCAAAGCACAAGTAAGTGATTTTAAAAATTGATTTCTATAGAATGTTTTGCTTCTGTCCATTATGCTATAAGAAATTCTGATTCTGGAATTTGTCAGCTTACATGCTCTGTTACTACTCTAAGTTGGAATCTATGTCCTCATTAGTGGTTATATTAAAAAGCAAATCTCTATTCTGTGAAACTGCAGTGATGGCAGGGAACATTTACACTCTTTTTAGTAGAATCTCTTCTGTAATATAAAATGAAAAAAATAACTTTCATTGATAAGAAACAACTGTAACTTAAAAATCTAAGTAAATACCATGAAGCTTTCCCGAAGAGTGTCAGCAAAAGCTCAGGTAAAAATCTGCCTCTTCATTAGTGCATGCCTGAATATCACTATGGTTTCACACTGGAATGCCCATATTGGGAGGAATGCCAAGTGACAGAAAAAAGGGGAAGTAAAACATATATGAGAAGTGTGATGAAAACATGGAGATAGAGAAAACAGATGGCTCAGGTGGGCAAAAGAATCCAGATTTCCCTTGTGAAAGGATAGAAAAGAAAATGAATGGAGGAAAGAATCACAGTTGTGGTGCTGTAAAGTAGAATTTAAAAATAATATGTTGGGGGAGACAGAAGAAAGAAACCATAAATGATTTCCTCAGTCCTAGATAATATTTTAGCCAATGGCTATTTGTGCAGGAGTAGGGGACATATCTCTTCTAAGATTGTTCATGATTTGAAATTTATTGGTAGAAACTTGAGAGTATAGGAAGGTCAACAATATTTACATCTACAGGAATCAATATTTTGTTGTATCAATCTTGACCTTGACATTCTCCGGGTCTGATCAAAATCATCAGTGCTCCTTGGTAAGAAGCTCGTTGTCATGAAATATTTTTCAGGAGTCTAAGTATTTGTAGTAAATTTAAGAGGAGATTTATGATCTCAGTCGGAGATTTTTGCAAACCAGGACAGGAATCCTAAGGTTAGAAATATATTCACCAACTATGTATTAAACTCTTACTGTGTTAGGGGCTACAGGAATTGTATATGATTTGGAAGGTATTGCCCTTATACTAAAAGAATGTATAGTTAGCTCATAGAGATAAAACTTGAGAAAAGAAGGAAGCATGTTACATCTACTTAGGAGTAAAGAGCATTTGGGTTGTACAGAGATTGGGACAAAAATCTTTCAATCCTAACTCCACCACATGCAAACTCAGTGATATATATCAGTGCATCATTTAACCTCTGTAAAATGAGGATAACAATATCACTCTCACAGAATGGCTGTAATGATTAAATAAGTTCAGACATGAAAATCACAAAACACAGTTCTGAGCACCACACGAAGGTGAACAAATACATTTTTTAAATATATATACATATATGTCTATTATAGATGTACTTATACCTATGTGTATATATAACATATACACATATTTTATAATATACATATATACCTATATATTATACACATACAGATATATAATATACTAAATATATAATATATACATGTATTATATATATTCTCACATATACATTTACACACATATATGAATGTTTATATGTATGTGTATGTGTGTATATGTATATAAAAGTCATAAATTCTGCATAAGTGACCAAAAGAGAAAGATGCCAGTGAGAATAATATCTAGGAAGATCTGAGTTTTGAAACTAGTTATTAAAAATGAAAGGGGCAGGACATCCTTGTGGTTAGGAGTATCGTTCTGGAGTCAGCCTGAGTTTAAATCAGACCTTCTGTTTCTCATGGGTGTGGGACACTCAGCAATTTGATCTTTTTTGTCATCTGTTAATCAAATGTGTAAGTGTAACCTATCAGGCCATATACTGATTATAGAAACAATTCAAATAAATACTATAGTAAAAGCCTTATATTTCTATTGTGCTGTTAATTTGTTTATGTTTTCTAAGTTTTGTTTTGGGTTATTTTGTCTTTTTCAGATTTCAACAGCAATATAAAAAATGACATTAGATTTGAATGTGCTGTACTATGATAGTTAAAAAAAAATTGGCAGGTTAGAGTAGAAGAGTCTGGTTTGGGAATGGAGTCTTGCAGGAGTTTTGAGGATTGCCCTGAAGAATGCTGACTCCAGAGGGAAAGGGAAAGCCTGGCCTCCCATAACTGGCACCCAAACAATATAAGTAAACAAAGAATGGGCCCACAAAGCCCAATAAAAAGGATTTCTTCCCACAGGGAAGACATGTAGTTATCTGTACCCAACTGAGTGATATACTATGTGGATAACAAGTATTTCTTCCAATGGGACCAGTCTTTGTGTTGCAAACTAAGAGGGGGAAGAAAAAATCCTGTGCAAGCAGAAGCCTCAGCTAGACACTTAATCATGGCCTTCTGGGGACACCAGTGCCCTTTATTGCTGACTTTTTAAAATTTCTAAACTCCCTATGGCTCCATATTCTGGATAAGTTACTTGTTAGAAATAATGTTCTTTGCATTAAACATACATTTTCCTTACTGAAAACAGGCTCTGCTTTCTACTACAGATAGTGAGCTAGCTTCCTGACCTGACCTTTTGCTACTATGTCTTTTGGATTTCTGC
The DNA here is from genome assembly GCF_000951045.1 of Mandrillus leucophaeus. Lineage (NCBI taxonomy): Eukaryota > Metazoa > Chordata > Mammalia > Primates > Cercopithecidae > Mandrillus > Mandrillus leucophaeus. The sequence goes on from NW_012105365.1 coordinate 2,480,132, forward strand.
CTTTCGCTGGAGTACAGATGGACTAGGTTTTTGTTTGTTTGTTTGTTTGTTTGTTTTGTTTTGTTTTTGCTTGTTTGTGTTTTTGATAGAAAGCTTTATATATTTTCTGTTATATTCTTATTACTTTATAAAACAGCAGTTATTTAGAATTTTATCAATTTATAACAGAGAAATCTACCCCAAAGATTAATAATAAATAATGTTTAATCACTCTGAAACGACATGTATTAACTTTTATTGCATTTACAGTGAAACTATTCCTTGCATAATGACAGATAACCTCAAGGTCACATTATTTTTTTTATTTCGCATAAAACACACTAGCTTATAGTATTTTTCACTAATTGCAATGTGATCTAATTCATTATGTAACGCTTTCATTAGAAGAAAACACGTAGTCTTAAAAATGCTATTAACATTATTGTAAAGATATAAATACTCAGAGTGAGCACGAACATGCAGGGTGATCAGAAATTACCTTGGGCTTTATGCATTTACTACAAATAGTAAAATGAAAGGTATCAATTTTTAACATTTCTAACTAAAAAGAATGTCTAGGTTCACACCAATTATTTTGTCTATTTAACAATTAAAAGTTTAAAAAATTACATATGTCTCTATATGTGTGTGAGAGTAGCATTTCCATAAACGATCCCCATTTTAACCGATATGCCTTAAATCATCTCATTAGTCGATCAAGCTAGTATTGCAATAAAAATACTTATTTGCAAAGGTTTAGTAATCTGTTAATCATATTGTTCATTTAGTGAATATTTTCATGAAAACTTGGACATTCTAAGGTCAGTGTTCTACTCATCAATCTTTAATGGCCAGATCTGTATGTGGAAACATACTAATAAGATGTCATTATTTAAATAACTTTTAGTAATGTCTAAGCATCCAATTTTCTAATCAATTGAAGAATAATGTATTCACATAGAAATGAGATATTTCTTCAGTATTCAAAACTAAAGTGTACAAAAATGTCAACTATCTTCAACTAAAGATATTTTTAACTCTATATAATGAAACTAAATCTAAATCCACTAACCTGTGTGTAAACTATTATAACAAGAAAAGGAAAAACCAAGAATCTAAGGGTGCTGTTAAGACAAAAATATAAATCCTAATGAGTAACTAAGTGACGTAGATTGAATCAAGATCTAAGAATCCTGGTTTTCTCATAATTAAAATTTCAAAAAACACTTCTCTCTTTATTTTCATGTAGCAGTTACAAAAAAGTAGATAATATGAAAACTCTTATATACAAAATATTGTCATCAAATAGCCAATGGAAGAAAAGAGGAAGAAAAATGAAAGGATTTTTATGCAGACTACATTATTTAGTGGAAGACAATTTGCAAAAGGAAGCCATCAACAAAGGGAGAGCTGGTAGTGTGACTTTTATTTTCACATATTTTGCATCTGCGTTTTGTTTTCTTCCTGTCGGATTTTTGTGGCAACCCATATTGTCCCTGGAAAAACTTTTAAAACTGCTACAGTCAAGCACTGAGGCCTTTTTGTTCTGTTCTGTTTTGTTTTGTTTTAGGTGTTAGTAGTTGAAAGATATAAAGATAAATTTTTTTTTTTCAGCTTTTATTTGAAGTTCAGGGCTACCTGTGCAGGATGTGCAGGATTGTTACATAGGTTAATATGTGCCACAGTGGTTTGCTGCACAAATCATCCCATCGATGGCCTAGGTATTAAGATTGCTGGGTCAAATAGTATTTCTGCCACTAGGTCTTTGAGGAATCACCACACTGTCTCCTGTAATAGTAGAACTAATTTACACTCCCACCAACAGTGTAAAAGCATTCTTATTTCTCCGCAAACTTTCCAGTGTCTATTGTTTTTGACTTTTTACTAGTAGCCATTCTGATTGGCATGAGATGCTCTCTCATTGTGGATTTGATTTGCATTTCTCTAATGATCGGTGATGTTGAGCTTTTTTCATATGTTTGTTGATCATATGTATGTCTTCTTTTGAGAAATATCTGTTCATGTCCTTTGCCCACTTTTTAATAGGGTTTTTTTTTTTCCTGTTATTTTGATTAAGTTCCTTGTAGATGCTGGATATTACCCTTTTTTGGATGGATAGATTGCAAAAATGTTCTCCCATTCTGTAGGTTATCTGTTCACTCTGATGATAGTTTCTTTTGCTATACAGAAGCTCTTTAGTTTAATTAGATCCCATTTGTCAATTTTTGATTTTGTTGCAATTGCTTTTGGCATCTCATGAAATATTTGCTTGTGCCTATGTCAGATGGTATTGCCTAGATTTTCTCCTAGGGTTTTATAGTTTTGGGTTTTACATTTAAGTCTTTAATCCATCTTAATTTTTGTATAAGGTGTAAGGAGGGGGTCCAGGTACAATTTTCTGCATATGGCTAGCCAGCTCTCCCAGCACCATTTATTAAATAGCAGTCCTTCCTTATTGCTTGTCTCTGTCAGGTTTGTCAAAGATCCGATGGTTGTAGGTATATGGTCTTATTTCCAAATTCTCTATTCTGTTCCATTGGTCTACATGTTGTCAAAAATCAGATGGTTGTAGGTGTGTGGTCTTATTTCTGAATTTTCTATTCTGTTTCATTGGTCTATGGGTCTGTTTTAGTACCAGTATCATGCTCTTTTGGTTATTGTAGTCTTGAAGTATAGTTTGAAGTCAGGTAGTGTGATGCCTCCAGCTTTGTTCTTTACGCTTAGGATTGTATTGGCTATTCAGGCTCTTTCTTTGGTTCCATATGAATTCTGAGATAGTTTTTTATAATTCAGTGAAGAATGTCCATGACAGTTTAATTGGAATAGCATAAAATCTATAAATTACTTCGGGCAGTATGGCCATTTTCACGATGTTGATTCTTCTTGTCCATGAGCATGGAATATTTTTCCATTTGCTTGTGTCCTCTCTGATTCCTTTGAGCAGTGGTTTATAGTTCTCTTTGAAGAGGTCCTTCACTTCTCTTGTAAACTATTTTTCTAGTTATTTTCTTTTTTAAAGCAATTGTGAATGGAATTCATAATTATTTCATAATTTGGCTCTCTGCTTGCTTACTGTAGGTGTACAGAAATGCTAGAAATTTTTGCATATTGATTTTGCATCCTAAGATTTGCTGAAGTTTCTTATCAGCTTAAGAAGCTTTGAGGCTGAGATGATCGGGTTTTCTAGATATAGGATCATGTCATTTGCAAACAAAGATAGTTTGACTTCCTCTCTTCCTGTGTGGATGCCCTTTATTTCTTTCTCTTGCCTGATTTCCCTGTCCAGGACTTCCAATACTATGCTGAATAGGAGTGGTAAAAGAGGGCATCTCTGTCTTGTGCCAGTTTTCAAGGTGAATGTTCCTAGCTTTTGCCCATTCAGTATGATATTGGCTGTGAGTTCGTCATATATGGCTCTTATTATTTTGAGGCATATTCCTTCAATACCTAGTTTATTGAGTTTTTAACATGAAGGGATGTTGAATTTTTTGAAGGCCATTTCTGTGTCTGTTGAGATAATCGTGGTTAGTTTGTGGTTTTGTTTATGTGATTAATCATGTTTATTGATTTATGAATGTTGAACTAACCTTGTATCCTGGGATAAAGCCTATTTGATCATGGTGGATAGGCTCTTTGATGTGCTGCTGGATTTGGTTTGCTAGTATTTTGTTGAGAATGTTTGCATTGATGTTCATCATGGACACTGGCTTGAAGTTTTCTTTTTTTGTTGTGTCCCTGCTAGGTATGGTGCCAGAATGATCATGGCCTCATAGAATGAATTGGGCAGGAATCCTTCCTTCCCATTTTTCTGGAATAGTTTCAGTATAAATGGTAATGGTAATGTACATCTGGTAGTTCCAAAAACAATAAGTCCCTGCAGGTTACTTTGCATTTCATAAGACTTTATATAAACAGAATCATAGAATATGTACTATTTTTGTCTGACTTCACTTAGCATTTTTTTTTTTAGTTTAATCCATTTTGTTATATCAGTTCTTCATTTCCATTGTTGGATGGCATTCTATCGTATGGATATACCACCATTTTTTATCCATTCCCCTGTGGATGAGTAATTAGCTTGTTTTCAGTGGTACTCTCAACTCAGGGAGGGGTGGAAGGGAAAGAAGGGGTATGGGGTAAAGTGGGTGAAAAGAGAGAAGAAAGGAATTTTTAAAAGGCATTAGATAACTCTCGAGGATGATACATACATTAAACTATCTTGATTTTAGTGATGCGTAGATGTATACATATGTCACAACTGGTCAAACTGTGCACTTTAAATATGTGTAGTGTGTTATATCTCCACAAACTGTTAACAGTTAATGGTGAGTCTATTTTTCATCCTGCTAATAAGTACACTTAATCTCCCATTTTTAGAAAAGTTCTAGACAGATATTATCTTATACATAACAGAATCGATGTTTTCTTAGAGTTTATAATTATTTCTTATTTCATTCTGAAAATGAAAATTATATGCATAGTTTTTGTAAATTATACCTTTCTGTGAGCAAAGTATAATTTAACATGTAAAATATTCTTACAGGATGAGCTGCTAAAACATCCAGTTTAGATTTCTCTCTCTGCCACCTGACTATCACACTTTGACATTTCTGCTTTCTACATAATGTCCTCAGGCAATTAATTTTCTCCTTTTTCATACAGGCTGTTTGTCCTGGTGGTATATTTTATTTTTAGTTTATGGGAGTGGTAATGAATGTTTAATTTCATGATGCAAATACCACTGAATGCCATTCAAATACTTTTTTAAAATATAGATTTCATGATTCATTACATAGATTAATATATTGCTAAAGTTATAACAACTGCTTCAGTGGATAAAACAGTGAATCGATACCCTCTAGTCATAACCTTAAGAGTTGATGAGTTATTCAGAATTTAGTTGATAGCAAATGCAATAATTTGTGCGCTATTTCTTACACTCTATCAGGGTTTATGAGGCCTTAAAAGCATTCAGATGGCAATTTTGTGTTATTAGAGATAATTTCTTGTACCTTATGGCCACTTCTCAGTGGCTGCTGAGCTAATCAACAATCATATTGAAGTTAATCACTTGTTTGCATATTTCATCGATTCATAATACTGGAAATTAAACATATTGACAAATATTTATTTTATAATTTAAAAATTTATGTTTCTTAAACATATGTGATAATTTTGTCTTTTATGTGGATACTTTGCATAGCTAATTTTTAATTTATGTTGTTCTTGAAGACTTGTTTCTATTTAGGTTGGCTTTTTTTTTTAGATTCCGTGTTTAGCAAACATTTATGTTTCCTAAATCGAATGGATAACTTTAAAAAGTCATTTGTATGAAGAAAATGCAACACAGGCATAACTCGGAGACATCATAGGTTCAGTTGCAGATCACTGGAAATAAAGCAAACACTGCAATGGAGCAAGTCGCATTAATTTGTTGGTTTCCTGTGCATACAAAAGTTATATTTATGGTATCCTATAGTCTATTATGTGTGAAATAGCATTCGGTCCATAAAACAAGGTACCAGGCATAATTTTAAAATACTTTATTGCTGAAAAATGCTAACAATCATCTGAGCCTTCAGTGAGTACAAATCTTTTTCCTGAGGGAGGGTCTTCTTGCCTTGATGTTGATTTCTGCTGACTGATCAGGGTGGTGGTTGCCAAAGATTGGGGTATCTGTGGCAGTTTCTTACAAGTAGATAACAATACAGTTGACCACTTTGATTTACTCTTCCTTTCATGAAAAGTTCCTCTGGAGCATGCAGTGCTGTTTGATAGCAGTTTGCCCACAGTAGAACTTCTTTCGAATTTGGAGTGAATCCTCCCAAAACCTGCAGCTGCTTTATCAACTAAGTTTATGTAATATTCTAAATTCTTTGTTGTCATTTGAACAATGTTCACAGCATCTTCACCAGAAGTAGATTCATCTCAGGCATCTCAAGAAACCACTTTCTTTGCTCATCCAAAAGAAGCAACTCCTCATCTGTTAAAATTTTATTAAGAAATTATAATAATTCAGTAATGTCTTCAGGTCTCTCTTTTTTTTTTTTTTTTAAGATGGAGTTTTGCTCTTATTGCCTAGGCTGGAGTGAAATGGCACAATCTCGGCTCACTGCAGCCTCTGCTTCCTGGGTTCCAGTGATTCTCCTGCCTCAGCCTACTGAGCAGCTGGGAGTACAGGTGTGTGCCACTTTGCCCAGCTAATTTTTGTATTTTTAGTAGAGACAGGGTTTCGTCATATTGGACAGGCTGGTCTGGAACTCCTGACTTCAGGTGATCCTCCCACTTCGGCCTTCCAAAGTGCTGGGATTACAGGCATGAGCCACCGTGCCCGGCTGTTTTCTTGCTATTAAAACCATATCTGCAGTGATTTCCTCCACTGAAGTCTTGAACCCCTCAAAGTTACTGATGAGGGCTAGAAATAACTTATTTAAACTTCTGTTAATATTGATATTTCAACCTCTTTCTATGAAACATGAATGTTCTTAATGGCATCTAGAATAATTAATTCTTTGGAGAAGGTGTTCAATTTACCTTTCCCAGATCCATCAAAGAAATCACTATCTATGGCATTATAAATTTATGAAAGGTATTTTATTAAATAACAGGGCTCAATTGATAGTTGAAATTACTCCTTGATTCATAGGCTACAGAGTGGATATTGTGTTAGCAGGCATAAAAACATTAATTTTAAGAAAGAAAAAAATTTATCCGAGGAATTCCAACCACTTAATTATCAGTCCCAGAGAGAAGTGGGAATGAGGGAGCAGTCAACAATCTGCTTCCCCGCTTGAAGCTGCTTGCAGTGTGCACTCTAGACTGTCACTACAAATCGCTGTAAATTAACCTAAGAATGCCACATGCTGGACACTGTAGCCCATACACTCTAGTTCACAATGTATAGATAATCACTAATCATTGTCATTTCTGTAAACCATTAGGATTCCTAAAAAATAACTTTGTATCAGCCCACTCCTTGTCTTTTTTGCCTCTAAAAACCTGCCTGTAACAAAGGCCAAATGGGGCTCATACTACAAGGTTACTTGGGTTGAGACTTCCGAGCAGCTGCCTCATCTTGGTTCAAGTAAATTACCTAAAATTATATTTTGTGCCTTGGCTTCTTCCTTTAGGTCAATAGTCTCCTTATACATCTTCATCAGAGCTCGTGGGTGAATAGGTGCGTTGTCAATGGGCAGAAACACTTTGACATTAATCTTTTTTTTTTTCTGAGTAATAGGACTCAACAGTGGGCTTAAAGTATTCAGTAAGGCATGATGTAAAATGTTGTGCTGTCTTCCATGCTTTATTGTTGCATTTAGAGTGCACAGACAGAACAGATTTAGCATAATTATCAAGAGTCTAGGATTTTCTGAATGGTGAATGAATGCTGGCTTCAACTTAAAGTCACCAGCTGCATTATTCCCTGTTAGGAATTCTTCTCATTAGCTATGAAAGTTGCACATGGTATCTTCTTCCAATAGAAGCCTCTTTTATCTGCCATTGAAAACCTTTTACTTATCAATAATCTTAGCTAGATCTTCTGAATCACTTGCTGCAGTTTCTATATCATCACCTTATAACTTTAATGTTACAGAGATGGCTCCCTTCCTTAAACCTCATGAACTACCCGCTCCTAGCTTCAATCTTTTCTTCTACAGCTTCCTCACCTCCCCCAGCCTTCACAGAATTGAAGAGAGTGAAGGCCTTGCTCTGGGTTAGGCTTTTGCTTAAGGGAATGTTGTGACTGGTTTGATCTTCTCTTTAGTCCACTCAAACTTTCTCCATATTAGCAATAAGGCTGTTTTGCTTTCTCATCATTCATGCATTCACAGGAGTAGCACTGTTAATTTTCTTTAAAAACTTCTCCTTTGCATTCAGAACTTTGCTAACTGTTTGACTCCAGTGGGCAAGCTTTCAGCTTATCTCAGCTTTTGACATGCCTTCCTCACTAAACTTAACAGTTTCTAGCTTTTGGTTTAGAGTGAGAGAAGTCTGACTTTCCTATTACTTAAACACTTAGAGGTCATTACAGGATTAACAATTGACCTAATTTCAATATTATTGTGTCTCAGGGAATAGGGAGGGCCAAGGAGAAGGAGAGAGATGGGGGAACTGCTGGTCAGTGAAGCAGTCAGAATATATACAACATTTATTGGTTAAGTTCACAGTTCTATATGAACATGGTTCTTGGTGCCTCCAAGCAATTACAATATAAACATCAAAGATCACTGATCACGGCTCACCATAACAAATAGAATAATAATGAAAGAGTTTGAAATATTGTGAGAATTACCAAAGTGTGACACAGAGACAAGAAGTGAGCACAGGCTGTCGGGAGAATGGTACATGTAGACTTGTTTGATGCAGCATTGCCACAAACCTTCAATTTGTAAAAAAAGAAAAAAAAAAAGAAAAAGAAAAAAGGAAATGCAATATTTAAGAAATACAATAAAATGAAACACAATCAAATGACTTTCCCAACCCACACAAGCAAATGCTACCTGAAAACAGGAGATCAAGGAGACTTCTGGTCTATATCTGGCCTTACTACCAGCTGGAAGTGTATGATTTCCTTCATTCCCAATTTTCCTACCTCTAAAAGAGGGGTTGGTTAATTGACAAGTTTCTTTTGAACTCTAACAGTGTCATTAATTTTTGTTACTTTGGAACAGGATCCTTACATGTCAAAGTTACGGTTTGAGGAGTAAAAGAACTCAGTTAATATTTTTGACAATAAAATATGAAAGTGACACAAGAATTCGAGGGAAAGGAATCTGAATATTCAGGCTCACTAGTTTCCACCACGATTTACTCAGCAGAGAAATGAATACTCACTTGCTTCTCCAAACTTTTGCCACTGCAGACAAAGCCCAAGGCACAAGAAGAGATTACAGTAAATTTTATGTCTCACATTAAAATCTTCCAAATATCTTCAATCTAATAATTTGTGCCAAAAGACATCTGATTTACAATTATAATTTCAATGTGTGAAAAGCACTTGTTTAGACTGTTTTATTTTATTTTGGTTTTCTGATGGTTTGTTTGTTTGGAGCTCCCTTAGTTTCTACTCATTCAAGGTAAGTGACTAAAATGTAATGATTTTACTGATGTACTTTCCCATTTGCAATCGACTGGTGAGAAAGAATATGATCCATCAAAATTTGTACAAAAGAAAATATATTCTCTTTCATTTAAATGAGTTTCTATGTCAGAAACAAACAAACAAAAAAAGGATTTGGCAACTGAAAGAGTCAATTCCAGCCACTACAGGCTAAAGTTAATTCCCTGCCAACTGTTTTGCTTTCAAATGTAGAGCCCCACATAGCAACATTCCAAGTCTAGTGTTAAAGATTAAGCCAATTTCTAAAAAAGAAAAGGACTCTGATATTTGTGCTTTTGCAAATAAAATGCTGAGAGTAACTTTGGAATTACATTCTAAGATAGTCATCAAGGTTGATAGAATATGTCAGATATTAATGGAAAGATTTAGATTAGAAAGGCAGGGGCTAGAAAAGTGGTTTGCCTGTGGAGGTCTCTGTGTTGATTGTTTCCTCGGGGAGATTACATTGCAAACAGCTCTTATTATTTTCAAAGTAAGCAGAAGAAAAATGATTTTCTCAGTTCCCCAAAAATGTATTTATAAGCACAACACAACTACTAAATCATATTACTCCAGGCTCATGTAGGTGAACAAGTATTTTGTTTTCTTTTTCTAAACATCTTTTTTTAAATCAAGAACAGATTACTATTGCAGAAAGAGTGAAAGTTATTTATTTCAAAACCAGGTGGCTGAAAGAGGGTTTACCAGGAACTATTCCTCAGACATGAACAAAGTTGTTTGCCCTTTTATATATAAAAGAAGATTGGAAAATAACATTTAAAAGCAATGCAAATACATGGGAAAATAAAATCTGAAAGTACTCATACTTAAGGGTTTAGTTTTGGTTACATGCATTTGGCCACATGACAGAAATTGCTTTATCTCTTTGTTTTCACCTTTTATCTGCTAGTATGGGGCTAATTCTTATAAAATGGTATCATATAAATCTTACTATATCAAACAAGCAAAGACTTTCCCTATACAAAATAAAAAAGCTGTTATATCTTCTTATTCAGCCAAAGTCTAACTTTTAGGTAGGACAGAGTAAACATGCTTTTAAAAATGCATCCATTTTATTTTATTTTTTTAGATAGAACAGGAATTAGTCCTTTAGCTATACTGTGTATAACATTTCTAAGATAGTCTCATTTGTGGTAGGGATAATTTGTTTTATAAATGCTTTTATTTTTTATGCATAAATGGTGTTCTTATAATTTCTATTTACAAAATTATTTTATCACTATTTAAATTGGTAATATGTGCATATTCTTTCTGATTGTTAACTTTTCATATTTCTCTTTCCAAGAGTTAACTTTTCACTATATAAGTATCAACTTCAAATGGTCAGTTTTTCCTGCCGATATCTGTGTGCAGCCACAATAGATTTTAATCTAAGACCATATATTCTACATGACTTCCACAGTTTTGAATGCACTAAGTCTTGTATAAGCACTAACTTTTTAAAATTGTGTCTTTTTTTTTTTTTTTTTTTTTTTGAGACAGAGTCTCAGTCTGTCGCTGGAGTGCAATCAGTAGGCTCAGGCTTGAGCTCAATGGTGTGATCTCGGCTCACTGCAACCTCCGTCTCC
>NW_012105365.1:2490872-2508284 GCF_000951045.1 Mandrillus leucophaeus
AAGTCTTGTATAAGCACTAACTTTTTAAAATTGTTTTTTTTTTTTTTTTTTTTTTTTCTTGAGACAGGGTCTCAGTCTGTTGCTGGAGTGCAGTCAGTAGTCTCAGGCTGGAGTGCAATGGTGTGATCTCGGCTCACTGCAACCTCCGTCTCCAGGATTCAAGCAATTTTCGTGCTTCAGCTTCCCAAGTAGCTGGAATTACAGGCGTGAGCCACCATGTCTGGCTAATTTGTGTAATTTTAATAAGACAGGTTTTCACCATGTTGGCCAGGCTGTTCTCGAACTCCCAACCTCAGGTGATCCACTTGCCTTGAATTCCCAAAGTGTGGGATTACGGGCACAAGCCACCATGCCTGACCAGATCCTCTCTTTTCAATATGTCCTTTTAGTAACTTATTTTGAGACTTGAAGAGGAACTTTCTCTCACCTTTACTATTTATTGGACTAACTGTTTTATAAATGGGTAACTCTAAGGTACACAGAAAAGGTGCAGAATTACCATGGCACGGGAGTGTTCTCTCTGTTCCCACTGCTTTATAGGAACAGTGAAACTGTATGGTCACTCCATGCTTTTCCTGCTTCTCTGGAAGAATGTTTACTTCAACAAATATTTTGCTTCTTCTATGTGTAAGACTTGTGTATTAGGTACTATATCCAAACTATACTTTTCCTTCAAAGTCCAAATCAAGTTTGTAGTTTCAGCCATATATTTATTGGACTCTTTGTCCCAAACTCTCTTTCACTTTCTGAAATTGATCTGTTCACATATATAGTAAGCCATAATTACATTTGTGTACCATTCTCTAATTGCTTTCTTTAAATATGCTTTATTTTGCTCATGATTTTGTAAAATTGAGAAGACTCTGCTACTTCTTTTGTATCCCTACCACAAATGAGACTTAGAGTACATAATTCAATAATGGATATTTATCATTGATCAATACTTTTCAGCCTAAGTCGTTAGCTAAGTCACTGTTGACTTAAGACCTGTCTAAGCCCAGTCACTGTTGAATCCACATAAATATATTGAAAGTTTCTCCCAGATTTTCTGGAATAGTCAAATATCCTGTCTAGTTGGCCATAGGAATATACACATTTTTGTCAAAATGTACATTTCAATTAGGTTTGGCAAATATGTTAATTATAATATGGACATTAAATTGGTATCTAAGTTCATGCATAACTTGTGGGTTGTCCCAAATATGGTTCTCTAGAGTAATTTGAGTCACTTTCTAAACATGATAAAGAGTTGATAGAACAACTTGCATAAAGATAACACAAACTCATAGCAACAACAGAAATCAATGATCAAATCCATTTCTGTAGTAAAGGGAGAGAATTGTGAATATTCCTTAAATACCAGAGAAACATATACACTAAATTATTATTAATAAATAGAAAGCATGAAATTACATGAACACCAAACTGATAAAGAACAAGAGAAAGAACTGACATTTAAAGTTAACTTACACTATCATAAATACTATAGACTACATTGTTAACTATTTTTTCTTCTCCAAGAGAAGGCTGAGGGGAAATAAGCTGTGATCCTACACAAGCCATTTATTCTTTTTCTGACTGTTGCATAATCCATAAAATGACTCTAGAACCTGTATTCCATAAGTTGCTGGACTTGGTTTGCAGATTTCTGCATCAGATGAAAATCTAGAAATGTATTTAAATTAGATCAGATCAGAGGATATTGCTTTGATTAAAATATGTGTGTGTAAGATTGCAGTCCTACCACTCCATAAGTTTGTCCAAAGTACTCCACAACATGTCTGCACACTGTCAATGCTCAAGTAGGCCATTTCTAAGGGCTCCTTACATCACAAACTAAATGATTCCATCATTCTATTCTGATTTATTTGGAGCCTGCCTCCATATGTCTAATCTTAGACCAGACCAGCCTTTGCATGTTAGAAAGCCAAGAAGCTGTTAGCCTGTTTATTGGTGTTTGCTTGGTTTCACAGTGACATCAGCTTATAAAAAGGCTAACTCTATAAAAGACTGAAATTAAGGACCCACAAAAAGAATTTCCAGCTCTTGTCATTTCTGCTGGATTCTGAATGACTCATGCCTCCCAACAAGATCCTGAATTTGGAAGCTGTATATTCAAATGCCAGAAGGATTTAGATGTGAATGTGCAGACAGATGCATAAATAAAATGACTATCACTGACTTCTTATTTTTCTTCATAAAATAAGTGCTGTGATTCTGGCTAATCTTGTCACACCCATTGTGCCATAAAAGAAGGTATTATTTGAATATTAAAATCAGTCAACTTTTTATACACATCTAAGATTTGCTCTACCTGAACTTGTGGATGTACTTAGGAATGCAGTATTTGAAACTAAGGGGAAAAATGTTTAGGCATATTGGAAAGAAATCTATAGCATTTCTTCCTTAGAGAAAGAAGAAATAATTTTTAAAAGCAAATGATTTTTGCAGACTTTTTAATACCAGTATTTATCCTTATTTTTCTCCTGCAGAGATGAACAGACCAAATTGGATTACTTTTTGGGGGTTTTTAGGATTTTTTTTTAACCCTCTAGTTTATTTTATATATAATTACCATAAAACAAATATCATTTAGGTCACTTATCTAATGAACAACATACAAATGTTTAATTTCTCCAGGATCTGGCTTCAGTACACTTTTCAGTCTGTTCCTCAAGGTGCTCCCATACGTAGCTTACACTCCTGTCAAGGTTTATGACTCATTATTACTATTAATACCCATTATTATTTTTTCTCCTCTGCACCTTGTTCTAACTCTTCTTCCAGGAATGCTATTCTCATATTGCCACATGTTTATATTTTAGTCAACATGAAAGGCTCAACTTATTAGCCTTCTCTGGTCACTTTTGCCAAAACTAATTTTTACCAGACATGAATCCCCATTGTATTTTATTCTTTACATATAACCTACATCAATTTCTTAATTTCTTCTTTGCATTTATGCCTTGTCTTTAGTATAAATTTATTGAAAACATAGATAATGCATTCATTTCAGTATCTTGCTAGAATTTAATAAATTTTCTGGTGCAGAGTAGACATGCAATGCACTTGCATATATTTTTGAAAAAAATATCTTCCCCTAAGATATGGGCAAAGTAACTCTAGATGTAGCCAAAGTATGATCCTGTGCAGAAGCAGATGATTGGTGCTCAAATCAGAGTGTGTGAATCAGCAATAAAAATATTCCATTCTATTCTAATAAGTTCCAGAGAATAATAATTTTCCATAACCATTGCACAACTCTATACCACGTACTGTTATAGTAATGGGGAGAAGAAACTCAGTTCTCTTTTTGAGTTCTTTGGAGTAATGGGCAAGTTTATTTTGTACAAAGTCATCAAGAAAAAGTGAACTTAATTTTTTTCTTTTATGTAATTTCAAAATTGTGCTTCTGATAATTAATTACAAAACACATTCCCTCAAGAGTGATGGTCAACAGCAAGAGGGTAATATTAATGGGGTTTTTATTATTATTGGCTTATCAAGGACAGTAGCTACAACTGTGTTAGTCTTCCCTTACCATGTTTTGATATATATTGAACCAAATTTTTCTACTGTCACATATAATTTTATGAACAGTAAAATATGCTGTATTAGCAGAATTTGGATTGCTGAAAAAGTCAAATTTAAATTAGCTTAGTCTTTCGAATAAGTGCTTTAACATATCTCTAAGTGTCTTTTACGTGGTATCTCAATTTTAGATGCATAAATTCTATCCATAATACTATGCTTCTTAAAAACAGAATGAATAAAAGTTAGTGATTTAGTATCTATGATTAGGTAGCACACCTCTTTGTAATAACACCTTAAAGAAAGGGTAATTTCCTATTTGATACTGTTTACATTAAATGACATCTGCTCAATGTTAATTTGTTACAGTTCCCATTTCAATTAATAATGAATTCAGAAAGATTACAGGTTGAAATATTAAAGCATTCTATTGGTCTGGATCATAGTAGAGAATAAACTGGCACATAAAAGATCTCTTAGGATGTTGCTTTTAGCACATACATTTTTTAAAGCACATATTTTATTAAAACATAAGTTACACACAATAAGGGAACAAATCATAAGGTTAATGAATTTTCATGAAGTAAACACATCCTTATAGCCAGCAACCTGATCAATAAATAGAACTTTAGAGGAGTAGGCATAGGCATAACAAGATAGCTAAATAGAATCTGTCAGTGATTTTTAACCCCTACAGGAATAGCAAATTGAGCAACTATCCTCACAAAAAAATAGCTTCATAAGACCCGAAAACCAGGTGAGCAATCACAGTACCTGGTTTTAACATCATATCAAGGAAAGAGCCACTGAAGAAAGACAGTCTTGAATTGTGGAGACCAACCTTCCCCCATCCCGCAGAAGTATCTGCATAGCATGAAGAGAGAATCTGTGTGCTTGGGGAAGGGAGACTTCAGGGATCCTGGGACATTGCATTGGAACTCAGTGCTGCTCTATTACAGCAGAAAGCAACACAAGGCATAATTTGGCCTGCACTCATGGTGGGAGCATTTAGACCAGCCCTAGCCAGAGAGGAATTGTCCATCCCAGAAGTCAGAACATAAGTTATGGATAGCCCCGTCAACATGGGCTAAAGTGCGCTGGGGTCCTACACAAATTTGAAAGAAAGTCTAAGCCACGAGGAATGCAATTCCTAGGCAAGTCCTGGTGTCATGCTGGGCTTGGAGTCAGTGGACTTGGTGTACACAAAACCTAGTGAGACACCAGCTTGGGGCAGCCAAGGGAGTGCTTATGTTACCCGTTCCCCAACCCTAGATAGTGCAGCTCACAGTTTAGGAAGACACTCTTTCCTTCCACTTGAGGAAAGGATAGGGGAGAATAAGGAGGACATTACCTTTCAACTTGGATACCAGCTCAGCCACAGTAGAGTAGGGTACCAGGCAGAGTTTTAAGGCCCCTGTTTCAGACCAATATCTACAGAGGGAGCATTCAGGCCAGAACTAGCCAGAGTGGAGCTCCCCATCTCAGTTGTCAGAACCCGAGTTCCAGTAAGCCTCATCACCACAGGCTAAAGCACTCTGGTGTCCTAAATAAACACAAAAGGCATTGGAGACCACAAGGAATGCAATTCCTGGGCAAGTCTTGGTGCTGTCCTGGGTTCACAGGGCACATGACCTAGTGAGACACCAGCCAGGGCAGCCAGGAAAGTGCTTGCACCACGCTTCCCCCAACCCCAGGCAGTGCAGCTAGCATTTCCAGGAGAGACTATTTTCTTCCACTTGAGCAGAGGAGTGGGGAGAGTAAAGAAGTCTTTGTCATACAACTTGGATAACAACTTAGCCACAGTAAAATAAAGCACCAAGCAGAGTCCTGAAGCCCCCATTCTAGGTCTTAGCTCTTGGACAACATTTCTAGACACACCTTGAGCCAGGAGGGAGCCCATTGCCTTGAAAGAAAGGACTCAGTTCTTTCTTGGTTCTTGAATATGCATCAGCAGGATTCAGGCATTACCCACCATTGGCCTGGGGTGGGCATGAACATGGGGCAAGACTTACTCTACTTGATGAAAGGAAAGAGAAGAGTAAAAAGGACGTAGTCTTGCAACTTGGGTATAAGTTCAGCCACAGTAAACTAAAGCACTAAGTAGATTCCTAATGTTCCTGACTTCAGGCCCTAGCTACGAGACAGCATTTCTAGACCAACCCTGGGCCAGAAAGGAACTTGTTGCCCTGCTGGGAAAGACACAACCCTGGCTGGCTGTACCATCTGCTGACTAAGGAGCCCTTGGAACTTTAATAAATTTCAATGGTAGCTAAGCAATAGTTAGCACAGGTTTTGGGTGAGACTCAGTGCTGTGCTAATATCAAGTCTGACCCAGCATGGTCTCAGTGTGGTGGACACAGGGATTACTGTTTCACTCCTCCCCAAACTCCAGGCAGGACAGTATGGAGAAAGAGACTCAGTTAGTTTAGAGGAAAGTAAGGGAAGAGAACAAGAGACTCTGAATGATATTCTGGGTAATTCTCCAGGACAGTAGCCAAGATGACCAGGGAAGTATCTCTACAAGTCAATAAGAGTCACAGTGTTACTGGGCTTGGGGCACCCTCTAATGCAGATATGGCTGCAGGGACCAAACTTAGATCACAACACTCAATTCCCTTTGAATACTTGGAAAGTCTTCTAAAGAAAGACATGTACAACAAGCCCAGACTGTGATGACAACAACAAATACCCAAGTCGTCAATGCCTACACATTGATGAACACCCACAAGCATCAAGATCATTCAGAAAATCACGACCTCACAAAACAAACCAAGTAAGGCACCAGTGACTAATCCTGGAGTGTCAAAAATATGTGACCTTTCAGACAGAGAAGTTAAAATAGCTGTTTTAAGAAAGTTAAACAAAATTCAAGATACCACAGATTAAGAATTAATTATATGAGATAAATTTAACAAAACGATTTAAATACTTTAAAAAAAATCAACCAAATTCTGAAGCTGAAAAATGTAATTGCTATACCAAAGAATGCATTAGAGTCTCTCAATAGCAGATTTTTTTTTTAACAGAAGAAAGCAATAGTGAGCTTAAAGACTGTCTGAAAATGTATACACAGTCAGAGGAGACAAACAGAAAAAGAATATAAAATAATTCAACATGCCTACGAGATGTAGGAAGTAGCCTCAAAAGGGCAAATCTAAATTATTGACCTTAAAGCATAAGTAGAGAGATTAGACTAGAAAGTTTATTCAAAGGTATAATAACAGAGAACTTCTCAAACCTAGAGAAAGATATCAACATCCAAGTACAAGAAAGTTATCAAATACCATGCAGATTTAACCCAAATAAAACTATCTCAAAACGTTTAGTAATCAAGCTCCCAAAGGCAAAGGATAAAGAATGAATCCTAAAAGTGACAAGAGAAAAGAAACAAATACATACAAAGAAGCTCCACAATATCTGGCAGCAGACTTATCAATAGAAACCTTGCAGGTTAGGAGAGAATCGCATGACATATTTTAAATGCTGAAGGAAAAAATATTTTCTTTTAGAATCAATTGTTCCAGGAAAATATCCTTCAGACATGAAGGAGAGATAAAGACTTTCCCAGACAAACAAAAGGTGAAGAATTTTATAAACAGGAGACCTGTTTTGCAGGAAATGCTAAAGAGAGCTATTCAATATAAAAGAAACAGATGTTAATAAGCAATAAGAAATCCTCTAAATGAAAAAGCTCACTGGGAATAGCAAGCACAAAGAAAAATACAAATATCATAACACTGTAATTGTTGTATCTAAACTTCTCATATAATAAGTAGGAAGACTTAAAGATGAAATGATTAAAAATGGTAACTGACAACTTTTCAAGATATAAACAGTATAATAAGATGCAGAAACAAACAAAAGTCAAAAAGTGGAAAGATGAATTTAAAGTGTAGAGTTTTTATTAGTTTTCACTTTGAATGTTTTATTGTTTGTTTTTGCAATCAGTGTTGCCATCAGTTTAAAATGATGGGTTATAAGAAGTAATTTGCAAGCTTCATAGTCCTCTCAAATTTTAAAAACTACAACAGATACACAGAAAATAAAAATCAAGAAATTAAAATATAGCACCATAAAAATAACTTTCATAAGAAGGAAGACAGGGAGGAAGGAAGAAAGGAAGGAAAGAAACCACAAAACCACCAGAAAAAAATTAAAAATGGCAGGAGTAAATCCTTGCTTATCAATAATAACCTCAACCATAAATGGATGAAGCTATCCAATCAAAAGACATAGAGGATGTAAATGGATGAAATGCAACCCCAACATTCTGCTGCCTACAAGAAATATACTTCTCCTATAAAGACACACAAAGACTAAAAATGAAAGAATAGAAAAAGATATTTCATGCAAATAGAAGCCAAAAAGCAGGAGCAACCATACTTACAGCAAATAAAATAAATTTCAAGACAACAAACAAAAAAGGAGACAAAAATGTCATTAAATGTTGATAAAGAGGTCAATTCATCAAGAGGATATAGTAATTATAAATATAAAGCAAATATTACTAGGGCTAAAGAGAGAGACCTCAACACAATAATAACTGGATAATTCAACACCCAATTTTCATCATAGAACAGATCACCTAGACAGATAATCAACAAAAAACCTAAGACTTATTCTGCAGTATTGACAAAATGCACCTAATAGATGTCTATATAACATGTCATTCAATGGCTGCAGAATACACATTCTCCTCAGCACATGTATCATTCTTAAGGATATAACATGTTTGGCCACAAAACAAGCATTAAAACATTCAAAGAAATTGAAATCGCATCAAGTATCTACTCTAACCACAAGGGAGTAAAACTACAAATCACTAACAAGAGGAACTTCAGAAACTATACAAATGCATGGTAAGTAAACAATATACTTCTAAAAGACCAGTGAGTCAATGAAGAAATTAAGAAGAAAATTTTTTAAAATGTCTTAAATGAAAATGAAAACACAACACACCAATACCTATGAGATACAGCTAAAGTAGTACTAAGAGGAAAGTTTATGTTATAGCTATAAGTGCTTATGTCAAAAAAAAAAGATAAACTTCAAATAAACAACCTAATGATGCAACTTACAGAACTAAAAAAGCAAAAGCAAACTATTCCCAAAATTAGAGAGAAAACATAAATCAGAGCAGAAATAAATTTGAACAAAAAATACAAAATATCAATGAAGTGAAAAGTTTCTTTTTGAAAAGATAAACAAAATAAGCAAAAGCTTAGCCAGACTAACAAAAAAGAGAGAAGACTCAAGTAAATAAAATCAGAGACGTAAAAGGAGATATTACAACTAATGCCACAGAAATTCAAAGGATCATTACAAAATACTATGAGCAATTATATGCCAGTTAATTTGAAAACCTAGAAGAAATGGCAAAATTCTACATATATACAACCTACCAAGATTGAATCATGAACAAATTCAAAACCTGAGAAGATTAATAACAAATAATGGCATCGAGGCTGTAATAAAAAGTCTGCCACCAATAAAACCTTGGGATCAGGTAACTTCACAGCTGAATTACACCAATTGTTTAAAGAACTAATACCAATCCTACTCTAACTATTCCAAGAAATAGAGAGAAATGAAATACTTCCAAACTCATTCAATGAGGCCAGTATTATGCTAATACCAAAACCAGGCAAGGAAACATGAAAAGAAAAAAAAGAAAGAAGGAAGGAAGGATGGAAGGAAGGAAGGAAGGAAGGAAGGAAGGAAGGAAGGAAGGAAGGAAGGAAGGGAAAGAAAGAAAAAGAAAGAAAGAAAGAAAAAGAGAGAGAGAAAGAAAAGAAAAGAAAAGAAAGAGAACCACAGGCCAATATTTCTGATAAACACTGATGCAAAAATCCTCAATAAAATGTTTTTATAAAACAAATTCAACAACACATTAAAAAGATCATTCATCATAACCAAGTGAGATTTATCCCAATGATGCAAAGATGGTTTAACATATGCAAGTCAGTCAATGTGCTACATCCTATCAACAGAATGAAAAACACAATCATATGATCATTTCAATTGATACTGACAAGACATTTCATAAAATTCAACCTCCCTTCATGATGAAAAAGAAATCCCTCAAAAAACTGGGTATGGAATGAACATACCTCCACACAATAAAAGCTGTATATGACAGACCCACAGCTGGTATCATGAATTGGGAAAAACTGACAGCCTTTCTTCTAAGATCTGGAGCACAAGGAGGCTGACTTTCAGCACTGTTATTCGTCATCATACTGGTAGTCCTAACAGTTAGAATGAGAAAGAAATCAAGAGCCTCCAAACTTGATAGGAAGTCAAATTATCCTTGTTTTCAGATGATATGATCTTATATTTGTAAAAAATCTAAATACTCCGCCAGAACCTATTAGAACTGATCAACAAATTCATTAAAGATGCTGGATACAAAGTCATTACAGAAAAATTGGTAGCATTAAATGTGAACAATATGAAAAAGAAATCAAGAAAGTAATCCAATTTGCAAAAGCTATAAATAAAATAAAATACCTAGAAATACATTTAATCAAATAAGTGAAAGATCACTACAATAAAAATTACAAAATAATGATGAAAGATATTGAAAAGGACACAGAAAGTGAAAAGATATTCTATGCTCATGGATTGGAAGAGTTAATATTGTTAAAATGTGCATACTACCAAAAGCAATCTACACATTGAATGCATCCCTACCAAAATAACAATGAACCTCTTTGCAGAAATAAAAACAGTAATCCTAAAATGTATATGGAACCACAGAGCTAGAATAGCCAAAAGCTATCCTGAGCAAAAAGAACAAAATTGGAAGAATCACATTACCAGCTTCAAATTATCTTACTGAGATATAGTAACCAAAAGAGCATGGTACTGACATAATAACAGACATACAGACCAATGAAATAGAATGGAGCACCCAGAAAAAAAAATCCGTACATCTACAATGAACTCATTTTCGACAAAGTTGTCAAGAACATACATTAGGGAAAGGACAGTCTTCAATAAATGGTGCTGAGAAAATTAGATATCCATATGCAGAAGAATAAAACTAGGCCCCTATTGCTCATAATATGCAAAAATCAAAACAAAATGAATTAAAGACTTAAATTAAGACCTTCAACAATAAAAATATGAAAAGAAAACTTTGGGGAAACTCAGAAGGTCATTGATCTGGGCAAAGATTTATTGAGTCATACCCCACACGCACAGGCAACCAAAGCAAACATGGATAAATAAGATCACATCAACTTAAAAAGCTTCTGCATGACAAAGGGAAATAATCAACAAAGTGAAGAAACAATGCACAAAATGAGGGAAAATATTTGCAAACTATCCATCTGACAAGCATTTAACAACTAAAATATCTAAGGAGCTCAAACAACTCAAAAAGAAAAATAATAATTCAATTTAAAAATTGGCAAACTATCTAAATAGACATTTCTCAAAAGTAGACATAAACATGGCATACAGGTATATAAAAAGGCACTCAACATCCTTGAACATCATAGAAATGCAAATCAAAACTAAAATGAGTTATAATGTCACCCTAGTTATGTAGTTTTTATACAAAAGACAGGCAATAACAAATGTTGGCAAGGATATGGAAAAGGGAACCTTCGTACCCTGTTGGTGGGTATGTAAATTAGTACAGCTACTATGGAGAGTACTATGGAGGTTCTTCAAAAAAGCAAAAATACAACTACCATAAGATTCAGCAATGTAACTTTTAAGTGTATACCCAAAAGAAAGTCAATGAGTATACTGAAGAGATATCTACACTCTTCACAGTAGGTAAAATATGGAATTAACTTGTGTGTCCATCAACAGAGGGATAAGAAAAACGTGGTATATGCACAATGGAGTACTATTCAGTCATAAAAAGGAAAGGGATGAGATCCTGTTATTTGCAACAACATAGATGGAACTGTAGAATACGTTAAGTGAAATAAATAAGACACATAAAAACAAATTTTGCATGCTGTCACTCATTTGTGGGAGCTAAAAACTAAAACAATTGAACTCAGGGAGATGGAGAGTAGAAGGATGGTTACCAGAGGGTGGGAAGGGTAGTGGGTGGTGTTATGAGAGGAAGTGGGGATTGTTAGTGGGCAGAAAAGTATATAGTTAGAGAGAATAAATAAGACCTAGTACTTGATAGCACAAAAAGTTGTATACAGTCAACATTGATCTCTTATACATTTTAAAAGAACTAAAACAGTATAATCGGAATGTCTGAAACACAAAGAAATGACAAATGCTTCAGGTGATGGATCCTCACTTACCCTGATGTAATTACTACACATTGAATGCCTGTAACAAAATATCTCACCTACCCCATAAATATATATACCTACTAAGTACCTGTAAAAATTAAAAATATAAATAAAAATATCATTTGAACATTAAAAAAAGATAAATAGAACATTGTTAGAGTTCTGTAATATCCATCATGCTGTGTCACAGTCCCTTTGCATCGTAAGAATCACTACTCTAACTTTTCATCCCACTATAGGCCAATTTTGCTTGCGTGGATTAGATATATAGCTAGATGATGGATGGATGGATGGATGGATAAATGGATGGATGATTGATAGATAGATAGATAGATAGATAGATAGATAGATAGATAGATAGATAGACAGATAGATAGATAGATAACAGGCGGACTTATCAGCATATGTGTCTAGTTTCTTTTGCTTACATTTGTGGTTTTTCCGAGCCATTCATATTACTGCCTGTGATGATATTTTGTTCATTTCACTCTGATACAGTATTCTATTTTAGAAATATAGCACTATTTGTTTATCTATTTCATTCTTAAAGCACATTCAGGTTAATTCTAGTTTGAAACTAAATTGAACAAAGCTGCAGCAAATATTCTTTGTTTTCTAAAGTGGGATTGCTGAGTCACAGGGTATACATAGGATCAGCTTTATTAAATATTTGGTGTATAGATTTAGCATAATTAGTTTCATATTTATGTGATATTCTAAAATTTAAAATAATTTAACTTATTTTAATTACTCAAATATTAAAATTCAGGTAAATAAAAAAACGCTACCTCTATAATAATTAATAAATATGGGGAAGAGAGGAAATTATTGTGGAATAATGTGGGGTGGCTTATAAAGTAAAATCTCATAATGTTGAATCTAGCTTTATAAGGAGAGCCAGACACATGCTTCACACAGTCAGGGATTAACTTTTTGAGTCAAAGAGGTATTACCATTAATTTTAGGTCCTTTGTTAAATAATGTCAAACAGAAAGGTTCAAAGGATTAATTCATACCCCAGGAGGGCTCATGCAGCAGCCTCATTTTTTTTTTTTTTGTAATCACTGCCCTGAATTATCATCTCTTGAAGCCCTGGTTTTCTATGGTACCAGTAGACGTACCCCTTACCTTCTGTTGAATGCATTTTCACCAAGTAGTGTGATAAAATTAGCTCTACTTACTAAAGCTTATTCCTTTTGAGGGCAGCTGAGAATGAAATATATACTACTAGTGCATCAAAATGTTTACTTAAATTTTTATTCTAGTCAAAGACAGATTTCAAAGCTAAGATCATGTTTTATTACTTCAAAATGAGATGGAGAAAAGGAAGATTCAAATGATTTAAATTTCAAATTATAAGTGAGATACAATTCCCTGAGTTTTGCTTAACCATAATAAATTCTGGTTATTTATAAATACCTATATTTCAATTTTCAAGTTCTATAAGGGTATATTAAGAACATTAAATTTGTTACATTGCTATAAAACATGACAGAAAGAAATTTTTAGTTTACTGTATTCAGGAAGGAGAAAAAGTGGCTGTACAGTTAGTAAAACACTTGATAAGGCAAAAGAAAATAATTTCATAGGAGGGAAAAATCAACAAGGAGTATGGTAGGTGACCTCCTATGTATAGATTGACTTGACTGACATAGCCACAATCACTCCCAACATGATTTTTGCTTAATTAAAGTGCATACCTGGGATATCTTGCTAAACATTTTGAAAGGTAGATTATACTAACTGCTGTCATTTTCTCACTTCCCATTTACTCTTTTACTACTGCAAACTGGTGCCCTCTTCCATCTTTTGCTGGAACAATTCTCATGAATGTTGTCAAAAAGTCATATTTTACAAATCAAATGACATATTCTAAATCCTCATCCAGATATTCTAGAATGTTCTCTCTTCAATTGGTCTCTGAGTGTCATAGTTACTAACTCACAACCTGTCATGCTTCCTTTCTTTGTCTAATTTTATTATATAGTGCCAAGAACTCAAAGTGGCCTTTCAGCTATAGGGTTTGATGACACCATGACATCTTTTGCCAGTCACCCCTTACTTTAGGTCAATTATACAACAAATCCATTTCTCTAAGTGTCAGGGACTGTCTTTCAAATAGATCCTTCTGTGATTTCAAAATCCTATTGTTTGGCATCTCAGAGTTCCCCCAAGTCTAAAATAACTCAATGATTAATTAGAGAAAGCAACCGTCTTTCAGGATTAAGATCTCAGATTTCAAAATAAGATGACCCAGGCTCAGATCGCATTTGCCGACACTAGCTATTGGAATTTGAACAAATTAATCCCCCAAAGCCCTAGTCTTTTAATCTATAATAATATGGAGCTGTTCACACCTGGGGATCACACCCGTAATCTCAGCACTTTGGGAGGCCAAGGTGCGTGGATCACTTGAGGTCAGGAGTTCGAGACCAGCCTGGCCAACATGATGATACCCAGTTTCTACTAAAACTACAAAAATTAGCCAGGTGTGGGGGCATGAGCCTGTAGTCCCAGCTACTCTGGAGGCTGAGGCAGAAGAAATGCTTGAACCCGTGAGGTGGAGTTTGCAGTAAGCTAAGATAGCGCCACTGCACTCCAGCCTGGGCAACAAAGCAATACTCTGTCTCAAAATAATAATAATAAGAAGAAGGAGCTATTATTTGTGCCTACTTCACTGAGTTACTACAAGGAACAAATAAAGTAATAGATGTAAATGCCCTAATGACTTGCATAGTTTGAACCCCAAATAATTTATTACTGCTGTTGTTGCATTTTTAAACAGAAATTCACACCATAACCACATGTTATAAATTGACCAGAAACCACAGTTCAGTTCAGGCTAGAGGCAGTCCAGCCTTACAGGTCATTCATATAAACACTTTTCTTCCTGGTGCATTTTATTCCATAGTATTAATCCTACCAAGAATAAGCCCAGGATTTGATCATGCCAGATTTTTCTGGGTAAATAATGCAAGGCCAGGAGATGTTTGTTTTTGGGCTGAGAGGTGAAAGATGAGGAAAAAAATGGTTGGTTTTTGAATGGGCGAAGTATTGTTGAAGCAGAGGAAACCCATCTGTGAACTGTGAAGGCAGAAGAACAGAGGTAACTTGGGAAAGCCCACTGGCAGAGTGCTGCTGGTGGCACCTGTAGGGAAGAAAGTGTGGAAGCAGAGCTGAGTGTTCTCTTTTCCTTCAAACAGTATAATGGAGATCATGTGACTTTTTCTTTACAAACCTACCACCACAGCAAGGACCTCAGGGAAAACCAAATAAACAAGCACATAAAAAGCAACAAGAAAACAAGAACAAATTCAGCCTCAGTAAGACGCTGTGTTACAAAGCTTGATTCTGCTGGAGACTCACGAGTCCTTCTACTGAAGGAGGTAGACTGTCCAACACTTCTCCCCACAATTCCCTCAACTTCAATATTCCCAGCTCACTCCAGATAAAAACTGAAAGAAAGAAACCTCTACTTTTCACATATCATGGGCTTAATAACAATGATTTACCTATGCTCAGGGAGTTCTAGAAGTAGTTTGTCATTTGTGTTCACTATTGCAAAGGACAAGGCCATAGTTTCTGCATCTACAGAGGCAATGGATTGACACTTTCATTGGTTAGGTAAATCCATTCAGGCCATGACATAAAACTTAAAGTATCACTGTGGCCTAAATGAGACAAAATGTCCATTTTTCCCTATTTTGAAATGAAGAGTAAAATTTTGTATTTCTGGTCATACCTATTTCAACTTGAAATGTGTTTTCATACAAAATTTAATAAAGAAAATAAAGTGTTCAGTGACTTCATTTTAAAATCAGTAAATGCATGCCTTCTAAATAACTATTCCACAGATCTTCTCTCTCTGGGTTCTAAGTGTCCAAACAGAATGTTAAAATATATTTGAAGTGTATTAAAAGTTGGTTACTTATTTTATCCAAGGCCTTTGAAATTTTTCAGTAAAAACTCTCTTAACTTATCCCTAAAGAACTGACTTGCAGGCTTACCAATAGCTTCTTATTTCTCTGTAAACCACAGTGTCTAGAGCTTGGATGAGGTGAAGGGTATACCATCCTTGGGCACTTGAGAACTTGACTTCCCACCATCCAAGCCTGTATGCTTATAAGAATATATATTTCTTCCCCAACCTGTTTGTGGCAGTTATACTTGTTACTTCTAATTATATAATTTAATTGAATATTTCATTTATTGATAAAATATTTTTGAAATGAAAGAGCTATTTCTATGAAAACTAGGTTCAATGCTTTGGAAAGGCTCAGGAATAGATATTATTGAATTATGTATGAGAACAATGACCTTAGAATATTGAGGAAATAGTATAAATCTAGGAAGATTTTACATTCATATTGACAGACAGGACTAGCTGGATTTCCTAGGCCAACTAAGAATTCCTAAGCCTAGCTGGGGAAGGTGACCACACCTACCTTTAAACACAGGGCTTGTAACTCAGCTCACACCCGACCAATCAGGTAGTAAAAAGGGCTCACTAAAATACAAATTAGGCAAAAAGCAGGAGGTAAAGAAATAGTCAAATCATATATTTCCTAAGAGCACAGGTGGAGGGACAATGATTGGGATATAAACCCCAGGCATTTAAGCTGGGAGTGGCAACCCCTCTTGGGGGGAAACCCTTTTGGGTCCCCTGCGGGAGTTCTGTTTTCACTCTATTAAATCTTGCAACTGCACACTCTTCTGGTCCGTGTTTGTTCCGGCTCAAGCTGAGCTTTTGCTCACTGTCCACCACTGTCACAGACCCGCCATTGACTTTCACCCCTCTGGATCTGGCAGGGTGTTGGCTGCACTCCTGATGCAGTGAGGTGCCCATTGCTGCTCCCAATCAGGCTAAAGGCTCACCATTGTTCCTGCAAGGCTAAGTGCCCAGGTTCTTCATAATTGAGCTGAATACTAGTCACTGGGTTCTATGGTTCTCTTCTGTGACCCATGGCTTCTAATAGAGCTATAACACTCACTGCATGGCCCAAGGTTCCATTCCTTGGAATCCATGAGGCCAAGAACCCCAGGTCAGGGAACAAAAGGCTTGCTGCCATCTTGGGAGCAGCCCATGCCCATCTTGGGAGTTCTGAGAACAAGGACCCGCCTGTAACAATGTAGCTTCACAAGTATCAATTAAGTTCTCACTGTACTTTGAAGAACCCAAATTAGTAGTTATTTTTGATGAATAAGGATATGTTTTATGCAAGAAAAGACAATGTGCAACTCCACTTTGAGCATGAGCAGGCCCGTGCAAAAAAAAAAAAAAAAAAAAAAAATTCAGCTCTACTACAAGGGATTCAGGGATAGTCTAAGTTAAAATGGCAAGCTCTGTGTATATCATCTCACAATTTACAGGTTTAAGGGGTTACTTTTTATGAACCAACTGACCACAAGTTCCAATAGCATTAGCTAGAAAGGTTTTCTCTGCCCACTAGGACTTTTGAGGCACAGAGCAAGGAATATAAAATTTGCTCCTAAACACCTAAAATAAATAAAAATTAAGTATATTAGTACAACTACAGCTGTATCATTTTACTTTTTCCCTCCTTCAGTTTAGCTCACAGATATGCTAAAATAATGCAGTGGAACAGTTTGT
>NW_012105365.1:2510754-2522529 GCF_000951045.1 Mandrillus leucophaeus
AGCTGAGCTTTTGCTCACTGTCCACCACTGTCACAGACCCGCCATTGACTTTCACCCCTCTGGATCTGGCAGGGTGTTGGCTGCACTCCTGATGCAGTGAGGTGCCCATTGCTGCTCCCAATCAGGCTAAAGGCTCACCATTGTTCCTGCAAGGCTAAGTGCCCAGGTTCTTCATAATTGAGCTGAATACTAGTCACTGGGTTCTATGGTTCTCTTCTGTGACCCATGGCTTCTAATAGAGCTATAACACTCACTGCATGGCCCAAGGTTCCATTCCTTGGAATCCATGAGGCCAAGAACCCCAGGTCAGGGAACAAAAGGCTTGCTGCCATCTTGGGAGCAGCCCATGCCCATCTTGGGAGTTCTGAGAACAAGGACCCGCCTGTAACAATGTAGCTTCACAAGTATCAATTAAGTTCTCACTGTACTTTGAAGAACCCAAATTAGTAGTTATTTTTGATGAATAAGGATATGTTTTATGCAAGAAAAGACAATGTGCAACTCCACTTTGAGCATGAGCAGGCCCGTGCAAAAAAAAAAAAAAAAAAAAAAAATTCAGCTCTACTACAAGGGATTCAGGGATAGTCTAAGTTAAAATGGCAAGCTCTGTGTATATCATCTCACAATTTACAGGTTTAAGGGGTTACTTTTTATGAACCAACTGACCACAAGTTCCAATAGCATTAGCTAGAAAGGTTTTCTCTGCCCACTAGGACTTTTGAGGCACAGAGCAAGGAATATAAAATTTGCTCCTAAACACCTAAAATAAATAAAAATTAAGTATATTAGTACAACTACAGCTGTATCATTTTACTTTTTCCCTCCTTCAGTTTAGCTCACAGATATGCTAAAATAATGCAGTGGAACAGTTTGTATATATATATATATATATATCTGCATATATTTATACACACACACACACACACAAAACACACATATATGCACAAACACACTAAAAAGACTTCATGTAGCTTTAAGTTATTTTAGTACCATTGATTTGTGTTTTCTTAACAGGAGTTACTACTGAAAAAGCTTATGATAATCGGTTTATAAATACTATAAAGACTACAAAGAGAAAAATAGAAGAAAAATGCCCATTCTGAGAAAGAGTACTGGGATAGTTATTTTCTTTTCTCTGTGGATAAGGCTTTCTTTACTAACAAGACAGTTAGTGTCCCTTATCATTTCACTGAATAGAAGCAAGCTTAAATAAACATTATTGGTACTCAAAGTCAAGTACAATGTACTATTTCTGTTTAAATAGACATGGTATGATATTGTTAAATCTTCATCTCTATGCTTTGATGATTATTTTGCTTTACTGTTATTGCTACAGAAGATCTTATTTTGTGGTTTCTTTAGTTTGTATTTAAGATACAATAAAAGATGAGGTTACTTATATAATAAGGAACGTTATGACAAGTTATATAACTTAGCAATCACCATTTGAACCTCTCATTGTTCTGTTTGAGATTCTAGCTTAGTTCAATAATAGCTACCATAATTTGCAGTTTCACCTGAGCTGGAAAATGCAGAGTTCAAACTCTAAGGCATTTTTACTGCAGTATTTTTCTTTTATTCTCCTCATAAAAGTCATTCTTCAATTCTAGAAACTCTTTTCCCAATTGTTCACAATCCTTTAAAAGCATTATAGAAAGTACACCCTGCTTATATTCCAACTTCATTTTTGAAGAATTGGTTACTTTGTTCAAAATACAGTTGACTCTTGAACAACACAAGTTTGAACTGAGAGAGTTCCCTTATACATGGATTATTATTATTATTTTATTTATTTATTCATTTATTTTGAGACAGAGTCTTGCTCTCTTGCCCAGGCTGGAGTGCAATGGCATGATCTTGGCTCACTGCAACCTCCACCTCCTGGGTTCCAGCAATTCTCCTGCCTCAGCCTCCCAAGTAGCTAAGATTACAGGCACCTGCCACCATGCCTGGCTAATTTATTTATTTTCTTTAAATTTTTAGTAGAGACAGGGTTTCACCATGTTGGCCAGGCTGGTCTCAAACTCCTGACCTCAGGTGATCCACCAGCCTCGGCCTCCCATACATGAATTATTTTCTAGAAATATACTGGAAAGTTTTTTGGAGATTTGTGGCAATTCAAAAAAACTAGCAGACAAACCACATAGTCTAAGAATATATATAAAAAGGAAAAAGGTATGTCATAAATGCATAAAATATATGCAAAAATTAGGCTATTTTATCATTTAAGATATACACAAATCTATTATAAAAAGTTAAAATTTATGAAAACTCATTCACACAAATACCGACCCTACATGGTACCATTCACAGCCCGGAGAAATATAACCAAATGTAAAGATGCAGTATTAAATCATAACTGGATAAAAAATAACTGTGGTACATATATACTGCTGTAATAATTTCATAGTCCTCTCCCACTACTATTATGGTGGGCTCAAATATTACAAGAATCTGCTAATCATCTCCACTTGGGATGTTCATCTCTCTAATAAATTGTGTCTAGAAGTAAAAAGTGACCTTTCCAGTTTTTACATACTTTTTGTCATGTTTAGCGCAATACCGTAAAACTTAAATAATGCTGTGAGACTTACATAAAGCACCAATAGTGATGCTGGAAGTACTCTCAAAAATCAGAGAAAAGTCATGATATTACAAGAAAAAGTTGAATTGCTTGATATGTACCATGGATTGAAGTCTGCAGCTGTGGTTGCCTACTGTTACAGACAGACAATTCATCTTGCAAACAGACGACACAAACTTAAGATGCTGATAAATATACTAGAGTACCATAAATTTATTTTCCTTATAATTTTCTTACTAACATTTTTTTCTAGCTCATTTTATTGTAAGAATACAGTATTTGATACACATAACATATAAAATATGTGTTAATTGATTGTTAGTGGTAAAACTTCCTGTCAACAGCAGGTTATTAATAGTTACGTTTTAAAATTATACATGGATTTTCGATGGTGCAGGGGTTTGGTGCCTCTAACTCCCACATTGTTCAAAGGTCAATTGTACAATTTGGTGATTAAGTTCTATATTTTCTTGAAGCAGAGGAATTCACTTTATGTTGGAATCCCAATGCACAAAAATGAATATTCAATAAAATAATTGCACACTAAGCAGTCTAACTTGAAGACATTGCACTCGTGGATGCCAGGGGATAGGATACCAATCTAGAAAGTCTCTTTCACAATTGTGGAAACTATGATGACATTCTGAAATTATTTTTTAACAGAAAATAGCCGCCAGTAATATAAAACTTATATACAAAAAAATGTCATTTTCAAGGTATATATTAAAATGTGTTGTAAAACTTTCCCCAAACACATTCTGATAACAAACACATGGTATGATATACAATAGGTCAGCAATGAGATACAGTGATTCTGTTTAGAAACTCTCATTTCTTTACTGAAAGTGTCTAACAGCATAACTGTATGCTTAGTTTGTTTTACTTCCTGGTTCGTAAGAAAAGTTGAACCAAGTTGAAATTTCCTTTTAATTCTGGTTCCGGGAGTCTAAACTAGATATAGTACTTCATAATCACATTCTTTAAACCAAATCTTCTGTTTGAAGTGCAAGAGTTCTTTACAGACTGCATATACAAAGACATTTAATTTTATGTACAGTGTGTTTATTAATTTTAGCATGACACGGGTTAGCACATATGTCTTCCCTTAAGTTACATGATAAAACTCCTGTCTTAAGGAATTCTGCCTTCCAAAAAATTAAAATATATACATTTTTTGACAAATGTGCCAAAAAAGCTTTCTCATTTGTTCTTGGTTCTCCCATTCTGCTTTGCAATTTTCTTATGTTTTTCTTTTTTGTGAAATACAATTTTATCATTTTATTCTTCAATTCAATTTAACCTGCTTGCATGTATCACCTTCTGAAGTCATTCTTTGTGGATCCTCTATCTTTTGTATAAACCCCAGACATTTCACCATCTGTATAGTCCATGTCTCATTAGCAGAACACTTGAAATTCAGAGATAGCTGAGTGGTAAATGTAATACCCCAATTATGCTTAAAATTTCATACAGTAAGAATGGCAGAAAAGCACTCCAAAGTCAAACTGATTTCTGTTTTTAGCCATCTAGTTGTAGCATGAAGCAGAATAATAAGTTTAGAACACCAGTTTTGAATATGATAGACCAAGATTTGAATCCCGAAAGTTCTACCCAACAGCCTTGTGATAATGGGTGAGTTATTAACTCTTAATGCATCACATTTTCCTCATATTTTGAAGTAACACAGAAATACGTGCCTCATATGGCTGTTCTGAGGATTAAATAACACATATGTTATGTGACATATGTAAAATATATGGTATAGAGCAAGACAAATAAAAAACATCGAATACATTTGTGCTATTATTATTCTTAATCTCATTATTTAGCCTAGAGATAACGGTACTGATATCTAATAGTTTATAGATATTATTTTAATGCTTCAGACAGCAATACAATGTTATACTGTGCATCTAATACACCAGAATTATATGATTACAACATGAAAGAGAAGAAATTTTAGAAAATTCTTAATAAAAGTGGTAAAGATAAAGCTAAGTTTGATATACAGTAAACACATGGGAATATATTTTCAGTATTGTTTAAAGACATGGTGGAGAGTGTTACCAGTAAGTAACATCATCACCAAGAGTAACACAACCACAGATTGTGTACCTATTGTGTCTCTATGCCAACCACCAAAATAAGAGCTTCATGTAAACTCCTGAGTTCTTCTCCCTATAAGCTGACCATTCAGTCTATGGCAACAGACACAGAATTGTCTAGCATTTTGATTGCTTTACAAAATACCAATCCACCTAAGTTTATTTACCCACTTCCCCCCCAGTTTTCCATGATAGCTTCTTTCAAAGTAAAAAGAAACAGGGCACTTGTGAGAACATATGGGTCCTGACGTATAACTACAATTGGCTCAGTTTAGTGTTTTTCAAATTACTGTCCTGGAAACACAGTGTCACGTGATGGTAATAGTCAAGAAAAGGGTATTTTTAATCAGGTTTTTTTTTACTATAGTAATTCTAGGAGTCATTTGCATGGTAATGAGGTTATTGTATAATAGAATATGTAGTGTTATCAAAGCTCATTTTATAACAAAATGAGTATTTTGGGTGGTACATTTTAAAGCTCTTGAAGAATGCTTGAAAAAGCATTATTTGAGAGATAGTAATTTAGGTGTAGAATAAAAAAATCCTTTCAAACTAACGAAATGTAAAAATGGTCATTCCCTTGCATAAAAATATCAGCTAATATTTGCCAACCTATCTAGTGGGAAGGAATGGAGGGAGAAGAGGAAGAAGAAAGAAACAAAGGAAAAAAAATATGAATAAGGGAAGGAAATAAGAAGAAAGAAAGAGAAGAAGAAAATATATCTAATTGATTTAAAGGATTATGCCTGCATTTAGAATTATCATCTCTTTTCAATTGAAGATCTATGCAGAAAATGTTTATGAAACAGTTATAGGTTCAACACACTGCTCTACTACCCACTTCAACTTTAGTCACTGAAAATTCATAAATTATTAAAAATATATTTTTTGCTAAAAATGACCAACACTGTTTTCGTTATAACTGCTTTTGACTAGACTTATTACTGATAACCCACAAGTGATAGAAATCAAACAGATAAGCAAAGAAAAAAGATAACACTAAATGAAATGGAAACATTAGAGTTAACTCTCTTTCCTATTTTTCATAGAACACATAATAAGCCATTGCATTTGGCTGATTCTTTAATAATTTCTCTGTCCTGAAAGCAAAAAATTGATAAATTAAGCCCTTTACTTCTCACCCCCGCCAAAAAATCAAAAGAAAAAAGGAATAACAGAAACAAGATTTCACAATTCAAAAAGTGACATTCAACAAATGAAGCTTGCAAGTTAAAAAATACTGAGCTCCCATCTATGACTTTAACTATGAAAGTTCAACCCAACAAATGCTTTTGCTGGTAGCTGTGGTTTCACTTTAGGAACAAAATTAAAGGTAGTAGTAAATGGAAAGTATTAGGATATTTTTCCCAAACAATTGGGAATTTTATTTCAGATCTACCTTACATTGCATTGAATCAACAAATGAACTATATTTTTCTAGATTCTATTTTTAGGTCAAAAGCTATTTAGGAATTTGACTTTGGTTAGACAGATAAAATGCATTTGGAAAAACTACAGAGTAAGATGGTATCTTCATAGTCATTTTCAATCCCAATATTTGAAGTTTTGCATTTGTTTATGAGATGAAATCATGATAAATCTTCAGAATTCATTGGGGAATTGGATGTTTTAAAAAAAGTAAAAGAAAGTGGGCTAGGGGATGTGTATCTATACTTGTTACAAAATGGTGACCAGTTGTAGCAAATTATATTCACATTCAATAAGACTTCCTCCCCGCCCTTGAATAGGATTGTTGTCCACATGCTACGGACTGAAATACACAGATACTAATTTGAAACTAGAGAATGAAGAACATTATTAGCTTTTTAAAGATTACATAGCATATGACAAATCCTAAATATGTTCCTCTTATTCATCACATTATCCATTCATTATCTGTGTAGATCATTATCAACATGCTGTTTATGATAAATTATATATAATAAATGTGCATAAAATTTACTATCTCATATTGCTACAGAAATTACCCTTAAAAATCACTATGATATTGCATTTTCTAGATCAGAAAAAGTATTACAAATAACAAACATATGAGTGAATGTTTTGATAATATCTCTCCAAACTGGAATATATAATGTCAACTTTGAACCAGATATTACGATATTTTACCAATTATCCATAAAAAGCAAAAAATTATTTACAAAAACGTTCCTATTAAGGCCAGGTGTGGTGGTTCATGCCTTGTAATTCCAGAACTTTGGAAGGCTAAGGTGGGAGGATTGCTTGAGCCCAGGTCTTTGAGACCAGTCTGGGCAACATAGTGAAACTCCACCTCTGTAAAAGAATATATATAAAATGAAACCAACAGAACATTACCTAGGTGGCATGATCTCAATAGTCTACAGTATATATTCCACTTTCACCACTTCCAAGTTAAATGGTAGTAAAATCAGGAATGGTTTATATTTCATAAGCCATTGTTTCATGTTGATTAGTTTATTCCAGTGGGGAAGTGGTTTTTGATATAAAACTGTAGACTATTGAGATCATGTCACCTAGGTAATGTTCTGTTGGCTTCATTTTCAAAGCTTAGCACCAACTCTACTATAAATAGGTTCAAGAAGAGTGTAAACAGGACTTCTTCTAGATGTATCCTCCTGGGTTTTAGAGACTGCTTTACTTCAGAAATCATAATATGCTACTAATCAGAGCAGGCTTGCCCGATGTGCTTTCACAGGCTGTGGAGGTTTCCCCGCACAGTTGTAGGAGTCAGCAATCAGTTCTCAGATAGAGGTCTCTAGCCCTTCTTCTCTTGGTGAAGAGAATCCTAACCACAAGGCAATCTCTCAAGGAAAGGTGGTTGGAGTCCCACACAAGGATATGGTGTCCTGGGAAAATGTTCGGCTCCAAGGGGCACAAGAGACTGGCAGGATCTGGAAATTGCAGTATTTGGACACAGCACAAAATATCTGAATCCTAGTTTTAATTCTGCTTATTAGCTATGTGAATTTCAGCTTGTCAATTTCACTTCTTCAGCTTCTATTTAGTCAACTAGTAAATGGGAATAATGATGCAGAATATTGACAAAGACTAGATGATATGATGTTCTTAGCATGAAGAGGGGATTTAGTTCAGAAGCCAGATTAGTAGTTATAGAAATAATGACTATTTTAGGAGACATTATATAAAAAAGCTAACAACAACCACAAAAATCCCAAATGATCATTATTTTAAACCTGTGATAAATGTCTTTGTTTTTCCTTATCAGTGTCTTACAGCTTTGGTCTGCTCATTCACATGAGATATGGTATAGCTTTTTTGAAATATTAGGTGTACTCTATTTTATGATCCTGTGTTATTTAGTGATGACTAATCAGTTTAAATGTTAATTTCTTTTAGTGATATTGGTGCTAAAGAACTAAATTAATCTTTTTTCATGGCTGGAACAATGTATTTAGTTAGGGTTACTTAGACAACTTGGAAGTATACATAAGGTTTTGAAACCACCACAGAACATCATTTTTAAGCATTCCCCAAGGTGTCATCACATACGGTTACTCATCGCCACATCCCTGAGCATGTCAAATTTTATTAGTGTGACACGATGGAATGTGACAGGAAAGACACTATTGAGCCTGATTTACTGCACACAGGCATGCGTGTAGAATGTAAACAAAAATATCATGTGAAGCATGGTCTCAAAGTACAGTTGCCAAAATGATAGGTTTTCTTAGTCAAATTAAAATGGAATAATTAATTATCAATTAATAACTTCCTCTGAAATATGTTTAACAATGGAATATTCTGAATGATATGGCTGACCATGGAATTACTATTGTTCAAATATGTCAAGATTGAGAGAGTGATGAGTAGATATAAATGCTACATGATTCCATCATACAAATATTCTTATATCATCGCTCAGCTAGAGATGTCTTTAACCACATATTAGTATGAGTGGACTTTTCTTTCCTTTGGGAGCTCAGAAAGTGTTCCAGCGGCCATGTACAAAGGATAGGTGTCTAAAGACTTTCTCAGATATTTTATATTCCCTAAATTGGTCTTCATTCTTTAACCTTCCCTAGACTAAAGCAGGATTGTAGACCACAGATGCAGAGTTATTCTACCCTTGATGTTTTCCTCTTGAATGATAATTGAGTAAGAGCT
Organism: Mandrillus leucophaeus; assembly: GCF_000951045.1. Lineage (NCBI taxonomy): Eukaryota > Metazoa > Chordata > Mammalia > Primates > Cercopithecidae > Mandrillus > Mandrillus leucophaeus. Next base: position 2,519,572 of record NW_012105365.1, read on the forward strand.
GTATATCTTATTTCAAGTTGGTGAGCAAAATTCTGTGCCTATAGTTACAGATTTAATGTGTTAAATATTGGAAGAAGGTGTTTATTGATGGACTACCATCAGATGTTAACTCACGAAGTTAGTGAAAATGACTAAAGATTTGTTGTAATAGGAAACTCCATATGATACATGCCCACCCTGTTCCATGCTTTACCTTCACCATCTCTTTTAATTTAATTATCCTTACTCTCTTCTCTGTAGCATTTAATGTAATCACCATTTTACATGTGAAGTAACTGGGGCTCAGTCTGATTAGGTAATGTGTCCAAGATCATAGTATTAAAAAAAGTAAAGCCAAGCATGAATCCAGTTCTATTTCTAAAGCCCCTGCTCAATTCACTTTTACAGGGTCTGTCGGACACTACAGAGGTGTGTTAGCCAAAGGATCTCCAAATACCCTTGTCAAGTTTCAGTAGACACTAGCCCAACCTACCTCCAGATTTTGGTTGGAGAGTAGGGAAGAATGAGCTTGTAGATTTGAATGAAAAACTAAAACTAATGAGTTCATCTTTTATTTTACAACTACTCATTAACATACATTTTTGTGCAAAGAATCATCCAGGAGATTGGGAATAGAGAGATGGCCTAGTAAATTCATACCTCTCAAGGTACTGGCAAGCTTCTAGGACCTCATCTTCAGAATAATAACTCATAAATTTATAGCGGAATCTAGGCATGTGAAATTCTGTTGTTTAAAATTCCTCAAGTTTTTCTGGGCATTACCAAGTTTGGGGACAATCTCTGTATTATATGATATGAGAAATATTTTCTCAAACTATTGATGAGGTTCACAATAGAGAGAGGTTCAATTTTTGTTAGGATCTTAATAAATGTGTCACAGAGATGGAACATTTTAACTGTCTTAAAATGACTGTCAATGTGACAGGTAGTGAAAGGTATAAGTAAAATCACGAAAGGGAATTTTTAATAGAAAGGTTGTGCAAAGACATGGAGGATGAAAAGTTGGGCTGGAAAAGAGAAGTAAAATGTGCAAGAGATGCCCTTAGGAAAATAGTTTGGGGTCATACACTAACTTACATATGTTAATGAGTGTAAACTATAATTCATCAAGAAAAAGTAGGTATTTAAGGAAGATGAAGATGATTTGTATTCTATTCTATTAAGTTGGTGGCAGTTAAAAGAAAAACTAATGTAGGTAAGGGTGAAGCAAATACATCAGTTAGAAAACAAGAGCAATAATAAAAGTCAGAGAAGGTAAGAGCAGGGATTGACATAATGGTCCTGAGACTGGAAAAGAGAAAATGATCTGAGAGGTATTTCAGAGATGAAGCTAGCAGGATATGGTGAGGGAATGGGTGTGGAGGGCTAAGGTAGGAAGAGGACTAAAGAGCACTCTGAGAATTTTAGCAGGGAAGATTATTCGGAGGGCAGTGCCATTAATTTAAAGAGAATGCAGTCTGATGATTTGCATTAAGAAGATAAGAAAGTCAGTGACAAACCTTTTCCATTGAAGAACTTTAGAATATTTAGAAGATGTTTGAACCAGGGTCTGGAGCTGAAGAGAGTCTGAGGCCAGAGCCAAGAAAGTGATTCAAACCAGAATCGTGTTATGAGATTGTTGAGATGCATCCTTTTGTTAAGCCCCAATTTAAGGTTAGGGTTAAGTTGGTTTTATTGCCATGAGAAAAACAGCACTTATGAGGCTTCTGGAAATTAACATACATATTCCAAAACACTAGAAGAATAGGCTATTAATTTACAATAATTGTATTTTATACTGTGAGTCATTAAACCAAGTATATTTGAGCAAGAAATTATTCGCTCAACTTACACTATTAATTTTCAGTATATTTTCCACTTTAGTTTCAATTACTTATTTTCAGACTTTTTTGAAAGCAATTTTTCAAATCAAAACTGCTTTCCTGACAGTTCTAGTACATTCTAGTACAGGTCACAGTCACACACCTGACCTGTCTTTTACCTTCTCTAAATAAGTGTGCACAAACCAAAGAAAAGATGGAAAAACATTTGATCCAGACGCTAGAGAAAGATTTGGATGTGTTTGCCTCCCATGGAGTTAATTTATGAGTTTGTTTTCAAAGTGGGCATACCTGGGGAGTTGATTGAAGTACATCACAGTTCAGTCTAAAAACCCTTGATGTTCATCTACACATTGTTTGTTGCACATCACCTTGTAACTCGTTCATGTTGAAGAGTCAATGTCAATTTAATGGTGGATTTAGGATTAAACTTTTGTGATCCTAACATGATTATAGGGCTATGCTTATTTCACTATACACTGCCTTTCAAATACTGCTTTTGTACTTAAAGATCTTTCTCTGTAATAACTCTATAATAAAATTCACTTTGGACTGGCTTTTCAAAACTCAGAGAAAGATGATTGCTCAAGATAATTAGTCCACTGTGTTTAATGAATCCCTTTAAAATTGCAGTCACTAGACTGGAAACCTGATCACTTTTATAAAATCAAAGAATATGTTCATCAAAAGACTTTATCACTTTGATGAAAAAAATTAATGTGCCATTATATTGGTAGATGACAATATGTTCACCAAAGATGGGTCCTAGTACATGTTTTGCAACTTATAAAAAGAAAAATGACAGCTTACAACAATCAAAAGCTTTCTCTCTAATTGTGGATGAAAAGTGATAGTTGAGAACGTTGAATCACTAATTAGTTTAGGAGACCTTGACATTTTCTTTTGTTAAATAGGATGTGTTAATTAATTTGTATTTCAGATAACATGATTTTGACTTAAAGTGACTTTACAGAATAAGAGAAATATTGAACCTAACTATGTATCTCATATTCACAGGAAGCTACCCTAGGCATTTGTTTTAAGCAAACCGCATTTTACTGGTGTCTTAAATATAAACAGTATCACCAATAGAGAGCCTGTACCAAAAAAGATTTTCTTTTTTTTTTTTTTTTTTTTT
>NW_012105365.1:2522704-2523891 GCF_000951045.1 Mandrillus leucophaeus
GTCAGCCAGGATGGTCTCGATCTCCTGACCTCGTGATCCGCCCGCCTCGGCCTCCCAAAGTGCTGGGATTACAAGCTTGAGCCACCGCGCCCGGCCCCAAAAAAGATTTTCTTACTATTTCTCCTGCATCTGTGCCAGTCTCGGGTAAATGAGGGTGATTTCAAGTGGCACGTGTGTTGGAAAGGAAGAGATAAGCAAAAAGGGTAGACCCCACAACTCCTTCTTCCTTTTCCCTCCTCTCTTACTGGTTACCAAGTTCCGATAACCAGCAATTCTTAATGCAGCAATTAAATATTCAGTAATTGCCATCTTTGGAAAAGAAATGTAGGAAACACCTTGATAGGTGTTGGTCTTTGTATATCCAGGCACCAGCATTCACAGTTCTGTCATTATCTTCCAAACATACAGACACTTCAAAATAAAATTTGTTTTTTAATTTTTATATTAGAGAACTGGTGAAAAAGCAACCATTTAATTAGAGAAACTAATAAAAATAACAAAAATTGCTCCAGAGATAGTCAGTCTCTGCAAATACACAGATAGAAAAAATAAAGTTCCTGCTTTTCTGAGCACCTGCTATGTTCCTGGCATTTTCACATACTGATCTCATTTTATACTCCCAGCAATTTTCAGAGTTCTGTGTTATTCCCATTTTGTAGTTGTAAAGTGAATTATTAGGACTGCAATATTGATGTACACAAATGTTACAATGGAAGTAATACTGAAATAAAGCTGAGTAAATTCCTTCTGAGAAGGAAGTGGTTGGCCGGGTGCAGTGGCTCAGGCCTGTAATCCCAGCACTTTGGGAGGCCAAGGCGGGCAGATCAACTGAGGTTGGGAGTATGAGATCAGCGGGACCAACATGGAGAAACCCCATCTCTACTAAAAATACAAAAAAATTGCTGGGCATGATGGCTCATGGCTGTAATCCCAGCTACTTGGGAGCCTGAGGCAGGAGAATCACTTGAACCCAGGAGTTGGAGGTTGTGGTGAGCCGAGATTGTGCCATTGCACTCCAGCTTGGGCAACAAGAGTGAAACTCCGTCTCAAAAAGAGAGAGAGAGAGAAAGAGAGAAAGAAAGGGAGAAAGAGAAGAAAGAAAGAAAGGGAGGGAAGGAGGGACAAAGGAAGAAAGGAAAGGAAAGGAGAGGAAAGGAAAGGAAAGGAAAGGAAAGGAAAGGAAAGGA
>NW_012105365.1:2523941-2552695 GCF_000951045.1 Mandrillus leucophaeus
AAGGAAGGAAGGAAGGAAGGAAGGAAGGAAGGAAGGAAGGAAGGAAGGAAGGGGTGGTCAAGGAATTTTTTAGAAAAGGCAATATTTAAACAAAGTGCTGGGAAGAAAAAAAGCAAATGTTCCTATTGAGAGGAAGGCATTCTAGAGAAAGATAATAGAATTGGTAATGATGTAAAGACACAACAACACAACAGAGTTTGTTATCTTCCGAAAACTGATAAGAATTCAGGGTGCTTGAAGTTCAAACCGCAAGGCGGGACAGAGTGAAAGGAAGGCACAGAGCCAGATAATGAAGGGCCCCCATTTGCCATGATACATACCTGATTCAGGAGAAAATGGACCAAAACAATGAAAGAGAACAAAATTACCAGTTTTGTATTTTAGAAGCCTTACTGACAGCAGAGTACAGGACAGATCTGAGGATATAAGACTTGAAGCTGGGAAACCAGGTAGGAGTCCATTACAATTATCCAGGTGAGAGATGGTGAGATATTGAGCAAAGAGAACAGCATGGGTTTTTAGGTGAAAGGTGAGATATTATGGATGAGAAATCATATCATTTACAAAATTAGAGGCTGTTTGAACGTGGAACATTCAGCAAAGGGAAAAAAACTGGGCTAACTCCTTTTTTCTTGTTGGATGATCAAATGGGTCTGTTGGATTTATCCAGTGTGAAGTAACATGCAGCAGCTAGTCAGTGATATCAAACCAAAAACTGAGTAGCTATTGACAGTTATAAACCCCAAGAGAGAAATCTGAAATAATTTATCAACAAATAGGTAGTTTTTGAAAGCATAAGGGTAGAGCAAGTGACTCTAGAAGAAACATACAATAATAAGATATATGGATTTTTTAAATAGAATATTTTTTAATTTTTAATTTTTTTGTGTATATAGTTGGTATATACATTTATGGGGCATATTACATTTTTCATATAGGCATGTAATATGTAATAATCACATCATGGGAAATGGGTATCCATCCTCTCAAGCATTTATCCTTTGTGTTACAAAAAATCCAGTTATAGTATTGTAGTTATTTTTTAAATGTATATTTATTATTGACTATATTTACTCTGACGTGCTATCAGTAGTAGGTCTTATTTATTCTCTCCTACTATTTGTTTGGTACCCATTAACCATCCCTACTTCCCTCCCAGCCCCTCATTACTCTTCCTAGCCTCTGGTCACCATCCTTTTACTCATCATGTCCATGAGGTCAATTGCTTTGATTTTTAGATCCTACAAATAAGTGAGAATATGTGATGTTTTTCTTTCTGTGGGTGGCTTATTTCACTTAACATAATGATCTCCAGTTCCATCCATGTTGTTGCAAATGACAGGATCTCATTGTTTTTTATGGCTGAATAGTACTCCGTTGTGTGTAAGTACCACATTTTCTTTATCCATTCATCTGTTTATAGAGACAGGTTGCCTCCAAATGTTGGCTGTTGTAAACAGTGCTGCAACAAACATGGGAATACAGATATCTCTCTGATATACTGATAGCCAACAGAGGGATTGCTGGATCATATAGTAGCTCTAATTTTAGTATTTTGAGGAAACTCCAAACTGTCCTCTATAGTGGTTGTACTAATTCAAATTCTCACCAGTGGTGTATAAGTGTTCTCTTTTCTATACATCTTTACTAGCATTTGTTATTGCCTGTGTTTTGGATATAAGTCATTTTAACTGGTGACAAGATATCTCACTGTAGTTTTAACTTGCATTTTTATTATAATCAATGATGTTGAGCACATTTTCATATGCCTGTTTGCCATTTGTATGTGTTCTTTTGAGAATATCCATTTAAATCTTCTGCCCATTTTTTGACTGGATTATTAGACTTTTTCCTATGGATTTGTTTGTGCTCCTTATATATTCTAAAGAGAATAATTTTTAAAAGGTGATGGGGAAGGCTGCAGCATATAAGCAAAGAAGCATCTGAGTAAATGGTCAAAATGGAAGAAAATGAGAGAATGTGTCTCAGCATCTATGAAGAACCTTTCACAGATAATGGAATAGGCTACTGTCTCAAGTGCTTGGAGAAATGAAATAATTTCAGTCAAAAGCTGAAAGGTGTATATACTTAATTCTTGCATTGATACAATTGAGGACTTTTAGTAGAACGGTCTCAGAAGAGAGATAACAAGTAGAAGCAAGCAAAGAACTAAAAAGTAAAATCTGATGTGAGAAAGTGATTCTACTCGTCTTTGAAACTGTTCCTAGGTCTGAATCCAGTTTTCATCATGACCACTTGTCTTATGATAGCTAGAAATGTTAAACTTTTCTTTGCTATTATTGCTAGTAGTGAAAAACCTTATTATATCTCTAGAGACCAATAATCAGGCTTCAGAAATTCTTTTTTGATCTTGGGTAAGGTACAAAAGTAAACGTCTATTCAGAAAAAGAAAATAGAGCAAAAATTATTATTATCATCATCATCATCATCATCAGTATTAGTAGTAGAATATTAGTAAAATAAAGTACTGGCATCAGAAAAAGAAGCAGATTCACCAGTCTTCGAGGATCTATAACTAGAAATACTATTCGACCCAGCCATCCCATTCATGGGCATATACCCAAAGGATTATAAGTCATGCTGCTATAAAGACACATGCACACGTATGTTCATTGTGGCACTATTCACAATAGCAAAGACTTGGAACCAACCCAAATGTCTATCAATGATAGACTGGATTAAGCAAATTTGGCACATATACACCCTGGAATACTATGCAGCCATAAAAAAGGATGAGTTCATGTCCTCTGTAGGGACATGGATGAAGGTGGAAACCCTCATTCTCAGCAAAGAGAGAATTTTTTCTCAAATCGCAGAGACAGAAAACCAAACACCACATGTTCTCACTCATAAGTGGGAATTGAACAATGAGAACACTTGGACACAGGAAGGGGAACATCACACACCGGGGCCTGTCATAGGGTGGGAGGAGGGGAGAGGGATAGCATTAGGAGATATACCTAATGTAAATGACTAATTAATGGGTGCAGCACACCAACATGGCACATGGATACATATGTAACAAACCTGCATGTTGTGAACATGTACCCTAGAACTTAAAGTATAACAATAATAAAAAAATAAAAAAGAAAGGAGCAGAGAGGAAGATCTGAGAGCTAACTCAGAATCAACATCTTGCTACGGTAATTGATAACTTCTCCCTCTTTCCTTTTGGTGACCTCTGTTGGTTTCAAATCTGGAACTCAAGTCATTTTTCCTCATGATTCTTTTTTTACTCCTCCTCAGTGCCTCATTCTGCTAGAACTATGAGCCAGGTCATCTGGTCAGAGTTTTCCTCAGGTTTCAAACAAACAAATGATAAATGAACTCTTAGATCACACATTACTTTCATGCTGATGGTGAAAAATAAAATATAGTATTTGCTTTTGAGTCTTAGTTTATAATAATAGTAAAACAATTTATAATCTTTATTTACAAAGATTTATGACATTTTAAGTTTAGTTAATTTTTTTTCATACACCTGTAGATGATACCCAAAATGTTTAAAGACTAAGGTGGTAGGGGCAAAGGCCAATCAGAACAGATGGCCATGGATCTCAAGCAGACCCTAGCCTTCAGCCCCTAAGGGTGCTTGTCATTGGAACATCAGCCCAGCATACACACACAAAGATGTCAATTTGCAGTGATAATAATTTAGGTTTAATTGTGGAAACAGAAAATATTGAGGCAAATTGACTCAATATTGATGTTAAAGGCAAGAAAACAGGTAACTATATATATTTTTAAAAAAGATTTACAGCTTTCTTTGCTGATAAAACTATGTATTATTATGACATAAATTTATGCACTACAAAAGACTAAATAAAATTTTGAATCACCTAAAACTGAAACATAAAGGTCATAAAAATGTGTCAACATTATTTAGACACCTCTTTCTGCATATGTTCAGATAGAATGCATAATGAATTGAAAAATGAGATATATTCATACACATTTTTTAATAAAAATGTTTTAATTTTAATTGAATTTAATAGAAAAACTGAAGCTGAAAAATTTTCTAAACTTCAGACAACTGTTTTCTGAAAAAGACCTATTAGTTCCTAAAACATCTCTCCAAAGTAAGAAGAAAATTTTTGCAAAGCAAATTGGTAGTTTCAGGGAAACTAAATCATACTTGTACCCCATAAATGCATACAAATACAAAAAGAAGAAAAAACTATGCCGTAGTCTGAAACATTACTTGACTGTTTGCTATGAAATATTTTAAAAAATTAGCTATCTTATCTCACTTAAAATAGATGGAAAAAATTCTAAACAAAATACAGTAAGCCAAATCCATGTAAATAGTACTGCATAATGTCCCAGTTGGGTTAATCCCAGGAACACCGGGGTAGTTTAACATTGATAGTTCTTCTAGTTCCATTCATATGTTGACAGATTAAAAAAAGAGAGAGGCGGGGCAAGGTGGCTCATGCCTGTAATCCTAGGACTTTGGGAGGCCGAGGCGAGCGGATCACAAGGTCGGGAGATCGAGACCATCCTGGCTAAAACAGTGAAACCCCGTCTCTACTAAAAATACAAAAAATTAGCCGGGCCTGGTGGCGGGCGCCTGTAGTCCCAGTTTCTTGGGAGGCTGAGGCAGGAGAATGGCGTGAACCCGGGAGGCGGAGCTTGCAGTGAGTGGAGATAGCGCCACTGCACTGCAGCCTGGGCGACAGACAGAGCGAGATTCCGTCTCAAAAAAAAAAAAAAAAAAAAAAAAAAAGAGAGAGAGAGAGAGAGAGAGAGAAGGCAGGAACAAAAGATAATAAACATTGATGCCAAAAAAGCCCAACATTCAATAACATTCCACACGCATACAAGACCAGAACAGGGAAACCAACAAACAAACCCACTTAGGCATCTTATGTGACCCTTAGACAGTAGTTCCTGCCTAGGAGGTAGATCATAGCCTATGAGTGTGAGTGTATCCCCTCTTCCCCCAACCTCATACCATTGCCATGTTAAAGAGCCTAACAAAAGGTTCTTTAAATTTGGCCTATGGGGCTATGCCACTCACTTTCAGGAAAATTACTTTTTTTTCAGGAGATCTGAAGAAGTTTACTTAGATGCTTATTCTTGACCACATTTTGTTTTATATTCCTGAATATGTAGCAGTTTTACATTTCATAGTAAATTCATTTACCATTCTGTAGCAAGAAACACATTATGAATGATGGCATTTAATGGCAATCATCATGGACAACCACCATGATCTCTCAATGAAACAAATTATTTTCTGTGAGTTCACTTCTACGTTGATGATTAAGTCGTGAAGTGATTACAGGTGTTTTCGATGTTTACCACTATTATTTCTAGATTGTATAATATGTCTCAAAATCATATGGGGATAGGGGGATGATGATGTTAATGCTATATTAGATTCTTGTTAAGTGAATAAATAATAAATGGCATCATGAAGTTTGTAATAAAATAAAAGCAATACAACTCCTCTTCAGACTTTACTAATAATGATAAATGTCCAATGGTCATTAAATACCACATTTTGTTTCCCTAAATTGCTAGAAGAGCATCAATTGTAGTATTCCAAATTTCAGATTCAGTGATGGCCAGATATATTTAATTGATTATGCTGCCTTTAAATTAAATTACTTTGAAAAATAGAGCAAAATAATTTTATTTTATAATCTAACCATTTGATTTCCAGATCTCTTACATCTAAACTTTCTTTCCTTTCTAAAGCACCTACTACATCATATGCAATAGCCGCTATACTATTAATAGTTCTGATGTACAAAGTCAACTTTATTTTTAATAATATTTCCTTTGCTCTTTAGACTAGTTACACGTTAAGCACGGGAGTCCAGTTCTTTAAGTGCTTAAAACGTGCACTAATTACTAAAGTAGAAACTCACCAAATGATAATTAAAGGCCTCACAATATTTGTCTACCATGCGAAGAGCCTACCACGCTCTCTGGGAAGGACTGGCCTCTTAAAAAACCTCAGCCAAGCTCTTTGTCCTTCCTTCCCCTCCAGGGCATCTCACTCTTCATTTTGACTTTTTTCAACATTTCTTATTTTATCCACTGGTGAGTAAGCATTTCATTTCTCAACTGCATCTCTTCTACTTAGTAATGACCAAAAATGATATAATTTTAAAATGAAAAGGGTATTAGAGGGACATATATCCTCTCTATAAATCCTACATCTTTTAAATACACTTAAAACTTTCACACTTTCCAGATAAAATGGAATGCAGAGAGGGTTAAATGATCTACCTAAGTGCAGAAATTTAATTAATGCAAAAATGTGTCTGGAGGCCAGGATGACAAATTCCCAGCCCCATGTTTTTTCTAACAAGACAATGCTTTTCTCTCTAAGTGCACTCATTAGAATCTGAAAGACAAATAGTGTGTGCATATACATTTGTAGCTTCCTGGGCCTCAACAGAGCCTCAGGTTTTCTAGTGGAGCAACAATAGGCATTACATTAGCTTCCCCTTACCCTAGGGGCATATATTCCAAGATCCCTAGTAAATACCTAAAATCTCAGATGGTACCAAACTCTATATCTGCTAGGTTTTTTCAATCTAGTAACCTAGATGGTTCCAAACTGACTCCTGGGCAGATAGCAAATACAACTGAATAGGCCAGATAACAGAATGATTCATGACTGAATGGGATGGAGTGAGACAATGCAAGATTTCATCACACTCCTGAAAATGGTGTGGAATTTAAAACATGAACTGTTTATTTCTGATATATTCTGCTTAATATTTTTGGATCAAGGTTGACTGCAAGCAACTGAAACCATGGATAACGGGGGGCAGACTACCGCATTCAAAATTAACAATTATCATGGCACAGATATGGACCAATGAGGGTGGAATCAAGTCTGGTCCTAAAGGAGACCAGTACTTGAGTTCAACTGTCAACAGTGAATATGTGAAAGAAGTACCTCCTGGGCAAATATCAGTAATGACTTCATGTAATTTTAGGAACGCCTGCACAAGCCCCTTGCTCCTGCCAATCTGGTATGCCAAAATGGGGATCACCACTTGCTTCATTTTGTCAGGAATGTGGGAAATTTTGGAAGGGTGAAATCTCACAGATTAAGTACTTACAATGAAAACAGAATTAAGAATTCTTTTTTACTGTATGTTAAGTAATGAAACTCTTATCTCAAGTTTCAGATAATGACTATTCTAACATTAAGATTTGAAAAGTGACTTGGTATTTTTGCAATAGAATAGTTGATGAAATATAACTGCCTGTGCATATTAATTCACTATATATCAATTAATTACTTTCAAAGAAGTAAAACAACGTTATTAGTATTATTAATTTATAACCAATTTTATATACACTATAAGGCTAGCAAACATAGGGTAACTATAATTAAGGGAATGACAGATTTGTGAGTTTCTTTATATAAGGTTTAAAAAACTGAAATTCTTGACCAAGGCTTTGTACCTTTATGTGGATTGGATTCTACTTACAAAGGCAAGACAAATAAGTTCATGAGTGGCAGCTCAGATTCTGTTATCTTGTGCTTGTTTTCCTAGGAAGCCCTTGAGAAACTGATTTAAAATACTGAATGGGAATTCAGTGAATAGACACTAAAAATTTACAATGGACAAATAAGATGTGACCCATCCCAGAGAACAAAATGAAAGGTTCATGCCATGGGGTCAGTGGAGACGATTTCAATTTCAGCTTGGTGGTAACCTTCTGATGCCTTCTTCTATTGAGTGACAAGATAAGGAGCCAAAAGCAAAAAATCAGCCTAAGTCTGCAGGGCAGCAACTCAGAGTTCCCAAAGAAGCTCTGGGAGTAACTCTGAAAGAGACTCATAATTCTCATAGGCAGCTGTCGACCTGGTTGTTTATGGCTGGCTTCTTTAAGCCAACAACAGAAAGAAAAGAAATAAAAATTGAGACTTTTTTTAGAACAAGGATATTCATCAGAGAATGGAAAAGATTGAATGAATTCACATAAGGAACTATTCAGCAGATGTAGTCAATAGAACATAATTTATTAGATTTTCTAGGTATTGTCTCTCTGACATGATGGTTTATGGAATGGGATTTTTAAAAATTCTATTCACAAACCTCTTAAGAGACTACATTTCAATAGCAGAAGTTTTCCTGGGTAAATCTGGGATATTTTGTCTTTAGAGATAATATTGATTTAATTTTCAAATTAGTTTTATTTTATTCAACTGACTACTTATATTAATATTTTTAAATACATAACATTATTTTAGAATAACTTCAAGTAATATAAGCGACATTTTTCTGTGTTTCAAGCAGAGATAGTTTAACATAAAATGCAAATAGAATGACATTGAATTTTCCAAGAGAATGAATACCTTGCCTATTTCTCTTTCCTTCCCTGCTCAGATACTCTTATTTGCTATCTGTATGCTACAAGTATCTGGAAGCCACAGTTACACCATATACACTGCAAACACTTTCACTAGTAACTAATATGATTAAATAATAATCACTGATAATAGCTAATAATTTTGGAAGAGTACTATGTGTGAGGTGGTCTACTAAGTATTTTATAAGAAGTAACTTAACCATATATAACAATCCTAAGATATAGATATTATATACCTTGTGCAGATGAGAACATTTAAATTTAGAAAGTTTAATAGATTTGTCCCAGATTACAGGTATAAGAAATAGCAGAGCTGGCATATTGATCTATATCAAAATGACTCCTAAGCATAGCCTGTATGTAGGTGGTCCCTAACCTTTTTGGCACCAGGGATTGGTTTCATGAAAGACAATTTTTCCACAGACAGGGCAAGGGATGATTTCGGGATGATTCAAATGCATTATATGTCTTGTGCACTTCATTTCTACTATATATTTCATTGTAATATATAATGAAATGATTATACAACTCAGCATATTGTAGAATCAATGGGAGCCCTGAGCTTGTTTTCCTGCAACTAGATGGTCTCATCAGCGGGAGATGGGAGACAGTGACAGTTCATCAGACATTAGATTCTCATAAGGAAAGCACAACCTAGGTTCCTCGCATGTACAGTTCACAATAGGGTTTGTTCTCCTATAAGAATCTAATGCTGCTGCTGATCTGACAGGTGGCAGAGCTCAGGTGGTAATGTGAGTCATGCAGAGTAGCTGTAAATAAAGATGAAGATTTGCTCGCTCATGGCTCACCTCCTGCTGTATGGCCTGGTTCCTAAAAGGCCACAGACTGGTAGCAGCCCAGGGCATGGGGAACACTGCTCTATGCTCTACATTTTTTCTTGCTCTGTGTATGTAAAATATGTAATAATTGCTAGTTTCTACATTCAATAATTTAAAACAACGATATAATTCCACATGAAAACAATTTTGACACTTTGATCTGTAATATGAGATCACTTTTTATATTATGCTAATACTTGCTAGTAGGAAAGTAAACACAATTTTAAGATGAGGAAAGAAATCTTTACCATCCTTTTAATTGCCAACAAAGCCAATAGGGACCTGGTCATTGCTCTCTAATATCTGCATTAGACATTCAGGTGAAAATTGTTCAACATTTTGAAACATACTCACAGTGTACCTGTAATATGACAGATATTTTTATGGACAGCTCACAGAATTACTTTGCGGTCGTGTACTTTTTAAACATTAAATGTATATTAATGTTAATATATTAAACATTGAAAAAATGTGTATATATATATTTTTTTTGATTATCCTATTTTTTTGATACACAGCCTCACTCTGGGGTTTTTTGTTTGTTTTTTGAGACAGGGTCTCACTACACCAGACTACAGTACAGTGGCACAATCTTGGCTCCCTGCAACTTCTACTTCCCAGGCTTAAGTGATCATTCCCACCTTGACCTCCTGAGTAGCTGGAATGAACAGGTGCACACAATCACGCCCAGCTAATTTTTAATATTTTTGTGGATGCAGGGTTTTGCCATGTTGCCCAGGCTGGTCTTGAACTTCTGAGCTCAAGCAACCTACCCCGTCCCAGCCTCCCAAAGTACTGGGATTACAGGCATGAATCAACACACTTGGCCAAATATCTTATTTATTTTTAATATCTTAATTTAATTTACATAAAGTTCATTTTATCCTAATTCAACTGAGCCATAGAATACAGTTCTATCTCATTACAGTTATTCTGAATATTTTGATTTCCTTAGTTTTAGGAAAGCTGAAAGAACTTCTGAAATATTTCAAGGTTGATCATTTTGAGAGTTTTCTATTTATCTGAAAGATTTTAGGAAGAAAAATTGACTATTAATATCTGAATGACTTTATCTTATTTCCATAAGTCTATGCGACCTCTAACAGGGAAGCTACCTCCAGCTTGTCAATTATATCCATTGTTGATTTCCAATTTATTTCATTTAGATGGCTCATCATTTCAATGTATTCACTCTTGCAAATTCCTGATTGTGAATTTCTACAGCTATGTTCATTATCCCCACATTTAGATTAACGTCACATCCTAATAGGCTTATAAGTAATTCTGTAGTTTTATGGGTACACTACTACATCCTACAAAATGGGCTTAAGCCATAAGATCTTTTTTATGTCTCATTATTTATAAATGTTCATTGATTTTTTTTCATCTTTACAATATATTTAAATCTACACAAAAGTGGATCCCATCAATCTCTGACCACGTACTGTTGTTTGCAGATGTTTCATAGTAATAATGTTTCTAGGGGATAATGGAATAATGCTTTCCTGTTGGAGGATAATGAGTTTCAACATCATTTGGAAGCTCAATGATCTCTTTATCTGGAGACTGATTCAAAGCATGCTGAAGATCTCAGTTCATTCTGGTATCATGCCAGAAAGTTTTTGAGATTAGCTAATGCAGCATAGAATTGAGCAAATAAATAGAAAACCTCTCCAACTCTTGTGTCTTTAAAGGTTAAGAAACAGTTTTTTTTTTTTTTAATTCCTTATCCTAAGCTTTATATAACTAACCAAAAATGTAAAAAGAGGATTTATCCTCTGGATTAGTACACTGATCCGGAATCAATTATAATGAATGTCTCTGAACTATTTAAGGAGGGAAAAGCATCATCCCTGCTCACTAACATGGAGCATAAGGTCTGTTCCACAGTGGGAAATAAGTATAGTTTGTGGAATTAATCAATGAATGTATTAAATTAATTACAAGTTGTTACTTCATGTAAGGTTACACTTAGTTTAGGTAGTACAAGCCATGTATTAAATAAAAATATGATGGTTGTAAATAACTGAATAATACCTGAATTAGAAAACCAAAGAATTGTTTGAGTCTGCTCCTGCCTAGCACAGTACTGGACACCTGGTAGATATTAAGTAAATTTTAAATGTATGAATGCATTAGGTCATTAAAGCAATCAAAAACTCATGTTTAAAATATCTCTATTTTAAGATAGTGTCTTCATTTGTGGAAAAGCCCCTTACTGTTTATATTATTGTCTTATCAAGAAATAGCTATAGTTCTACTCCTGAATCTTTAAATGTACCCATCTGTTATCTATGAGTAATGGCTGCTTCTCTGCCTTTCAGTCGTCAGTTAATTGGCAATATTTTTTGAACTATTAAATACATAAGTATGTGTAATTTGGTTTGTTAAAATTATATTGTCATTTTAGATTTCAGTGTCTTATTTTTTGTACTTTATATCATTTATTTTAGTTTTTTTAATTAAATGAAATTTTATTTGAGACAGAGTCTCACTCTGTCACCTAGGCTGGAGTGCAATGACAGAAACATGGCTCACTGCAACCTCCACTTCCCAAGCTTAAGCAACCCTCCCACCTCAACCTCTCAAGTAGCTGGGACTATAGGAATGCACCATCACACCTAGCTAATTTTTATATTGTCTATAGAGATGGGGTTTCTCCATTTGGCCCAAGCTGGACTATAACTCCTGAGCTCCAACTCCTGGCCTTCTAACATGCTGGGATTACAGGCATGAGCCACTGTACCCAGCCTAAATTTTATTTTTAATTGGCAAATAATAATTGTATATATTCATAGGATACAATGTGACATATTGATATATGTTTATAATGTTGGATGATTAAATTAAGCTAATTAACAAATTCATTAACTTATATACTTAATTTTTGGTGAAAACATTTAAAATCTATTATTTTAGCAATTTTGAAATCCACATTATTACTTCTTCTAGTCACCATGTTGCATAATAGATCACTAAATCTTATTTCTCCTGTCTAACTGAAACTTTATACCTTTTGATCAACATCTCCCTTTTCCCTGTCCATCACCCTTCCCCGCCTCTGATAACAATTTTCTAGTCTGCATTCCTATGACTTCCACTTTTTCTAATTCTCTATATAGCTGAGATCACTCAGTATTTGTCTTTCTATGCCTGGCTAATAGTCTTCTTAAAAAATGTTACTTCCAGTTGTGATTTCTTTTTTGAAAGAGCAGAATGAGATCAAATTCCATGCTAGATAATATTGACTTTCATCTACTCATTACTTTAAAATAAAATAATGCATATTAGTCCAGATCTTAAAGCTTACCACTATTTGTATGACTTTTTTTCTGAAAATAGAAATGACATGTATATGTTATAGGATCCATTGAAAATAAAGAAAAATATAAAGAGGGGGTTAAGTTTATGTGACATATCTGAATCAAATTGAAATTGTTTTGTTTCTTTAAATGAATTCAAATGTATATTCTCTGCTTTCGGAGAATTGTGGAGGTTTCATAAATACTGCATTATAAGATTTTACACAAATATCTACATTTTTTCATTCAGTAGGAGTAATTATGACTAGACACTTTTTAAAAAAGGAGATGGGTGTAATAAGATGTAGCTAATATTATTGGATAAAATATAGCTACTTGGTTTGACTTTTATACTAGTATTAATGTAAGCCTATTGCCACCAGCCCCTGTTAGAATAATGGGAAGAGAATGTGATACAAGGGGTCTTCAAAAAGTTCATGGAAAATGCATATTAGAAAAAACTATGCATACATTTTAAACATTTTTATACCTAAATAAACTCATACTTACTTGTTATAGCATATCCGAACAGAATATAGTTTGAAACACTAAAAAAGAATAAGACATCAACTTGAAGAGCGTTCCTGTCAGAACAAATTGAATTCTGCTAAAATTAAAGCAAGAACAAACATCGAATTTA
This sequence comes from Mandrillus leucophaeus, assembly GCF_000951045.1. Classification (NCBI taxonomy): domain Eukaryota; kingdom Metazoa; phylum Chordata; class Mammalia; order Primates; family Cercopithecidae; genus Mandrillus; species Mandrillus leucophaeus. Next base: position 2,537,090 of record NW_012105365.1, read on the forward strand.
TGGTGAAGACTAGTGGAATAATGTGAAATCACTTATGTCTTAAAAAAGCTTTTGGGGAAAATGTTCTAAAGAAATAAGCACTTTACAAATGGGTAACTCATTTTAGAAAGGATAAGATGAAGATGAATCCCACAGTGGCAGATCATCCACAACTATTTCTTTAAAAATATAATTTTGTTAGTGTTAGGTAGTTAGATAGATATTAGAAGCTGGGAGCAGGTAAGAAAAGAGAACAAAAAGGTTATCACCAAGACAGCCCATAGCTCACCTAAGTTCAGCCCCCGAACTTCCCTAACTCTATCCATCCTAAAGGATGGAGATTGTGATAAAATCTGTGGCCAACATATCCTGGAGGAGAAACTAGGGCACAGGTGGAAATCCCCCAACATAGAACTGTATCCTCAAGTTCGTCCCAAGCTCATTTTACCATCATTATAATAAAATTTACATGTGGCTTTACCACCCCCCACCCTCCAGGTTGGCTTTTATCAAATTATAGATAAAAATATGCACAGTTTAATTTTAGCTATATGTCCATAAACTGCCAATCAAATGACTTCATCTTGTCACTCACACATAGCCCAAACCTCAACTCCTCCCCACAAAACCTCCATGAAAGTCCTCCAAGTTTTGTAAAGAGGGGCTGATTGCACTTCACAGAAATCAGTCTGCTCTCCCTCTGAGAGTGTATTACAGTGCTTCAATACACTCTGCTTTAAACTTGCATTTTGGTGTTAGTTTGCAATTCTTTGTTCACTATCACAAAAACTGAGATTGCTGGTTCAGTGCTCCAGTTCTGTTGATGTCCTCAGTTAAATAATACATCTCAACTCAGAATTCCTGGTAACATCAGTATTCTAACTGAAGAGAACTAATAATTAATAGCAGAAAAAAATAGCCAACATCATAGACATCTCAACACAATTCTGACTGAAAAATTAAAGATGAACTAACTTTCCACTGAATGGGTGCCAGAACCATTGTGCCCAGGCAAGCTACAGGCAACAGTAGAGCTTTTAACAGAAATTTTAAACAAATGGGATCAACATCCTGAGAATTTACTCCAAGAATCACAACAGGAGATGAAACATAGCTTTACTGGTACAATCCTGAAGACAAAGCACAATCAAAGCAATGAATACCAAGAGGAGGAAGTGCTCCAGTTGAAGCAAAAACACATCTGCCAAGACCAAAGGTCATGGCAATGGTATTTGGAATCATCAAGGCATTTTGTTTGTTGACTTTCTGGATGGTCAAAGAACAATAACATCTGCTTATTGTAAGTGTGCTTTGAGAAATTTAGCCAAATCTTTAGCAAAAACAAGCAACAACAACAAAAAAACAAAAACCAAAACAAACAATCAACAACAAAAAACAAACAAACAAAAAAGAAACCCTGAGGAAACCTTCATCAGAGAATCCTTACAATGCTCCATCTCAGTCCTATCATCCAATAAGGGCAATTTTGCAAGAGTTTTGATGGGAAATCATTAGGCATACAGTTGTACAGTCCTGATTTGGCACTTTCTGGCTACTGCTTTGTTTCTTAATCTTAAAAAAATCTTTAATGAGCACTCACTCGTTTTTCTTCCATCAATAATGTAAAAAAGATATCGTTGACATGGTTACATTCTCAGGACCCTCAGTTCTTTAGGGATAGAATAAATGTCTGGTATCATTGTTTACAAAAGTATCTTGAACTTGATGAAGCTTATGTTGAGAAATGAAGTTTATTATTATTATTATTATTATTATTATTAGTTTTTATCTTTCCATTCCATTATTTTAGGAGCCTTTGGAAGTCCCCTCCTAGATATTGCTGTGGTCAAAATTTCTAGAAAAAAATATACTTGCAAATCTCCCATATATTGTTTTGGCACTTAAAATTCTTTACTTAAAAAGAGAAAAACAGAAGATAAGTGTTGGCAAGATGTGGAAAAATTGGAACTCTTGGGCATTGCTGGTAGGAATATAAAGTGGTAAAGTTATTGCAAAAGACAATATGGTGATTCCTCAAAAAAATTAAACATAGAATTACCATGTAATCCAGCAATACCACTTCTAGGCATATTCCCCAAAGAATTGAAAGTAAGGACTTGAACAGATGCTTGAGCACTAATGTTTATAACAGCATTATATACAATAACCAAAAGGTGAGCATTACCCAAATGTCCATTGATGAATAAATCAATAAAAAATGGAGTACACACACACATATATGAACATGAATACCACATTTTATTGTGCTTCACTTTACTATACTTCACAGAAGCTGTCTTTTTTAACAAATGGAAGGTCTGTGGCAATCCTGTGTTAACCAAGAGTATTAGCCCAATTACTCCAAAAGCATGTGCTCACTTCTCTCTATGTCACATTTTGGTAACTCTTGCAATATTTAAGTGTTTTAATTATTATTATATTTGTTATGGTGATCTTTAATCAGTGATCTTTGATGTTACTATTGTAATTGTTTTGGGATGACATGACCCATACTCATATAAGATGGTAAACTTAATCCATAAGTCATGTGTGTTCTCACTGCTCCACTGACAAGCTGTTTCCCCATCTCCCCTCCTCTCCTTTGGCCCTCCTATTCCTGGGGATATAACAATATTGAAATTAGGCCAATTAATAATCCTAAAATGTCTTCTAAGGGTTCAAATGAAAAGCAGAGTTGCACTTCTCTCATTTGTAATCAAAAGCTAGAAATGATTAAGCTTATTGAAGAAGGCATATTGAAAGCTGACATAGGTTGAATGCTGGGTCTCTTTATCAAACACTTAGCCAAAGTGTTAGTGTAAAAAAAAAATTATTGAAGAAAATTAAAAGTTCTCCTACAATGAACACGTGAATGACAAAAAAGCAAAAAAAGCCTATTGCTGGTAACAAGAAAGTTTTACGTTGATGATCAATCAGCCACAACATTCCCTTAAACAAAAGCCCAATCTAGAGCAAGGCCATGACTCGCTTCTATTCTATGAAGACTGAGAGAGAGAATGAATCTGCAGAGGAAAAGTCAGCAGCTAGCAGAGGTTGGTTCATTAGAAATCATCTACATAACATAAAATTGTAAGGTGAAGTAGAAAGTGATAATGTAGAAGCACAGCAAGTAATCCAGGAGATCTAGTTAAGATCATTGATAGAGAGACTACATTAAACAATACATTTTCAATGTAGCATAAGGAACCTTCTATTGCCTTTTATTGGATAAAGATAAAAAGCACTAGGACTTTCATAGTTAGAGAGTAAAAGTCAAAATCTGGCTCTAAAGCTTTCAGTGACAGGCTGCGTCTCTTGTTAGAAGCTGAAGCACTTGGTAACCTAAAGTTGAAGCCAATGCACATTTCCCATTCTGAAAATCCTAGAGCCACTAAGAATTATGGTAAATCTGCTTTGCCTGTGCTCTATGTATGGAAGAACAAATCCTGGAAGACAGCACAACTTTTTATAGCATGGTTTAATAAATTTTAAGTCCAGGATATTTTTTGTACTCAGAAAAAGAGATTTATTTCATACTATTTCTGCTCATTGGCAGCATATTTGGTTATGCTGGTTCTCTGGTGGATCTCTATAAGATTAATGCCATTTGATGCCCACTAACACAAACATTCATTCTGCAGCTCATGGATCAAAAAGTAATTTGAACTTTCAAGTCTTATTATTGAAGTAATACATTTTGTAAGGTTATAGTTGCTACAGATAGCCATTCCTTTGATGGATTTGAGCAAGGTAAATTGAATACCTGCCAGAAAAGATTCACCATTCTAGATGCTATCAAGAACGTGTGTGATTCATAAGAGAAGACAAAATATCTACATTAATAGTTTAGAATAAGTTGATTCTAACCATCATGGATGACTTTGAGCAGTTCAAGCTTTCAGTAGAGGAAGTAACTGCAGATGTGATGGACATAGCAAGAGAATTAGAACTAGAAGTGGAGCCTGAAGATATGACTGAATTGCTGCAATCACATGATAAAATTTGAATGGATGAGGAGTGTTTTTTTATGGATGAGCAAAGAAAGTTTTTTTTTTTTTTTTTCCTGACATGTAATCTATTCCTGGTGAAGATGCTGTGAACATTGATGAAATGACAGCAGAGGATTTGGAATATTATCTCAATTTAGTTAATAAGGCAGTGGCAGGGTTTGAAAGGGTTCATTTCATTTTAAAGGTGTTCTGCTGTGGATGAAATGCTATCAAACAGCACTTCAGTTCCATGTGGCTGGGGAAGCCTCACAATCATGGTGGAAGATAAAGAAGAGTAAGTTTTGTCTTACGTGAATGGCAGCAGGCAGAAAAAGAGAGCTTGTGCAGAGAAACTCTGCCTTATAAAGCCATCAGATCTCACGAGACTTATTCACTATCAAAAGAACAGCACGGGAAAGACCTCCCCACCCCATGATTCAATTACCTCCCAACAGGTACCTCCCATGACATGTGGGAATTCGAGATGAGATTTGGTGGGGGCACAGCCAAACCATATCATTCCTTCTCTAGCCCCTCCCAAATCTCAGGTCCTCACATTTCAAAACGAATCATGCCTTCCCAACAGTCCCCCAAAGATTTAACTCATTTCAGCATTAACTCAAAAGTCTACAGTAAAAAGTCTCATCTGAGAGACATGGCAAGTCCCTTCTGCTTATGCGTCTGTAAATAAAAGGCAAGTAAGTTACTTCCTAGGTACAACAGTCACATCGTAAAGCTGCAAAAATGATCTCCTTTAACTCTGTATCTCATTTCCAGGTCACGCTGAGGCAAGAGGTCACACGGTGCAAGCTGTTGGTGAATCTACCATTCTGAGATGTGGAGGACAATGGCCCTCTTCTCAAACCTCCACTAGGCAGTGCCTCAGTAGAGACTCTGTGTGGGGGCTCTCATCCCACATTTCCCTTCTGCACTGCCCTAGCAGAGATTCTTCATGAAAGCCCTGCCCCTACAGCACACTTCTGCCTGGATGTCCGGGTGTTTCTATACATCTTCTGAAATCTAAGCAGAGGTTCCTGATCCTCAAATTTTGACTTCCGTGTACCTGAAGGCTCGACACCACGTAGAAGCTGCCAAGGCTGGAGATCGCACCCTCTGAAGCCATGGCCTGAGGTGTACCTTGGCCCCTTTTAGTCATGGCTGGAGTAGCCTGGACAAAGGGCACCAAGTCCCTAGAATGCATACAGCATGGGGACTCATGGTCTGATCCATAAAACTATGTTTTTCCACTAGGCCTCCGGGTGTGTGATGAGGGTGGCTGCCCTGTCTGAAGACCTCTGACATGCCCTGGAGACATTTGCACCATTGCATTGGTGATTAACATTAGGTTCCTAATTATTTATGCACATTTCTTCAGCCAGCTTAAATTTCTCCCCAGAAAATGGGATTTTCTTTTCTCTCACATTGTCAGGCTCCAAATTTTCCAAGCTTTTATGCTGTGTTACCCTTTTAAAACTTTTAAAACTGAATGCCTTTAACAGCACCCAAATCACCTCTTGAATGCTTTGTTGCTTAAAAATTTCTTCCACCAGATACCCTAAATCATCTCTCTAAATTTCAAAGTTCCACAGATCTTTAGGGCAGTGGCAAAATGCTGCCAGTCTTTTTGCTAAAACATAACAAGAGTAACCTTTAACTCCAGTTCTCAACAAGTTCCTCATCTCCATCTGAGACCACCTCAATCTGGACCTTATTGTTCATATAACTATTATAATTTTTGCCAAAGCCATTCCACAAGTTTCTAGGAAGTTCCAAAATTTCCCACATTTTCCTATCATTTTCTGAGCCCTCCAAACGGTTCTAGCCCCCACCTGTTACCCAGTTCCATAGTCTCTTCCATATTTTCGTGTACCTTTTTAACAACACCCCGTTCTACTGGTACCAATTTATTGTATTAGTCTGTTTTCATGCTGCGGATAAAGACATACCTGAGACTGGGTAATTTACAAAAGAAAGAGGTTTAATTGGACTTATAGTTTTATGTGCCTGGGGAAGCCTCATAATCACGGTAGAAGGAAAGGAAGGGCAAGTCACTTCTTACATGGATGGTAGCAGGCAAAAAAAAAAAAAAAAAAGAGAGAGAGAGAGAGCTTTTGCAGGGAAACTCTGCCTTATAAAGCTATCATGTCTCATGAGACTTATTCACTATCAAGAGAACAGCACAGGAAAGCCCTCCCCCAATGATTCAATTACCTCCCAACCAGTGCCTCCTACAACTTGTGGGAATTCAAGATGAGATATCGGTGGGGACACAGCCAAATCATCACACACATGCGCGTGCACACACACACACACACACACACACAAATATTATTCAGCCTTAAAAAGAAAAAAGCTCTGATAGATCCTACAACAAAAACGACCCTTGAAAACATTATGCTAAGTGAAATAAGCTGGATACAAAATGATTGTATGATTTGTAGAATTCCACTGATGTGAAGCACCTACAATCATCAAAGTATACAGAAAAAGTAGAACAGTGCTTATTAAAAGCTGGAGGAAAGGTGGCAGGGGGATTATTGTATTATGAATCCAGAGTTTCAGTTTAGAAAGATGAAAACTTTCTTGAGATAGATAGTAGTGATGAATGCACAAAAATATGAATGAACTTAATGCCATTGAATTGTACATTCAACAATTATTAAAGTAACAAATGTTATATATATTTTATCACAGTAAATAAATTGAGACCACCCCCCCCCCACAAAAAAAAACACACACACACAAAGAAATAGCATTCTTACCTGAATATAGTAAATATGGTAAGTATTCTTTTAAATGGAATTAACTAGGCTGCACACAACACAAACAGGTAAGAGATCTTCAACTAAAAGAGATACTAATGTCTGAGCTTGTTTTCAATAGGAAGCAAAGAAGAATATTTAAAATATTTGAAGTCACACTAAAAATCTTATAAATTCTAATAATCAACATTTTATCTACAGCTATATCATTATTTTTCAGGACATGAGATGTTAGTTAGCAAGCTAAAAATAAATTCAAAGTTTATAAATTTAGAAATATTTTTGAAGGTTAAAAAATTCAAAAACACAAATTTTTGCTATTTCTCAGTTTTCTACTTTATCCGATCTATCAAGAAAGAGTATTAAGCCAAAAGAGAGCTTTATATTCTTTTAATCAGTCTCAAATATGTTTAGAAATATAAAAATAACTGATCTTGTCTTCTCTCTTACAGAACATTCATCTAAGCTAGTGAGAGGCCTATTCGTATTTCCTGTTATATAAGGAATAGGTGGAATGATGCCAAAAGTAGATAAGAGATATGTAATACTTTTTTATAACAAAAATATATTGAAAATCAAGTCTGACCATGAAAGTAAAATGAAAATTAGATAATAAAAAGCTTTCACCTTAATATCATCCTTGTATATCAGATAGGGCACATGTTTTATGGAAAGAACAAGAAAGATGTAAGAGTGTCTACACATCTAATGGCTTGTGTAGTTAAAATAATTTACAACCTAACAAAGACCTTTGTAATATGATAGGAAATACCTACATAAGCTAAAACAAATGTTACTCAATTATAATGTTTTAAAGTAAAAAATATGATAAATCACATGAAACCTTGATACAAACAGAAGAAAATCTGACTATCAGTAGATGTGAAGGAGGAGTCATGGAGCAGACTAAGTGGGTGATCATGCAGAGAAGACCGTTGCACAGATACTTCAAGCAACATTTGGGCTGTATTCAAGATCAGCAAATAATTAAGCAATTTCTTGGCTTCTGCTAGGCTTTACACTGTACAGAAATATGCAAATTAAAGCAGGCATAAGAGAATGTCCAACTTTCTCAGGTTTTACAAATCAGGAAAAGTATCTTGGTGATTAACATCTGTAGATTTCTATTGTAAGTCACGGAAAAGAAATGGTGATGAATGCTTGAGCTTAGTCTTGATTCACTTTGAAACAGTTCATTAAGTACCAAATACAACCAATATTTTCTAATCACTTTGTAGCTGAAAACTAGTGCCTATGTAGAACGATTTAACAAAACACTAATGCAAAATTTACAGTTCAGATACCTTTTTTTCCACCACTGAAATATTTATTGAAAGAAATAAGGTCAAGGTAATAAAACTGACTAAAAATAACGGGGCATTACCTTTCCTAATTATTAGCCAGAGATCAGCATTCATAAAGTAGTACATAGTAGCTCAAAAACATTTTCTCTTTGAAAGACGGTTAAGATAAAAACAGGATGTTAGGTTATACATAAATTTGAGAGCAATAAAATATGGGTTATTACATCTGGGAATAAAGATTAGTTAAGTTGTTCTACATAGAATTTACCTAAAAGGATCAACCAAGATGACAAGCACTAGAATCTTCCAGAACTATGCTGCAACTTTAGTAATTTCTGAATCTATTCAACTGAGTCAAGGAAGGAAATTGGGGAAGCAGGAATGCTGTGGGAAAGGTGGGCAGAGAAGCAGCATCATCAAACCCTCCAGTTATGCATGAAGAGGTAGGTGCTTTAGGGAGTCACATGCCTAAAAGAGTTAGTAGACTCCATTACAATTTTGAGAAACTCTAAGGAAGTGACCTACCATTCTTCATTCATCGTTTCTGGGTGAAGAGATTATGCTCTGGTGGGGATGTTGACATGTTATTGATTAGGGTTGGCCTCACTGAGAGAGTGGAAAGCAGAAAAAAGCAGTTCCATTCCCACTGTTTTACACATTTACCTAGAAACCTCAAGTCTCCTAAATTTTTTCTTAAAAATTTCATCTTACTTATCAACAACTTTCACCTAACAGTGTGGTTGGTTACTTAGCAGATAAAGTCAGAAAAATACATTCTGTTCCTGGCTGCATTTATTAAGTTCAAACAAGTCTACAAAATGTTGCCAAAACATGTATCGAAACAGATTAACAGGGTATTTTTTGTTTGCTTATTTGTTTTTGTTGGGGACATTGTTCTTTTTTTTGTTTTTCTTAAATTGAGTGACTAATCTTACCAGACAATCAGCCATTCACTGAAACAATCCTCTCTGTGAAAAGGAATAATCCACTTTCATCCACTGAAAAGCCGTATAAATTCCCCGTGACTTAGATCCTTAAACAAAAATTGGAGAAAATGCTTCCTGCATATTTCTCAGGGGTACTCAAAATAGTAATGAGATAGTGTCTTTAGAGCACTTGGAGTTCCCCAAGGAGAGACACAATGAGATACAATATAAACTGAAATTACCACTCCATTATGATTTATCTTTTCTATATATAAACAGTTTACTGTTAGCAGTATTTTCCTTGTAGAAACCTTTTATATTACCGAAGTGCATTAGCCATGACATTTTTTTCTACTATTTGCTCGTAAAGGGTCTAAGGCTACAAAGCATAGAATTCTCAACTGTATTAGGAGCAATCATTGTCTTCCAGGACAACTTTGTTATTTATTAAGTGACTTATGCAGGGAAGGCAGCTCAGAGAATGTGAACATGAGCTCCCACCAGGCAAGTGAAATGCAATACAAGGTAAAAGGAAAGCTAATTACCAGTCTCATGAAGGCAATGGTAGATGCACTCAGCCAGCCTTGGGAAAAGTAAACGGGCTAACACCAGACTCCCTTAGCCTTGGCCTTATGTGAAAGGAACCTAGGCCTCTCTTGCAGTGTTGGTCCTCCAGATGCAACCATATCATTAGTCAGGTGGGCTCCACAAACAAGAGTCATACTTAACCGAAGTCTCAACTTCAGGGCCCAGAATAAAATAGTGTAAATTTTATTTGAAAATTAGTGTGAAAAATAGGGTGAAAAATTTGTGGTGAACCAATCTAGTGTCCTGGTTCTGCCTTTGCAGGTCTCAGCACTGCCAATAGACAAGAAGCTCATTTACCTCCCTTCCTAGAGTATTCCAACAGCCTCCAGCTGCCACCTGGCTTGTTTTCCAGAATATGAACTCTTTTCTGCTTCAATCCCATCCAGTAAATTTCGGTCTGAGACACACACCCCCTGCCTAAATCTCGGGGCCCTGGGAGATTTAGGTTAAGGTATTATAACGCAGCAGATAAAAACACTGGTGCATAGGCCAACAGATCTGACCAACTCTTTGCCTGTATTTTACCAGCAGTGGAATGCTTAAGAAAATTGCTTCTTGAAGTCTCAGCCCCTTCCTCTCTAAAGTGAGAGAAATGATGTTTCCCTCTCCAGACTGCGGTTGGGAATAATGAAGAAAATGTACACAAAGTATTGAGCTTAGGGTCTATTGCTCAGTCTGTAACAAGTGACATTTGCTATTGTTACATAATTTGGCTTCATTCTAGCCATGACAATCACATCTTCTACCATTGCAGAACAATAATGACAATATTGTTGAATGCTTTCTAGGTACTGAGTCCTAGCATAAGTTCATTACATGTATCAACTCATTAATTCTCAAAATGCTCACATAAAAATGGATATGATAGTTTATCTCCACTTTACTGACAATGGAAGTGTGGTACAGAATGATGACATAATACCTAAGGTCACAGCAGTAGGTAGTGGAGCTAGGACTCTCAGGGAAATCTGGCTCATGACTCTGTTTGTAGCCGCTGTGCTATGCTGCTTCCCTAGTCCAATTTCTTTGTAATTTTCTCCATTGGACCTGTGGGCTTTTATTTCTTTTTTTGAAATTTCCTCACTTCCAATCTCCGGTTTTCTATAACTTACTCACTTTTCAAGGCACACTTCAAGATAGCGTCTTTTTTTTTTTTTTTTTTTGGTTTTGTTTTGTTTCAGAAAATTCGTCTGCAGTATTCCAGTTCTCATTATTTTTTCTGAACATCTGTAGACTTGTGTTCCATAATGTAGCACTTACTCATTGCATCAAACTGTGTGTGTGTGTGTGTTCTCATTCCTGTTATTTTCTTTTCCCTAGGGGCCTTTCGGCACATTGAAAGCTAGGACTTCCTTATGCCTCCCATGAAGAGAGCAGTATTGGGTTTATTTCAATAAACTCTCAGTGAATAAGTGGAGATTCTTATATACATGTAATAATCATATATGTAATATCACCTTGCCTTTATGCAGTTTATATATGCTATTTCATTTGAATTTGCATTTAATTATTCATGTACAAAATTATCCAATTCGGTTTTAATGGGGTCTTAGCCTCACATTCATGTTATCAGGCTTGAATGGGAAACAGGTTGAGTACGTCTCCAGAACCCTCAAACTCAGACAAATCCTAAGTCTTCCTCAGGAAAATGAGGAGCTATGACAGGTAAAAACAATTTTTCTAATGTCTGGCCATAATATAGAATATTTAGTTATGTCTGTTTTTATTAAAGACATTTTGAGAACACAATTTCCTAAGGAGACAATTTTCTTAAGAGTCACGCATAAGTAGTTCTTACTATCAAGCAATTTCCTCTGACATTTTCCTTAAAATGTCCCATGTTTTCCCCTTCATCAAATGAGTCCACGTTGCAACTTTTGGTATTGTACATTTCCTTCACCTATCTTCTATTTAGCCTTCAAATGTGGCTAGCCAGTTATGGGGTCTACTTGCCTTTCAACCAACATTGGCCCATGTTAGGCATAACTGGGTCTTTTCTTATTTAGTTTTAACAGTGCTGATGAGTTGCCTATGAAGGCTGGCAATATTTTATTACTTCTCACTAATACCTGTCTTCTAAAATCAAAATAAGTTAATGTTTATATCACTTTGGCAGACTTTCTGGTTTTAAAATAAATTGTGCTAAATATAAATCCATGTTTACTGGGAGACTTCCCACAGTGTTGAAGATATTTTGATTATCTTTTAAATTAGAACAAAGCAGACTTTGATATTGGCCTTTCAAAAAACCTAATTCTCTATAAAAATGCTGCATAAAGTCAATTTGATTTTTATGTTCCCACAAATCAAAGATCTCAGATACATGAACTTCCCTTTATAAGGAGGGCAGACAAGATTCTGAAGAAGGGGAACTTAGGAAATGTGCTCCCCTGCTTCTATACAGAAAATAGAAATGAGTCAGATTAGAAGTAGATGATGTAACTTCTTCAAAAGTATAAGCTATATCCCAGTTTTACACAAAAGCTAATAAAAGAATTTCATCAACTTTGGTTGTTCAGTTCCTAAAATACAGGAACATTGGGATAAAACTGCTTAGATGATTGTTTCTTTAGTAACAAGACATCCCCTAGATGCTTTGTAGGGATGATCTTCTCTATCTTGGTATAAAAATCACCTCATGTTTCTTAGTTATTCCTGTCATTCTGAAAAAGTATATTGTCATTTTGCTTTCTAGTTAAAATGAAAAGAAAGAATCAAATACATTCTTATTAAAAATGTTCAATGTATTCTTTAAACCTTCCTGTCTCCTCAGCATGGGCTAGTCCCAGTCTCGTAATGCTGTATTTGGAGATGTGTCTTCTCTCATAGTCATTTCACCCCCTTTTTTCTTCATGATGCTATTTCTAACCCTCAGAGGTCAGAACAAGGAGAAATAGAAGATTCACAAAGATGAGCAAAGTTTCATGGAGCTGGCTTGGTTGGCAGTTGCCTCATAGGCAGATGTGACAGATGCCCCATCTCTAGTTTCTTTTTGGGGTTTATCTGGGGTTTCTAAGGATCACTTCCTCTAGGTCATCTTCCTTATTACCATTCCCTTACTATGGTCAATGTTTCCTTCAGAAAGCTGCTTTCTTCCACGTTGACTTCCTACTCCTTTCCTGGGTAACCTCTGTTTCAGCCATTCTCTAGGAGCAAGTCCCTTTTAGGAGGGCAAGTGGGCCACAGTCAGCTTCCAAACATAACTCTCTCATACAGCCTCCAGGATAAAGTGACTGGCAGCCACCTTTCAATTGAGATGCAGATCCTCCCTCTTCACTCTATGGTCAGGAAAACCACTCCAGTAGTCTTTTGTGTTTCAATTTCTCTTGGTGAAAACTGACACTAATGCCCCAACTGTTGGGAATATATATTCAGTTTCCAAGAGGTTCACTTTAAACTTCTTCCTTATTTAAGATGAAGGAGAAGTCTACACAGAATTTTACCATGAGAAATTAAAGGGAATATAATTCTTCTCTGAATAATGAGTTCCTCACTATTATTTTTAAGAATCTTCTTACTCACCCAAATATATATTTTTGTCTTCATGGGCTAATGCCACCGGCACTAATTTTACAATCTCCCAGGATATAAAGCATGGATTGGTAGCTAAGAGCACATGCTCTGCAGCCCAGTGGCCTGTGTTTAAACCACAGCTTTCCCAGCAAACTGCTTAATGACCATGAGGAAGTTATTGAAACTCTCTGCCTAATGTTCTAATCTGTAATGGAAATAATAGTAAATAATAGTATTCTACCTCATCAAATCATTTGAGGGGTTAATACATTTAGAGGTCTTAGCAGAGTGCCTTGCATGTAATGAGCACTGAAAATGTTAGCTATTACTCATATAAGACTCTGACAACTGCTGTATTGTTCTCAATCTTGGAAGCCTTAGTCTAACTAGAAAGAGAGGAGCCCATTTTAATATCCTGTTATGTTAGGTTGCTTGGGAAGTACACATTTATTTTCATTTCTTGCTGGCTTCCCAAATGTTTTGTTGTACTTTGTGGTTTAAAGAAATGTAAATCAATGAGATTTCCTAAAACTGAGCATTAATTTTAATTGTGGACTTAATGGAAGCCATGCTGACAAGGGAAATATGATGATATATTATTCTCATCTAACAAAACAATAATACCACTTTATTGAATTACTTAAATGTTTTAATGTATCGAATATATAAGGTGGATCTCTTTCCATAATGATCCATGCATAGAGGAGGGAGCACTGAAGGTTAAAAAAAGTGCTCAAATGATATCCTGAATTTATCTCAAGATTAATACTCAAGAATTATTCAACTTAGGAGTTATCAAACTTTAGCAGGTATAAGAAATACCTAATTATTAAATGCAGGTTCTAGGCCTATCGCTGGAAATAACAGGGATACAGAGGGAACAGGAATCTATTGTGGAGCAGTCACCACAATGAATTCTGCTGCTAGGAGGGCTAAGACCACACTCTCAGAAACACTCAACCAAATGTGAACACGACTGCTTTCACCCTGGCATAAGGCACTTAGCCACAGACAGGATACAACTAGGGTCTCATTTTACGTGTATCAGGGTCTCTTTTACAGAGCTGGTTCTTACTCCCTTAGGGATTCCTGTCATTTTCAGAATAAAAAGAGTATTTAATTTTTAATCAAATGCAAACGTAGTGATTTAGTTACACAGAGAAGTAGAAAAAACAGAGAAATGAGAAAATATGTTAAACTAGTTATGTGTTAATATCCATTAGAAAAATATGAGCAAATTAATATGAAAAAGAGAACAAATAGAAATTAACATATTTCACACATAGCAAAAGAATGGCTGATAAACATAAAAAGATGTTCAACCTCATTATTAATAAAATAAATTCAGCCTGAGCTAATAAGTTTTCACATTTTATGCATCTGACTGGGAAAGGAAAAAACATGCTTCTTAATACTTTCATAGTGATAAAAGGATGGGCTAAAGGCCATTCTCGTATACTTTTCAACTTCATGTATTTATTTTAAATTGACACATAAAATTGTATATAACTTATTGTGTACAATATTATGTTTTGAAGTATACATTGTGAAATGGTTAAATCTAGCTTTCATTGGAGAGAAACTGCTACGATTTCTTAATGAAGATCTAGCAATATGTATACAATTTTATATGTGTCCAATTTTAATATTGCTTAACAACATGTCTAGGACTTTAACCCAAATAAATAATTGTCTAAAGTACAAAGATGTTAGTTTAACAATGTTCACCAATTAGGTTTTATACTAAAACAAATCAAAACATTCAAATGCCCAACAATAGGAATTTATTAAAAATTTCACTATTAATTGGAATAGACTTGGATATACATAATAAATTCTATGCTGCATAATTATGATGTTCACAAAAATACCTACAAAAGTACTTCAGTGCCAAACAAGTTATAAAATATTATTATTTTATAATAGCATAGTATTATTTGATTTTTCTAAAGTAAAACTGATCAAAAATGGTAGGAAAAAATCCTGAGGTTTTTAAATCAAAATAATAATTATATATACTTGCAGATAAAAAATGGATTTTAAATAATGTTTTACTTTTTTATTGTCTGAATTTATCATCAGAAAGTATTAGGTTGGTGCAAAAGTAATTGCTGTTTTGCCATTACTTAATGGCAAACCTAATACCATCATGTTTATTTTGAAAAATATAAAATATATGAATTATATTTAAGACAGATTTATATGTGAATTGTGTGAACCTCAAAATATTTTATTCAGTAACATGATACTATGGCCTTCCTATGGGACTAAAAAGAACTATATGTTATCTGCGCTTACATTTTTCTTTTCTTAACTACTTCCTTAGAGATCCAGCTGTGGTAGAAACATCTAGGAATTTATATAAAAATCAAAATTGAGTGCAAAGACATACTCTGACCTGTACTTTTGAAAGTACTATATAACTTTTGCAAGAAGAAAACATTCTGATCATTGAGGCACTTCCAGTATCTTTTCTTTACTGCTTCAGAGATTTTTCACTTAAGATAACTCTACCTTGAACAACACAATAACGTTAAAAAAAAAA